>NC_133328.1:93629415-93956082 GCF_042186555.1 Aquarana catesbeiana
ACAATCCCCCCCCCACACACACACACAGATGGGAGAGGAGAGAGGTCTCGATCTGCTCTTCTTCCTCCTGCCCCTACCCCTCTGTGTCTGGTCACACTTCAATGCCTGGCGCTGTGCCTCAGAAAAGCAAAGTGGGGGCCAGAAATTTGAAGTCCACCAGCCTCAGATACATCTGGATGAGAGGTGCTGACTGCCAAGGGGTGAGTGAGCTCAAAATCTATCCCTGTCAGTGACTGATTTCTCCCCCTTTGCTCTCCTGCATCTGAGTGAGTACACTTAAAAAAATCAAGGTTCTCAGAGCACACCTTACATCGGAGTTCCCCTTTACACCAAAGACCACAGTGTTCCTCCTTACATCAAAGTCCTCTCCGTACATCGGGATTCTCAGTGTTCCCCCTTTGGTCAAGGTTCCCAGAGCATTCCCTATGTTAGAGTCCCTAGAGTTCTCCCTTGCATCGGAAACTGCAGAGTCCCCCCTTACAGTGTAAGGGAACTCTGCATGTTCAGATATAAGGAGGAAACTCGGTGGATTCAGATATAGAGGGGGAACTCTGCGGATTCAGATGTAAAGGGGAACTCTGTGGGTTGAGATATAGAAGGGGAACTTTGTGGATTCTGATGTAAAGTGGGACTCTTGTGATTAACTTCATATGATTAGAAATGTTGCAAAATATATGTATAATTTATTCTGAAAAAAAAATTGCTGTTCGCCGCTAAAGTGTTTGGCAACCCTAAGTTGTGAAAACCCATCCTTTACCACACATGATACCACAACACATGGACATGGTTGCAGTATCATTCAAAAAATAAATAAAAATAAATCTGGCGAGCCTTCCCTGAAGGTCCTTGTCCTCCTATGTTGTCACCATATCATATGCGTTCCTGATGAACAATGTGTAACCATGCTGACACACATTGCAGGGGCGTAGTCCATTGTTGTCACTTTCAGCAATCTGCTCTACAGCAATGATGTGCAGCCAAAGCTGGATTGAGTGTATGTAGACATGAAGTGGTTGAAAAGCACTGAGAGAGATCAACAGGTAAAAGGATGAACGCAATGAAGCAAAGGCTATAGTAATTGTTTATGATACACATTTATTTAGCAAACTAAATGTGATCCAGTTAGGATTTGAATCTACTTTTCTCTGATGTGCCATCACCTTGTCATTTTGGAGCATGTCCATGAGACAATACAAGACTTTTGAACATTTATAAAAGCCTGCTTCAAAAGTATCAAACAATTTAAAGCACCTACATCAGTTATCACATTGATTTAATTTAAAAGTTACTCTGCAAATATTCATATAGGAAATGAAGGTAGCACCGAAATTCTATAACATAGAGTTCCTTCTGTAATCATCTCAGTTGTCAAAAGTTCAAAAGTTTATGTCTTTGCTTCAGCACCCAGGTGACTTCCAGAAGTGGTTCTCTGTGCGTTCAGAATCAGGACAAATACATTTCATTCCACAAAAGAATATCTTGAATAACCTAATGGATCCCTTCGGTATGACTGCGTGGATAGTCAGATAGAGCAATGAGTTTCAAGCCCCAAAAAAAAAAAAAAAAATTGAGAAGATAAATAGAAAAATAATATACAAGATTGAAGCTATGAAGATATATGCTTCGATGAGAATATGGAATTAAATTCCGAAGGGAAATCAGCCCTCCAAAGTGAGATGACAGATGCGGAATATATTGCTTAAAGATACAGTGCTACCGCTAAGTAAATGTGTATGTCAATACAAATCGCATCTTATGCTCTAGTTCCATCCCAATGGACTTCTCAGACTGCCATACAGAAGTTGGATCAGATAATGCCGAATACTGATGTTGATTTAATCTTCTAAAAATGTACCAAATTCAGGTTATGTGATTTCCTCCCTGTATAATTAGGGAATCCGAAGGTGAGCTGAAGATTATTACCAACTACAACCAACTACAATATCTGGATCTGGATCTCAAATTTTCCGACAACAAAAGCCGTTGTCGTAAATTCCGATCCTGTGTACACAATTCCGATGCACAAAGTTCCACGCATGCTCGGAATCAAGCAGAAGAGCCGCACTGGCTACTGAACTTCATTTTTCTCGGCTCGTGGTACGTGTTGTACATCACCGCGTTCTTGACATTCAGAATTTCCGACAAGATTTGTGTGACCGTGTGTATGCAAGACAAGTTTGAGCCAACATCCGTCGGAAAAAAAACATGGATTTTGTTGTCGAAATGTGCAATCGTGTGTACAGGACATAAGGCTGGTTTCAACAGCTCTGCTGCAAAAACTTGAAAAAAAGCATATGCATTCTTTGCTGCAATTTTTCCACCATTTTGCTACGGCGCATTGCATTTTTTTCTGTGTTTGCATTGCATTTTTCCCCTGGCCATGTGATTGGACAAAGCACTTCCCACAGGTGTGCTGTGTTTTTTATGTGTTTTCAATGGGCCCTTTTACACTGATCAGTTTTTTAATAAGTTAAAAAAAAAAGCGGAAGATAAATGCATTCCTTTAAATCCTATGGAACTCTTCACACTGGTTCTTTGCATTTCAGTTGTTATTTTAAGAAAGCACCTCTCCATTGAAATGAATGGAAACCGTGGCAAAAACGTATTTGAAAAATTAACCTGTGGGAAATGCTTTGTCCAGCCGCATGTCTGGGGGACATATGCGTCTGCTCTTTTGCTGCATTTTGCAAAGGAGCAGTGTGAAAGGAGCCTTATTATATTTTGTTGGATGGAATCTGAATCAAAACATAATAAATTAATCCAAAATTTATTTTGTTCTATTTGTTATGTTATGATTTGTAGATTGTTATGTATTTACCTCCATCCAATCCAGAGTGCATAAGTTATCTCCCGAAATAATGAATTCATACGTTAAAGTGAATAAAGCCAATCTTCTGAATAACTTCCGAAATATGAATCAATTCGGAATAACGAATAAACAAAATGAATCTGAATATAAAAAACAAATCCGAATATACGAAACTACTTCTGAAAAGGAATCATATTAACATAATGAATATGATCACACAAAATGATTAACTTAACAAACAAATATGTAAGGTGTAACGGAACATCCCACAGTCCGCTTGAGTGCTTTCGTCATATACCACTTCCTCCCAGTCTGAATATAGATATCAGATATTCCAACCGCTCACAAGCACAAAACAAGACGATACTTGTTTAGTTGCTGAATATGGACTCTATGTTTAGAACCAAAATACAAGTCTTATATACAGTAAAAGAGGAGGTTCCTCCCTCCTGCTCATATTACTCTAACAATACACCTGTAACCAGAAACTTAATTAACATGAGCTAGTTTACTAAATCATTTACCCAGACTAGGTGACTCAGAGATATGGTCCCTCAGGGCAGACTTCACATCTCCTAGCTCACCGACTATACAATACACATTATCATAAATATCAACCCAGAACTACTTCATACAATTGCAGGGTTAATTAGCACAAACAACAATGGGTGAAAGACTCTTAGAAGCTGTGGCAAGCCAGACTAGACTTATTTACATTATAGCAGACAACAGACAGGTCACTGGAGTTGATGACATTAGCATCTAACATTATGTGTCCCAACAGTATGAATCAGTCACTATTTCTAATATGGCATACACAGGGTTCCCAGAGTCTGTGTGTCTTGGGGGATATGGACCTGAATCGAAAGTAACACCCCCTCAAGGGTCCCCAGGCATACAGCTCACAAAGAGCACCGTTCCCCCAAATGCCAGGGCCCATAATCGGTAGGCAAGAGGACAGCATTCAGTCCCCTCCAAAAGCCTCTGTCGCAGGTGAGTCTGTCACATAAGGAAACTAAACAAATGTTTCCGTTGTGCACATCTCTAGTCACATGACCATCCACAGTTCACCACAGATTACACAGTGAGGTTGATTTACTAAAACTAGAGAGTGCAAAATTTGGTGCAGATTTGCACGGTAGCCAATCAGCTTCTAGCTTCAGCTTGTTCAATTAAGCTTTGACAAAAAAACCTGATTGGTTTCTATGCCAAGCTGAACCAGATTTTGCACTCTCCGGTTTCATTTAAGGATAAGTTCACTTTTTAAAAAAAATAATATATGCACATTTTTTTGCCGTTACAATTATTTTATTTTTTTGGAGCCTGTAAAGCATTGCATCCTGCATCTGCTGATCGCTGGTGCCATGCAGATCTCCAGCAGAGCTGCCAGTGTATCTGTGTGCCATACATCCTGTATAGGCAAGCAGATACAATCTGACAGGAAGAGGGAATGAACTACCGTGGTACTCCACAGGCTGGCGGACATTGTAGTTTTCCATGAAGATCCCCGCTAGCTGTAAGACTGGGGAATCAGCACGGGGGCCGGTCTGTTCGTAACATGTTACATGTTACACCCTGAATATGGGCGTAACATGTAACATGTTATGAGAGGTGAACTTATACTTTAAACCAACCCCAGTAACTTATTAATAATGGAGTTGACTAGGCTGTTCCCTTAAAGTGGTCTTAAGCCCAAAACCAAAAATGTAATATCTGACGTCCAATCGGGATAGGAAATCTCCCGCCTGGCCGTCATTTTCCTATAGGTCAGGCAGGAAGCGGTTAAAGAACCCCAATTCTTTTCTATTTGAACTGGCTGTAACTCCACCCCAGGCTGAATCCCAATTTATAATTGTTTCTATGAGGAAGTTACAGTACTAAAGATAATTTCTGCACCCCGTTGACCCTCCAAATTTTAAATATGAAGAAATAGGTTAAACCAAGCTGGACCAATGTAAGTTAAAAAAAAAAAAAAGATCATTCCCAGAGTTCAGCTTCAAGAGTCTTTGGAAGGATAATGAAGCTAGGAAGGTAAAATGAATACAGCTTTAAAATGGCTAAAGATATTCACCTAAGTTTAGGTATACCTGTCACGTATATAAAGAGTAGCCTGTCATTCTAAAAGAATGTATTTAACCTATTCACTTGGATTAGTTCATGGGGGTCTGTAGGCTCTATTATGATAAATACATGTGTTTAATAGCTACTTTCACGTCATCCAATAAACAGGTTCAATTTTCAGTTCAGGATAACAATACTGTTAATTGTTTTGTTGACAGCTGAACTACTCTTGCAAAAGTAACAATACAAGGCTGTGAAGTTCAACAATAGGAAATTGAATCACATAATCATTCCCAGCAAAGCTAAGACACACCACTAAAAATATCCAGAAAATATTTAGTCTTCAATGCAGGACCTCAGTCCTATATATGGGAATGACAGTACAAAGACCTGTTATTTCCTCACAGCCACCAATCAGACTCAAAGTTTCAGATGCCAACTGTCATCTCCCAGGTGGATGTCACTTGAAATATAAAGATCATTCTACGTTGACAGGCTTTGACCTTGTGTCAATGGCATCAGTTTGAGAAGATTTTGAGATCATCCAAAATTCATTGACAGTTGCATTGCAGCCGTCCTTCAGACTTGCATTTGACCTGCTGCACGTGGGTTTTGCGTTCCCACACAGCCATGGAAAACCCATCTGATGCAATTGAAAGCCAATCAACTAACATTTTATAAATGAGGCTAACAATGATTGTCCCATGTAAATGCTCATTGTAAGACTTCTTCTCTACATGTTTCACATTTCCAGTTCATAATAAACACAGGACCTATTAAAGTGGTTGTAAACCCTGTTACACCACTTTAACCTGTAGGCACCGTGAATATCTCCTAAACTTGTTTAGGGGTATTCACATGTGCCGACGTCATCGGCACATGCGCACTGAAGAAACGGTCCGCTCGTGCCGTTCCTTCAGTATCCGTGCTGTGTCTGTCGGCTCCCACACGCATGCTCCCACACAAGTGACATAATGGCGGCTTTGGCTAATCACAGCGCCAGAGCCCGCGAACCCGGAAATAATTTCGGGAGGCATGTTTCCGGTCACAGCAGTGTGCGGGTACTGCTGCAACAACTTCGATCTAAGGTAAGTATTTCATAATGAGCTAGTATGCGATTCATACTAGCTCATTATGCCTTTGTCTTGCAGGGTTTTTTTCTTTTTTTTTCTGAGTTTACAACCACTTTAAGCAACATATTAATTTATCTTTATGTTTAACAAACATTAATTAAAGTGGTTTTAAACCCTTATATTTACCCAGTGAAGTGACTTGCCTCCGGTGATACACAGAGATGAAACAAATCTTCCTACATAAGTTGTACCTGTCTATCTGCAGTCCTCCCTTCCAGTGGCGGCCTGTCCATACGGGGCACAGGGGTGTCACCCCCCTAATTCATGTGCCCGGCTCCCAATCTACATGCATGTGCGTGGGGGAGTATAAGTACATCCAGGAGGAGGAAACACAGGGGAAGCAGCTAAGGAAGAGACATTGAGGAGACGCCAAGCAGGAGATGCCAAGCAGGAGACACCAAGGAGGAGAAACAGGCCAATTACCTAGATGGGGTAAGTTTGGGGTTTGCCGATCGACCAACCAAACGGGTGGGGGGTTTGTCTACAGGACGGACCGAACGGAGGGGTGGGGGTGGCGGGTAATTTGTTTGCCCCCCCCCCCAAAAAACAGAGCACCAACCGCCACTGCTCTCTTCTCTATTTCTGTTCAAAGTGCTGAATTATAAAGCTTGCCTGAGAGAGCTGAAATTACACTCTGCAGAGCTCAGTGAGGAGAGCTAATTGGAGAGAAGGGACCCCCCCCCCCCCCACACACACACACACACACACACAGCACACAGGACCAGAGCTGAAGCTGTCAATCAGCTGAAGGCCCCTCCCCGTCACCGTTTTTCTCTTGGTGTCAGGAAAACCTGTCAGAAGTGATTCATGATGATAGCAGAGGAATGAGGCAGCACACAGAAAAGACATTTAGTACCCTTAATTGAGACAAGTACACACTATAGAGAGATATGCTTTGTTCATATTTAATGTCTGAGCTTTACAACCACGATAAGCAACATCTACAGCTCTGATCTTCACACAACGGGAACAAGGAGGTCATTACTTATCAGCTATAAAGTGGCAATATATCTTCCTAAATGTTATACTACATGTGTGGTAAGCACAGACTATGAGGATTCAACATATGGTGTCTACCAAAATGTTACAATACTAAAAGAATGTATAAATATTCAATAAACACATATTCTTCATTATGAGCATCTATTTGTATAAATAACTCGGGGCACCAGAAATAAGCATCTTTAAGTGTCTGTTCATTGCAACAAATTGTTCAAATGAAGGATTATGGGGGCTTGTTATTTATAACATCATTGCTGAAAATGGATCTTGTGTAGGGAAAAAAGTTTTGTCAAGAAAATTATACACATCTAAGGCACATAGAAAATGTCACTGTGTAAAAGTAAGAACATATGGAAAACAAGAAATCGCTAAAACAAAGCATTTGCATATTGTAGATAAAAAAAAAAATTGTAGTAAGCTCTTACAGCTACAAAAAAAGCCTGTGTATAATACAAGTGCTCATGTATACAGGCTTTTGTTTGCATCAGAGCTAATTTTCTTTACTGCGTAAGTCAGTGTAAATGCAAAAGCAACCTGAAGTACCATAATACAGCTTAGAAGCAGTTTGAGCTTCACCTTGAGAGATTCATTTTAATCTATGAAACAACTCAAATTCAAAAGCAACTCAGAAGCATGTGAAAGCATACTACATTGACTCGATTTGCTGATGCCGATGTACATGAGTCCTAAAGTGCATTGGCGATTGTGACAGAACCGTCCAGCACCCAGCTTGAGTGCTTCTGTCAGTATACAGCTTCCTTCAGTCTAAACATAGGAATCAGATATTATAGCTAAGCATACAAAACTAGCCGGCAATAGCTTCTATGAGAACTGGTACACTTTATTAAAAACCTGATTACATATCGTATGCAAAGGAAATTGTATAAAGGAATATAATTAACATAACTAAGGAACAACCAACATAAACTATGCTAATCCACCTCTAGCAACTAATAACTGACAGTGATATGATTAACTTAACTTAAATAACTAGTCACTTAAGTCAGACTAGGTGGAGGAGACACAATACTATACAATATATTATTATAAGCATAAAACATAACATCCCACAATGGTTCAATAACAAGGTAAAGTGGTCACAATATTAATCACCTGTTTAAGAGATGGGCAAACTGACAGAAACAATAGAGTTTCTAAATAACACAATTAACAATAGGACTGCACCCTAGGAAGCATACAATGGGAGAGACACACATTTGTGTAATCTGTCCACTAGACAAATCATTAGAAGACAAACCATGTCCCAGCAGTTTGATAAAGTGGAATTAATTTATCTTCATAGATTTCTTAAGGGATATTGTTGATAAATATTTCTGTCCCAATCCAAACCACGCTCTCAGTGCCCATTAAGTAGTTGTCCATCATTTTCTCGGTCACCCTGTGCCCCTAATAGACAGAGGGTAACTTACACATAAGCGAGGCCTGGGGAACTAAAAAATAAGTTTCCAGATCTCTCTAAGGTAAGCTGGGTTCCATGAGCACCCCCTCCAAAGTGACTCCCGTCACAGCAATTTTTTCTTATTTTAAGTTGCTTCCCTCAATCCAATACACTAACATTCTCACCAAGGACATCTGTAAATATTGCCTGCATTTGGTCTGACACAACTGTGACGCTGAGCTATGCAGTTGATCAAAGAGTACTATAACAACATCTAATTGTCAGCAATCACAGCATAGAACTCTGGGGAGGAGATTGGTGAAAACAATCAATGTAAAACTGCCTATGTAGTTTAGGTTTAAGCTGCTTGCAAACCAAAAATTATAATCATACAATCATAGTATCTGAATTCCCACATATTGTCTTTTTTGGTAAGCAAAAAATTATACAAAGTTCAGTTTAATTAAACCTTCTCATGGTGGAGGGCAGAAGTCCAAAGCAATTCTTATTACAGTTACCTAGCAAGCAATTCTTACTAAAACAGCTTGGATGATACATATTCCTCCAATCAACAAAGAAGACCAATTTATGGCGAACTGCGGACAATCTGTGTGCTGAGGACCGGTAACACCAGTGTAATGCATAAAAGGAGCTTGCATGACAGGCAAGAGGCAGCCACTATACAATCCCATCAATTATGTCCCACCGAGATTCAAGCTACTTGAGAAACAAAACATTTCTCCCTAAGAGTGTTCATTTTGATGTCAAATTTCAATTTAGTTTTAGTCATAGTCTTTTGACTAAAATGCCATTTTAGTTGTTTGTTTATTTAAATCAGATTTTATTTTAATTTCTCTTATTATAAAAACATACAAAAAAGATAGAACAAACATATCTCAAAGAAACAGAATAAAACAAAAACAACCACAAAATACTCAAAAAATGAAAATAAATAAAAAGCACCACAAAGCCCAACATAGAGCATAGCTAAATATAATAAAAACAATACATTTCAAACAATGCAAATGGAACTAGACATGTGCACGAGGAAAAAATGTGTTTGTTTTATTTAGATTCGTTAATCTAGTTACTTTGCTTCGTTAAATATGGTTGAATCACTCAATTCGGATTCGGGATTCGTATTTGGAACTTGTAATTGGAAATTTGTTTTGTCTTTTTTCGAAATTTTCTCAAATTTACAGATTTGAAAATGTTATATATTTTTTCTATTTGAATGCGGCAAAGTGAACAAACAAAAGAAAGATCTTCATCAAAAGATTACAATGACTATTTAAATCACCTTTGGCTTAACGAAAACAGCATTATTTCGAAATGGTACACTCCTAACACACACAGTCTTTGATTTAGCAATATGTTTACAGTTCAAATTTGAATGTAATTCGATGTAAAAGTTTATCCAAATTTAAATTTGAATTCCATTTAGTTATTCGGGGCATTCAGTAAACTTTGTTTTTACTGTAATTCAGGTATTCGAAAATATATCAGAAACTCCAAATAACGAAAAATGTGTTAGAACATTAATTCGGAACTAAACGAACCACACAAGTCTAAATGGGACCTACTTTTAATAACCTAGGCCAGTAATGGCGAATCTTGGCACCCCAGATGTTTTGGAACTACTCTTCCCATGATGCTCATGTGCTCTGCAGTGTAGTTAAGTTTCATGGGAAATGTAGTACCAAAACATCTGGGGTGCCAAGGTTTGCCATCACTGACCTAGGCAATGCAATTATGACTAGAGAGTGACCTAACTTAATACCTGACTCATATGGGCTAATGGTCATGGCCATTTTAGTTTTAGTCATATTTTAGCCATCTGAATTGTTTTAGTCATATTTTAGTTGACTAAAATCTCCAGCACATTTTAGTTGACTAAAATCCAATGGGTTTAGTTAAATTGTAATGCATTATTTAAGCATTTCTCTTAAATCTCCAAACTCATTATATACTTCTGGAGTAAAAATCGAATAACATGTAGAGGGGATGGGGATGTAAATGGGAGTGAGGGAGTACACTTATCCAGGGAGGCTGTTATTTTATCCGGTGCTAAGCACTGCTACCTTGCTGGAAGGGGACACGCACACCACGTGGGTTGCAGGGCATTGTTCCAGAACTCGCAGGCAGACAGAGGGAGCCTGCGTCTCTTAGCCAATACAGCTTGTCAGAGGGTTGTGACTTTAACAGACAGGTGGAACTCTGAGGAGAGCAGAAGTTGACGTGATTAAAGTCCCTTCCTCCCATTTTCATTCCCTTTTTGTTTGTTGATGAAAATTAGAATTGATTTTCATCATAGCTTCCTCAATTGAGGAAAATTTGAATTAATTTTAGTTCATTTTTCATCAATGACGAAAAGTATGATGAAATTTTTTTTGTTAATGAAATTAAGGCTGCTCCCTAAGGCTTGGTTCACAGAGACCATCAAAAATAAAAAAAGAAGGGAAGGTTTAAAAGATCTGTTTGGTTTTTATTTTTGGTGCTGGCTTCCTGTTTGGTAACACCCATTACTTGCATTAGCTTTACTCGTGTGACCTGGGCAGGAAGTGAGGGTAAATCTGTTCATTGAGGGTTACCAAAAGAAATGAAACCTATTATTGATTTAAACCCTACCTGCTTTATCCAAAATGTTAAAAAAAATCTTTTTTTAGCTGGAGCCAGGCTTTAATAGAGGATTTTTGAACAGCTCTCATCATTGAACCATCTGACATCAGAAGAAGGAACAGTTTTGACAGACAGCCAATCACAGCTCGCTGCAGAACAATAAAAAAGTAGCATGTTCTGGAGTGCCCAGTCTGTACTGAGTTAATCTGTCCTCACTTGCTCACTTAGCTATCTGACCTCCCAAAATATGAGATTTATAACTTTTGGATCATTGTATTTTGACAGCTAACCTAATCTTGCAACATGCAACCTTTATTAAGCCCGAACATTCACAGTCTCACAGTAAATCTTAGTATTCAGAAACTCTCTAGACTAGGACTTTAGCCCAATAAACAAACATATGTTGTCCACTTGCAATTATGTGTCTTTTTGTATCCTGACACATAGATCTGAATATTGTTTGCAGCAATATGATACACAGATAAAGAACAATTGATACAGTTGCTACTTATTTCTCTGTAATATAGATTAGAGAAAAAAACACCCAGTCTACTTGAAAATATCCAATGTCCAAACATTAAACATAGCCATTCACCAATTATTTGCAGAGAAAAGAAAAGTTGTGTTGTTCTCATCGTGCACAAAGGCTCACTCATGGGTGAAAGCAATGGCGGTAGAAGTTTTGAAGGATCCATGCTCATACTTAGCCATAGATTACAGGGGCCTTTACTTTGGTGGGCTGAAGTACCATCACAACCCTTGAAAAAAGTGAGTGCCATTTCTCATTTCACTTACCCTGGTGCCTGAGCTCGCTGGAGGTGTTTATACAAATGTCTTCTAAATGACTACCGCAATGCACTGGCAGAGAGTACCTTCATTTCAATTGCAGAGCCTACCAAGTGCTCAGTAATAGCAAAGCATCAAGTTCCTGCTGATACCAATTAACGAATTTTCCAAACACTGTCAGGGCTCATTCACAGCACATGCTAATCCTTGCAGTTTCCACATTTTAAAACTTTAAAGCTTAAGTTTACTAAAAAAAAAAAAAAAAAAAAAAAAATGTACGCAATAGACGTTACTTAGTATTAGTCCAATGTGTCACTTGGGCTGCTGGCTCTTGCATTGCTGAACTCTTCTTCCACTGATGCCCATCCTGTAGCCCAGCCACCACAATCTTCCAGTGTGGCAAGGGTTAATAGAGTCAAGGGACTTGTCATATGCACTTGGCAAGAGTGCTGACTATGCATGCTGTTTCCGCCCCCTTCTATATTCATACAACCTGCTATGGTTCTATGAAAAGAGGTCTATGAATGGAGGAGGTGAGATAATGTTTCATTCATAGAAAGAAGAAAGGGCGGGTGTAGTTGGTACACTTGATGAGTGCATTGGACAGGTCCCTCGGCTCTATTAACCCCTGCTGCACTGGTGGTGGGGGTGGGGAGAAGCTTTGGAGGAGGAAAATTTTAACTAATTCAGGAGATAGCAGCACAAGGGACACACTGGATTACTTGTTAGTAAGGCTTAAAATTCATTAATATTAATGGGTCCTTCTTTGCAGTTTAATATGCTGCCATGTGTTTGAAAATATCCTGCATGCTGCACTTTGAATGCACTGACCTGCAGGTTTGATTCGCTAAGTTAAAAGGCAGATTTTCAAAAAGTTTTTGTATGAGCTCAGAATCTCATTTGTAATGATTGAGCCCTTATAGTAAACCACACTTGTAATCAATAGGGGCTGATAGTGAGGTTAGTATGTGAACTGAGAGGACAATAAAAATTAGTCATAGTGATTAACCCACCTAGTCATTTGTGATCCCCCCAGACTATTGTACTCATCGAACCCCCCTTAAACTACAAGCACCAAAAAGGATAGAAGGACAACACCATTGACTTATTCCCAGCCATTGACAAAAGACTTCTCCACACATATATGCATTCCACCCAACTGATAGCACCTTCTCAAGATGAGAGGTAGTCTTGTCTCTTGATTGTCCCAGACTAATGGAACAATCCCCAGACAGATGCACTACCAACACCTCCCAACCATCACCTCCTCAAGAATCACCACTTCCAGACTGTGTATTGGCACCCCTGAAGAGATGCCCTTGTACAAATCACAGCAGAGACAAATTAAGATAGAATGGGGTCCTAGATTAGAAAGCAGCTCTGCCCTCCCCATCATACCTATGCCCTATCTGCATTGTCTGTACTGTCTGCCTGCAAATGTATCCTTCTTCATAAACAGAGCATCAGGTGCACAGCTTTGACCAGTTAAACCATCCCACTAGTTTACTGCAGGTGAATGAAAGTTGTATTTAGACCTCTGGAGACCCAGAGGACCCTAGGCTTCTACCTTGGTTACCTAGTAATGATCCAGCTCTGTCCTTTAACTATTAGTATTATCCCAAGTCCATCCTACTCGACTATCCACCCTCAAATACTTCACCCACACATCCTTCATGATAAGTACCTCTACAGTCTTCAGCCTGGCAATGAATTCTCCCGAATTTCAACTCACTTCCCAGACAAATACATTTTTTGGCCCCCTCTCCCTTTCAAGAGATTAGACTTTCCAGTAGAAATGTGCTTCCATGGCCTTCTTCCACTAAGTTAGCAGTAGACAAACACCAATGTATTTACATCTCCAACACTAAAAATTTCATGAGACCCCTGCCTACCCCCAAATAGACATATCCTACTACCCAAGTTAATATGATATTACCTCCAACCCATACAGTGCAACGCACAGTCTATACCCCCCCCCCCTTCCCTAAATTTAGCTTAAAATTATACGTTGATTATTAAATCCC
The DNA here is from genome assembly GCF_042186555.1 of Aquarana catesbeiana. Lineage (NCBI taxonomy): Eukaryota > Metazoa > Chordata > Amphibia > Anura > Ranidae > Aquarana > Aquarana catesbeiana. Next base: position 93,643,249 of record NC_133328.1, read on the forward strand.
CTCCCCGCTTTCCAGTGTGACCTGCCCCCAGGTCCAGAAGTGCAGAGACATTCACCAATCACAAAAAACGACATTGCATCTAATATCTCTAACCATAGCAAATCTGCAATACACCATACAGTAGTTCATAACTTATGCAAATTGTAGCATGGGCTCCAGTGACCATTATAAATATGCAGTAATTTGCAGCTACTGTGCTGTTTGAACATAAATCAATTGCTCTTTGCATCATTTATGAGAGCAGATTGACTAGTGTGATGTGATGAACAGATCTGTTGGGGCATTGCTGGCTCCAGCAGTAGAAAAGCTGTTTAATGCATTGCCCTATAGGAATTCTCTTTAGGTTGATTCCCAATTCATATTCCAAAACAAAGTACAAGTTTCAAAGTTTTCTATCCATAGCCATCCAATACACCAATCACCGTATCTTCCATGAGCAACAATCCTCTGGATCAGGGGTCTCCAAACTACATTTGGTGGGCCAAAACTGGCCTGTGACAAGATTTTATTTGGCCTGCAGCAACAACGACTGGCAGTGGATGAGCCAGCCTGTGTATCATAATACAGAGATCAGCATATCCACTGCCAGTCACTTGTGACCCGGTCCACAGTGCAGATCCCGCCTGGAGGTTAACTGCTAGGACCAAGGGCAAACTATACAACCAGTGACATAAATGCCCTGTCCCCAGAATTTACAGGAGTGCACTTCCTCTGTCCAGACCTGCTATGCCTCCTGTCTACTGATCTGATGATCTACTGTCCGAGGGGTAAGGGGGACCCTGCTGAGGACACACCTGGGTGAAAGTGGCAGCTGGGCTCTCCTGGATGTAAGGGGGAATCTGTGGGGCACTCCTAAACATAAGGGGGACTCTGCTGTGCACTATTAGATGCAAAGAGAGATGTATTCATTCATGTTAATGTAATGAATTAATGAAAATAAAAGTGATTTTGCCTTGCCCCAGAATTTACAGGAGTGGACTTCTTCCACCCAGAGCTGCCCCACCTCTTGACTACTGTACTGTTGCTCTGCTGTCAAAAAAGTAAAGGGGTCTCTGTTGAGCACTCCTGGATGTAACGGAGGACTCTGCAGGACAGTCCTGGACATAAGGGGGGACTCACTCTTGGATGTAAGGGGAATTCTGTTTGGAACACCTGTATGTAAGGGGGGACTCTGCAGGACACTCCTGAATGTAATGGGGGACTCTGCTGGGCACTCCTGGATGTAAGAGGGAGACTCTGCAGAACACTTGTGGATGTAAAGGAGATTCTGCAGGGCACTCCTGGATGCAAGGATGGATTTATTCATATATTTTAATTTATCAAACTCATTATTAAAATTGATTCTTTCTTGATCCCATAATTTACAGGAGTAGTGGATTTCATCCACTCAGACCTGCTTCCCCCTCTGACTACTGCCCTGATGCCCTGCTGTCTGAGACGTAAGCGGGGACTCTGCTGGGCACTCCTGGATTTTTTTTTTCCTTGCTCCCAGAATTTACAGGAGCAGTGGACTTCCTCCACCCAGAGCTGCTTCACCTCCTGACTACCGCCCTGTTGTTCTGCTGTCTGAGAGGTAAAGGGGGACTCTGCTGAGCACTCCTGGATGTAAGGATGGACTTATTCATATATTAATGTAAAAAAAACGCCCCCTCCCTGTTCCCTCCGAGGCACATATATAAACATAAATACGCGCTCGGGGATTCATTGGGGGCCACAAAAGATATAACCAAATTACCAGTGGGGCTTCACCTCCTGACTACTGCCCTATCGATATGCTGTCTGAGAGATAAGGGCACTCCTGGACATAATGGGGACTCTGCTGAGCACTCCTGTATGCAAAAGAGTACTCTGCTGGGCACTCCTGGATGTAAAGGGGGCCTCTGCTGGGCACTCCTGGATGTAAAGGGGGCCTCTGCTGGGCACTCCTGGATGCAAAGGGGTACTCTGCTGGGCACTCCTGGATATCGTGGAGACTCTGCTGGGCACTCCAGGATGTAATAGGGACTTTGCTGGGCAATCCTGGATGTAATGGGGAATCTGCTGAGCACTCCTGTGTGTAATGGGGACTCTGCTGGGCACTCCTGGATGTAATGGGGACTTTGCTGGGCACTTCTGGATGTAATGGGGAATCTGCTGGGCACTCCTGGATGTAATGGGGACTCTCCTGGGCACTCCTGTGTGTAATGGGGACTCTGCTGGGCACCTCTGGATTGAAAGTGCTACTCTACTGGGCACTTTTGGAAGCAAAGGGCTACTCTGCTGGGCACTTCTGGAAGCAAATGGTTACTCTGCTGGACACTCCTGGATGCAAAGGGGTACTCTGCTGGGCACTCCTGGATGCAAAGGGGTACTCTGCTGGGCACTCCTGGATGCAAAGGGGTACTCTGCTGAGCAGTCCTGAATGCAAAGGGTTACTCTGCTGGGCACACCTGGATTAATAGGGACTCTGCCGAGCAATCCTGGATATAATAGGGACTCTGCTGGCCACTACTGGACTTATTCATATATTAGTTTAATAAACTCAGTAATAGAATTGATTTTGTCTCCCTGTCTGGACTTCTTCCACTCAGACCTGCTTCACCTCCTGACTTCTGCCCTTTTGCTCTGCTCTCTGGGAGATAAGGAAGGACTCTGCTGGCCACTCCTGGATGCTAAGGGGAACTCGGCTGGGCACTCCTGGATATAATGGGGACTCTGCTTGGCACTTCTGGATGTAAAGGGGAACTCTGCTGGGCACTCTTGGTTATGATGGATACTCCGCTGGGCACTCCTGGATGCAAAGGGGGACTCTGATGGGAAATCCTGGATATCATGGATACTCTGCTGGGCACTCCTGGATATAATGGATACTCTGCTGGGCACTCCTGGATATCATGGATACTCTGCTGGGCACTCCTGGATATAATGGATACTCTGCTGGGCACTCCTGGATATAATGGATACTCTGCTGGGCACTCCTGGATATAATGGATACTCTGCTGGGCACGCCTGGATATAATGGATACTCTGCTGGGCACGCCTGGATATAATGGATACTCTGCTGGGCACGCCTGGATATAATGGATACTCTGCTGGGCCCTCCTGGATATGATGGGTACTCTGCTGTGCACTCCTGGATATAATGGATACTCTGCTGGGCACTCCTGGGTGTAATGGGGACTCTGCTGGGCACTCCTAAATGCAAAGAGGTACTCTGCTGGGCACTCCTGGATGTAATGATTGATTTATTCATTCATTATAATTGTATGAATGAATTTACAAAACTGATTTTTTTTTTTCAGCCTATAAATATTTATAAAACATTGGTGAAAAGTTTGGAGACCCCTGACATGCCAGAACAATCCGATCCACCAGGACAAGTATCTTTCTCTGAGCCATGTGACTGCCATTCCCACATCTCATTGGCCCACACAAGAAACAACTGTCCCTTTAACAGAGAAGAACTTGTGTGTCTGTTTGGATTTGTGAATTGAGTCCCATGTAACAATGTATCGTCTTCAATGACAAGAGGAAACAACATCCCCCGAGGGACACAACTGCCGTGTAATCCAATCAGTGAGAAGCCGGAATGATCGGACTAAAGTCTCCGGAGAGCTCATCTCTAATCCCCCGGGCTGTGATTACATGATCCGCTATGATCAGCCCCCCTCCTCCCGTACCCGGGGCTCCCAGACACACAATACAATCCGTCATCCCCAAGTAGTTGCGCCCCCCCCTGGGGACACCCCCCGGGACACCCCCGGGACACTCACCATCACGTTGCCCTGCATCTTGGCCGTCTTGATCATCGGCTTCTCCCTCATGTTGTCGGTGGTGGCGGCTGTGTCCGTGTCGGTGTCTCAATCCATCTGCTTTGATGAGTTTAGGAAGCTCCCTGTTTATTCCCCATCTCCGGAGCTGGGTGTCTCCCCCCTCCCCCTCTCTCCGCTCCTCTCCCGTCAATGGCAGGATTCTTCCTCCTCTCACCGATCGGGATGGTGGGCGCTGCTCGGTGACGTGTGGGGTAAACAGAGAACACGCCGGTCCCGGCGGGTGGGAGACGTGTGGAGTCCCGGGCAGAGGTGCCAGCTGCTGGCAGGGAGTGGGGGAGGAGATTGGGCACTGCCTGCTTCTATGGCACACTCACACACACTGCCCATCATTTATTAATGAGGGCCACCTGAATAAGTCACATCATGACAGTCAGCGAGTTTATTATACACGGGGCTGGCGGCGTGCCTGCTGCTTTGCACACCTTGTACCCAGTCCCAGCATTGCACATGAGAGTCATTGCGCACACCTCTGCGCGCACACAGGGAAGCGCTGCACCGGGGTACGGGGCGCGCACACAGCGCTCTACATACGCCGCATTGCCTGAGCATTGCACGCAGCGCACCGCACAGCGCTGGACCTCTCCAGCAGCCTCAGCGACCTGCCGGCGCCGCCCCCCTTTCCTCACTCGCAGCCACTCAGCGCACTCTGTATTTTGAGCCGTGGAAGCGGCGAGGCCGTGTGCCAGGCGGTGAAAAGAGGGCGCTGATTGGCTGCCGCGGATTGAAGCAGGGACGCATATGATGTAGCTGGATTATGTACTAAGTGAAGCAAGACAAGGGCTTGTCAGAGGAGGCTGTGTACATGACTGGCAGGGAGGAGGAAGGAGCCAGGGAGGGCTGCAGGCTGGCGACTCACATCATGTGTTCTATGGAAGAGAAGGGAGGGGATGATGGATGGGATGGAGAGCAGGTGGAGGAGAGGGGTGCGCCTGTTATAGGAGGGAGGAGCGGGGTGCGCCTGTTATAAGAGGGAGGAGAGGGGTGCGCCTGTTATAGGAGGGAGGAGAGGGGTGCGCCTGTTATAAGAGGGAGGAGAGGGGTGCGCCTGTTATAGGAGGGAGGAGAGGGGTGCGCCTGTTATAAGAGGGAGGAGAGGGGTGCGCCTGTTATAGGAGGGAGGAGAGGGGTGCGCCTGTTATAAGAGGGAGGAGAGGGGTGCGCCTGTTATAGGAGGGAGGAGAGGGGTGCGCCTGTTATAAGAGGGAGGAGAGGGGTGCGCCTGTTATAAGAGGGAGGAGAGGGGTGCGCCTGTTATAGGAGGGAGGAGAAGGGTGCGCCTGTTATAAGAGGGAGGAGCGGGGTGCACCTGTTATAAGAGGGAGGAGCGGGGAGCGCCTGTTATAAGAGGGAGGAGAGGGGTGCGCCTGTTATAGGAGGGAGGAGAGGGGTGCGCCTGTTATAAGAGGGAGGAGAAGGGTGCACCTGTTATAGGAGGGAGGAGAGGGGTGCGCCTGTTATAAGAGGGAGGAGAGGGGTGCGCCTGTTATAGGAGGGAGGAGAGGGGTGCGCCTGTTATAAGAGGGAGGAGACGGGTGCGCCTGTTATAAGAGGGAGGAGAGGGGTGCGCCTGTTATAAGAGGGAGGAGAGGGGTGCGCCTGTTATAGGAGGGAGGAGAGGGGTGCGCCTGTTATAAGAGGGAGGAGAAGGGTGCGCCTGTTATAAGAGGGAGGAGAAGGGTGCGCCTGTTATAAGAGGGAGGAGAAGGGTGCGCCTGTTATTGGAGGGAGGAGAGGGGTGCGCCTGTTATAAGAGGGAGGAGAAGGGTGCGCCTGTTATAGGAGGGAGGAGAGGGGTGCGCCTGTTATAAGAGGGAGGAGAAGGGTGCGCCTGTTATTGGAGGGAGGAGAGGGGTGCGCCTGTTATAAGAGGGAGGAGAGGGGTGCGTCTGTTATAGGAGGAAGGAGAGGGGTGCGCCTGTTATAGGAGGGAGGAGAGGGGTGCGCCTGTTATAGGAGGGAGGAGAGGGGTGCGCCTGTTATAAGAGGTAGGAGAGAGGCGCGCCTGTTATAAGAGGGAGGAGAGGGGTGCACTTGTTATAGGAGGGAGGAGAGGGGTGCGCTTGTTATAGGAGGGAGGAGAGGGGTTCACCTGTTATAGGAGGGGAGGAGAGGGGTGCGCTTGTTATAGGAGGGAGGAGAGGGGTTCGCCTTTTATAGGAGGGAGGAGAGGGGTGCACCTGTTATTGGAGGGAGGAGAGGGGTGCGCCTGTTATAGGAGGGAGGAGAGGGGTGCGCCTGTTATAAGAGGGAGGAGAGGGGTGCGCCTTTAATTGGAGGGAGGAGAGGGGTGCGCCTGTTATAGGAGGAAAGAGAGGGGTGCGCCTGTTATAGGAGGAAAGAGAGGGGTGCGCCTGTTATAGGAGGGAGGAGTGGGGTATGCCTGTTATAGGAGGGAGGAGAGGGGTGCGCCTGTTAAAGGAGGGAGGAGAGGGGTGCGCCTGTTATAGGAGGGAGGAGAGGGGTGCGCCTGTTATAGGAGGGAGAAGAGGGGTGCGCCTGTTATAGGAGGGAGGAGAGGGGTGCGCCTGTTATAGGAGGGAGGAGAGGGGCACGCCTGTTATAGGAGGGAGGAGAGGGGCGCGCCTGTTATAGGAGGGAGGAGAGGGGTGCGACTGTTATAGGAGGGAGGAGAGGGGTGTGCCTGTTATAGGAGGGAGGAGAGGGATTCGCCTGCTATAGGAGGGTGGAGAGGGGCGCGCCTGTTATAGGAGGGAGGAGAGGGGTGCGCCTTTTATAGGAGGGAGGAGAGGGGTGCGCCTGTTATAGGAGGGAGGAGAGGGGTGCGCCTGTTATAGGAGGGAGGAGAGGGGTGCGCTTGTTATAGGAGGGAGGAGAGGGGTGCGCCTGTTATAGGAGGGAGGAGAGGGGTGCGTCTGTTATAGGAGGGAGGAGTGGGGTGCGTGTGTTATAGGAGGGAGGAGTGGGGTGCGTCTGTTATAGGAGGGAGGAGTGGGGTGCGCATGTTATAGGAGGGAGGAGAGGGGCGCGCCTGTTAGAGGAGGGAGGAGAGGGGTGCGCCTGTTATAGGAGGGAGGAGAGGGGTGCGCATGTTATAGGAGGGAGGAGAGGGGCGCGCCTGTTAGAGGAGGGAGGAGAGGGGTGCGCCTGTTATAGGAGGGAGGAGAGGGGTGCGCCTGTTATAAGAGGGAGGAGAGGGGTGCGCCTGTTATAGAAGGGAGGAGAGGGGTGCGCCTGTTATAGGAGGGAGGAGAGGGGTGCGCCTGTTATAGGAGGGAGGAGTGGGGTGCACATGTTATAGGAGGGAGGAGAGGGGCGCGCATGTTATAGGAGGGAGGAGAGGGGCGCGCCTGTTAGAGGAGGGAGGAGAGGGGTGCGCCTGTTATAGGAGGGAGGAGTGGGGTGCGCATGTTATAGGAGGGAGGAGAGGGGTGCGCCTGTTAGAGGAGGGAGGAGAGGGGTGCGCCTATTATAGGAGGGAGGAGAGGGGTTTGCCTGTTATAAGAGGGAGGAGAGGGGTGCGCCTGTTATAGAAGGGAGGAGAGGGGTGCGCCTGTTATAGGAGGGAGGAGAGGGGTGCGCCTGTTATAGGAGGGAGGAGAGGGGTGCGCCTGTTATAGGAGGGAGGAGAGGGGTTCGCCTGTTATAGGAGGGAGGAGAGGGGTGCGCCTGTTATAAGAGCTAGGAGAGGGGTGCGTCTATTATAAGAGGGAGGAGAGGGGTGCGCCTGTTATAGGAGGGAGGAGAGGGGTGCGCCTGTTATAGGAGGGAGGAGAGGAGTGCGCCTGTTCTAAGAGGGAGGAGAGGGGTGCGCCTGTTCTAAGAGGGAGGAGAGGGGTGCGCCTGTTATAAGAGGTAGGAGAGGGGTGCACCTGTTATAGGAGGGAAGAGAGGGGTGCGCCTGTTATAGGAGGGAGGAGAGGGGCGCGCCTGTTATAGGAGGGAGGAGAGGGGCATGCCTGTTATAGGAGGGAGGAGAGGGGTTCGCCTGCTATAGGAGGGTGGAGAGGGGCGCGCCTGTTATAGGAGGGAGGAGAAGGGCGCGCCTGTTATAGGAGGGAGGAGAGGGGTGTGCCTGTTATAGGAGGGAGGAGAGGGGTGCGCCTGTTATAGGAGGGAGGAGAGTGGTGCGCTTGTTTCAGGAGGGAGGAGAGGGGCGCGCCTGTTATAAGAGGGAGGAGAGGGGCGCGCTGTTATAGAAGGGAGGAGTGGGGTGCGCCTGTTATAGGAGGGAGGAGATGGGCGCACATGTTATAGGAGGGAGGAGAGGGGTGCGCATGTTATAGGAAGGAAGAGAGGGGTGCACCTGTTATCGGAGGGAGGAGAGGGGCTCGCCTGCTATAGGAGGGAGGAGAGGGGCGCGCCTGTTATAAGAGGGAGGAGAGGGGCGAGCATGTTATAGGAGGGAGGAGAGGGGTGCGCCTATTATAGGAGGGAGGAGAGGGGCGCTCCTGTTATAAGAGGTAGGAGAGGGGCGCGCCTGTTATAGGAGGGAGGAGAGGGGCGTGCCTGTTATAGGAGGGAGAAGAGGGGTGCGCCTGTTATAGGAGGGAGGAGAGGGGCGCGCATGTTATAGGAGGGAGGAGAGGGGCGCGCCTGTTATAGGAGGGAGGAGAGGGGCGCGCCTGTTATAGGAGGGAGGAGAGAGGCGCGCCTGTTATAGGAGGGTGGAGAGGGGCGCGCCTGTTATAGGAGGGAGGAGAGGGGCGCGTCTGTTATAGGAGGGAGGAGAGAGGCGCGCCTGTTATAGGAGGGTGGAGAGGGGCGCGCCTGTTATAGGAGGGAGGAGAGGGGCGCGCCTGTTATAGGAGGGAGGAGAGGGGCGCGCCTGTTATAGGAGGGAGGAGAGGGGCGCGCCTGTTATAGGAGGGAGGAGAGGGGCGCGCCTGTTATAAGAGGTAGGAGAGAGGCGCGCCTGTTATAAGAGGTAGGAGAGAGGCGCGCCTGTTATAGGAGGGTGGAGAGGGGCGCGCCTGTTATAGGAGGGAGGAGAGGGATGCACCTGTTATAGGAGGGAGGAGAGGGGTGCGCATGTTATAGGAGGGAAGAGAGGGGTGCGCCTGTTATAGGAGGGACTAGAGGGGTGCGCCTGTTATAGGAGGAAGGAGAGGGGTGCGCCTGTTATAGGAGGGAGGAGAGGGGTGCGCCTTTTATAGGAGGGAGGAGAGGGGTGCGCTTGTTATAGGAGGGAGGAGAGGGGCGTGCCTGTTATAGGAGGGAGGAGAGGGGTGCGCCTGTTATAGGAGGGAGGAGAGGGGTGCGCCTGTTATAGGAGGGAGGAGAGGGGTGCGCATGTTATAGGAAGGAAGAGAGGGGTGCATCTGTTATAGGAGGGAGGAGAGGGGCGTGCCTGTTATAGGAGGGAGGAGACGGGCGCGCCTGTTATAGGAGGGAGGAGAGGGGTGCGCCTGTTATAGGAGGGAGGAGAGGGGCGCACATGTTATAGGATGGAGGAGAGGGGCGCGCCTGTTATAAGAGGTAGGAGAGGGGCGCGCCTGTTATAGGAGGGAGAAGAGGGGTGCGCCTGTTATAGGAGGGAGGAGAGGGGCGCGCATGTTATAGGAGGGAGGAGAGGGGGGCGCCTATTATAGGAGGGAGGAGAGGGGTGCACCTGTTATAGGAGGGAGGAGAGGGGCGCGCCTGTTATAGGAGGGAGGAGAGGGGTGCGCCTGTTATAGGAGGGAGGAGAGGGGTGCGCCTGTTATAGGAGGGAGGAGAGGGGCACGCCTGTTATAGGAGGGAGGAGAGGGGCGCGCCTGTTATAGGAGGGAGGAGAGGGGTGCGACTGTTATAGGAGGGAGGAGAGGGGTGTGCCTGTTATAGGAGGGAGGAGAGGGGTTCGCCTGCTATAGGAGGGTGGAGAGGGGCGCGCCTGTTATAGGAGGGAGGAGAGGGGTGCGCCTTTTATAGGAGGGAGGAGAGGGGTGCGCCTGTTATAGGAGGGAGGAGAGGGGTGCGCCTGTTATAGGAGGGAGGAGAGGGGTGCGTCTGTTATAGGAGGGAGGAGTGGGGTGCGTGTGTTATAGGAGGGAGGAGTGGGGTGCGTCTGTTATAGGAGGGAGGAGTGGGGTGCGCATGTTATAGGAGGGAGGAGAGGGGCGCGCCTGTTAGAGGAGGGAGGAGAGGGGTGCGCCTGTTATAGGAGGGAGGAGAGGGGTGCGCCTGTTATAAGAGGGAGGAGAGGGGTGCGCCTGTTATAGAAGGGAGGAGAGGGGTGCGCCTGTTATAGGAGGGAGGAGAGGGGTGCGCCTGTTATAGGAGGGAGGAGTGGGGTGCACATGTTATAGGAGGGAGGAGTGGGGTGCGCATGTTATAGGAGGGAGGAGAGGGGTGCGCCTATTATAGGAGGGAGGAGAGGGGTTTGCCTGTTATAAGAGGGAGGAGAGGGGTGCGCCTGTTATAGAAGGGAGGAGAGGGGTGCGCCTGTTATAGGAGGGAGGAGAGGGGTGCGCCTGTTATAGGAGGGAGGAGAGGGGTTCGCCTGTTATAGGAGGGAGGAGAGGGGTGCGCCTGTTATAAGAGCTAGGAGAGGGGTGCGTCTATTATAAGAGGGAGGAGAGGGGTGCGCCTGTTATAGGAGGGAGGAGAGGGGTGCGCCTGTTATAGGAGGGAGGAGAGGAGTGCGCCTGTTCTAAGAGGGAGGAGAGGGGTGCGCCTGTTCTAAGAGGGAGGAGAGGGGTGCACCTGTTATAGGAGGGAAGAGAGGGGTGCGCCTGTTATAGGAGGGAGGAGAGGGGTGCACCTGTTATAAGAGGTAGGAGAGGGGTGCACCTGTTATAGGAGGGAAGAGAGGGGTGCGCCTGTTATAGGAGGGAGGAGAGGGGCGCGCCTGTTATAGGAGGGAGGAGAGGGGCATGCCTGTTATAGGAGGGAGGAGAGGGGTTCGCCTGCTATAGGAGGGTGGAGAGGGGCGCGCCTGTTATAGGAGGGAGGAGAAGGGCGCGCCTGTTATAGGAGGGAGGAGAAGGGCGCGCCTGTTATAGGAGGGAGGAGAGGGGTGCGCCTGTTATAGGAGGGAGGAGAGGGGTGCGCCTGTTATAGGAGGGAGGAGAGTGGTGCGCTTGTTTCAGGAGGGAGGAGAGGGGCGCGCCTGTTATAAGAGGGAGGAGAGGGGCGCGCTGTTATAGAAGGGAGGAGAGGGGTGCGCCTGTTATAGGAGGGAGGAGATGGGCGCACATGTTATAGGAGGGAGGAGAGGGGTGCGCATGTTATAGGAAGGAAGAGAGGGGTGCACCTGTTATCGGAGGGAGGAGAGGGGCTCGCCTGCTATAGGAGGGAGGAGAGGGGCGCGCCTGTTATAAGAGGGAGGAGAGGGGCGAGCATGTTATAGGAGGGAGGAGAGGGGTGCGCCTATTATAGGAGGGAGGAGAGGGGCGCGCCTGTTATAAGAGGTAGGAGAGGGGCGCGCCTGTTATAGGAGGGAGGAGAGGGGCGCGCCTGTTATAGGAGGGAGAAGAGGGGTGCGCCTGTTATAGGAGGGAGGAGAGGGGCGCGCATGTTATAGGAGGGAGGAGAGGGGCGCGCCTGTTATAGGAGGGAGGAGAGGGGCGCGCATGTTATAGGAGGGAGGAGAGGGGTGCGCATGTTATAGGAGGGAAGAGAGGGGTGCGCCTGTTATAGGAGGGACTAGAGGGGTGCGCCTGTTATAGGAGGAAGGAGAGGGGTGCGCCTGTTATAGGAGGGAGGAGAGGGGTGCGCCTGTTATAGGAGGGAGGAGAGGGGTGCGCTTGTTATAGGAGGGAGGAGAGGGGCGTGCCTGTTATAGGAGGGAGGAGAGGGGTGCGCCTGTTATAGGAGGGAGGAGAGGGGTGCGCATGTTATAGGAAGGAAGAGAGGGGTGTATCTGTTATAGGAGGGAGGAGAGGGGCGTGCCTGTTATAGGAGGGAGGAGACGGGCGCGCCTGTTATAGGAGGGAGGAGAGGGGTGCGCCTGTTATAGGAGGGAGGAGAGGGGCGCACATGTTATAGGAGGGAGGAGAGGGGCGTGCATGTTATAGGAGGGAGGAGAGGGGTGCGCCTGTTATAGGAGGGAGAAGAGGGGTGCGCCTGTTATAGGAGAGAGGAGAGGGGCGCGCATGTTATAGGTGGGAGGAGAGGGGGGCGCCTATTATAGGATGGAGGAGAGGGGCGCGCCTGTTATAAGAGGTAGGAGAGGGGCGCGCCTGTTATAGGAGGGAGAAGAGGGGTGCGCCTGTTATAGGAGGGAGGAGAGGGGCGCGCATGTTATAGGAGGGAGGAGAGGGGGGCGCCTATTATAGGAGGGAGGAGAGGGGTGCACCTGTTATAGGAGGGAGGAGAGGGGCGCGCCTGTTATAGGAGGGAGGAGAGGGGTGCGCCTGTTATAGGAGGGAGGAGAGGGGTGCGCCTGTTATAGGAGGGAGGAGAGGGGTGCGCATGTTATAGGAAGGAAGAGAGGGGTGCACCTGTTATAGGAGAGAGAAGAGGGGTGCGCCTGTTATAGGAGGGAGGAGAGGGGTGCGCCTGTTATAGGAGGGAGTAGAGGGGTGCGCATGTTATAGGAGGGAGGAGAGGGGCGCGCCTGTTATAGGAGGGAGGAGAGGGGCGCGCCTGTTATAGGAGGGAGGAGAGGGGCGCGCCTGTTATAGGAGGGAGGAGAGGGGCGCGCCTGTTATAGGAGGGAGGAGAGGGGTGCGCATGTTATAGGAGGGAGGAGAGGGGTGCGCATGTTATAGGGGGGAGGAGAGGGGTGCGCCTGTTATAGGAGGGACTAGAGGGGTGCGCATGTTATAGGAGGGAGGAGAGGGGTGCGCCTGTTATAGGAGGGAGGAGAGGGGTGCGCCTGTTATAGGAGGGAGGAGAGGGGTGCGCTTGTTATAGGAGGGAGGAGAGGGGCGCGCCTGTTATAGGAGGGAGGAGAGGGGTGCGCCTGTTATAGGAGGGAGGAGAGGGGTGCGCATGTTATAGGAAGGAAGAGAGGGGTGCACCTGTTATAGGAGGGAGGAGAGGGGCGCGCCTGTTATAGGAGGGAGGAGAGGGATGCGCCTGTTATAGGAGGGAGGAGAGGGGTGCGCCTGTTATAGGAGGGAGGAGAGGGGTGCGCCTGTTATAGGAGGGAGGAGAGGGGTGCGCATGTTATAGGAAGGAAGAGAGGGGTGCACCTGTTATAGGAGGGAGGAGAGGGGCGCGCCTGTTATAGGAGGGAGGAGAGGGGTGCGCCTGTTATAGGAGGGAGGAGAGGGGACGCACATGTTATAGGAGGGAGGAGAGAGGTGCGCCTGTTATAGGAGGGAGGAGAGGGGTGCGCCTGTTATAGGAGGGAGGAGAGGGGCGCACATGTTATAGGAGGGAGGAGATGGGTGCGCATGTTATAGGAGGGAGGAGAGGGGTGCGCCTGTTATAGGAGGGAGAAGAGGGGTGCGCCTGTTATAGGAGGGAGGAGAGGGGCGCGCATGTTATAGGAGGGAGGAGAGGGGGGCACCTATTATAGGATGGAGGAGAGGGGCGCGCCTGTTATAAGAGGTAGGAGAGGGGCGCGCCTGTTATAGGAGGGAGGAGAGGGGCGCGCCTGTTATAGGAGGGAGAAGAGGGGTGCGCCTGTTATAGGAGGGAGGAGAGGGGCGCGCATGTTATAGGAGGAAGGAGAGGGGGGCGCCTATTATAGGAGGGAGGAGAGGGGTGCACCTGTTATAGGAGGGAGGAGAGGGGCGCGCATGGTATAGGAGGGAGGAGAGGGGGGCGCCTATTATAGGAGGGAGGAGAGGGGTGCGCCTGTTATAGGAGGGAGGAGAGGGGTTTGCCTGTTATAGGAGGGAGGAGAGGGGTGCGCCTGTTATAGGAGGGAGGAGAGGGGTGCGCCTGTTATAGGAGGGAGGAGAGGGGTGCACCTGTTATGGGAGGGAGGAGAGGGGCGCGCATGTTATAGGAGAGAGGAGAGGGGGGCGCCTATTATAGGAGGGAGGAGAGGGGTGCACCTGTTATAGGAGGGAGGAGAGGGGCGCGCATGGTATAGGAGGGAGGAGAGGGGGGCGCCTATTATAGGAGGGAGGAGAGGGGTGCGCCTGTTATAGGAGGGAGGAGAGGGGTGCGCCTGTTATAGGAGGGAGGAGAGGGGTGCGCCTGTTATAGGAGGGAGGAGAGGGGTGCGCCTATTATAGGAGGGAGGAGAGGGGTGCGCCTATTATAGGAGGGAGGAGAGGGGTGCGCCTGTTATAGGAGGGAGGAGAGGGGCGCGCATGTTATAGGAGGGAGGAGAGGGGCGCGCATGTTATAGGAGGGAGGAGAGGGGCGCGCATGTTATAGGAGGGAGGAGAGGGGCGCGCATGTTATAGGAGGGAGGAGAGGGGCGCGCATGTTATAGGAGGGAGGAGAGGGGCGCGCCTGTTATAGGAGGGAGGAGAGGGGCGCGCATGTTATAGGAGGGAGGAGAGGGGCGTGCCTGTTATAGGAGGGAGGAGAGGGGTGCGCCTGTTATAGGAGGGAGGAGAGGGGTGCACCTGTTATAGGAGGGAAGAGAGGGGTGCGCCTGTTATAGGAGGGAAGAGAGGGGTGCGCCTGTTATAGGAGGGAGGAGAGGGGGGCGCCTATTATAGGAGGGAGGAGAGGGGTGCGCCTGTTATAGGAGGGAGGAGAGGGGTGCGCCTGTTATAGGAGGGAGGAGAGGGGGGCGCCTATTATAGGAGGGAGGAGAGGGGTGCGCCTGTTATAGGAGGGAGGAGAGGGGTGCGCCTATTATAGGAGGGAGGAGAGGGGTGCGCCTGTTATAGGAGGGAGGAGAGGGGTGCACCTATTATAAGAGGGAGGAGAGGGGTGCGCATGTTATAGGAGGGAGGAGAGGGGGGCGCCTGTTATAGGAGGGAGGAGAGGGGTGCGCATGTTATAGGAGGGAGGAGAGGGGTGCACCTATTATAAGAGGGAGGAGAGGGGTGTGCCTGTTATAGGAAGGTGAAACACCTTCTCTGCTGCAGCTGCCCCCAGACACCCCCACCCTTTTTCATCCCAGTGCCCATCCGATCCAGTCTCTGTCTCTGTCCTCATTGGACAGATTGATAGCAGCAGGAGTCATTGGCTCATGCTGCTGTCAATCATATCCAGTGATGCGGGGGGGGGGGGGGCGTTCCCGCTGTCTATGTCAATAGCCAAAGCAGTGGGACTTGGGAGCGCCCCGGCATGGGTGCCCCATGGAAAGCGACTTTCCATGGGGGCACCTGATGAAGGGGATGACCCTAGCAAATAAAATGGTGATCGTTGCAATTTGTTATGTCACAGCGTATTTGCGCAGCATTTTTTCCAAACACAATTCTTTTGGGAAAAAAAAAACACTTTAATGAATTAAAAGAAAAAAAAGATAGATAAGATTTGTTGTCGTAGAAAACATTCTCAATGGAATTACATTCTACTCCACACATTATTCATACATCACAATCATCAATTATGAATTTACTATACATTTATTATACCAAAAATATTAAAAATGTCCCCATATTAAAAACAAGACAAAGGAATAAAATAAGACTGTGACCTTCTTCATTTCATTCCTGCATTAATAGTCTTAACCACTTCAATACAGAGAACTTATACACCTTCCTGCCCAGACCAATTTTCAGCTTTCAGCATTATCACAATTTGAATGACAATTACGCGGTCATGTGACGCTGTACCCAAACAAAATTTTTGTAATTTTTTTTCCACAAATAGAGCTTTCTTTTGATGGTATTTGATCACCACTGGGGTTTTTATATTTTGTGCTACAAATAAAAAAAAGACCACATATTTTTAAAAAAATTATTTTTTTCATTGTTTCTGTTACAAATCTTTGTAAATAAGTATGTTTTCTCCTTTGCTGATGGGCACTGATGAGGCTGCACTGACTGGCACTGATGAGGCAGTACTGATTGGCACTGATAATGAGGCACTTAAATGCAGCACTGATGGACACTGATAGACGGCACTGATAAGCAGCACTGACAGGCACTGATATACAGAACTGATGGGCATTGATAGGTGGCACTGATGGGCACTCATAGCTGGTACTGATGGGCACTGATAGGTGGCACTGGGCACTGATAGGCGGCACTGATGGGCACTTATATATGCGGCACTGATGGGTGGCACTGATAGATGGCACTGTTTGGCAGCACTGATCAGGGGCACTGGCAGGCATCACTGATGGGCACAGTGCCATCCCTCATGGGCACTGATTGGCATACCTGGTGGTCATTTGTGGGCATCCCTGATGGTCCTGGGTGGGCATCTCTGGTGATCCTAGGTGGGCATCCTTGGTGGTCCTGGGTGGGCTTCAATCAGTGCAGACCCCCCTGTCAGTAGAGCAGCCGATTGTCTCTCCTCTACTCGCGCCTGTCAGCGCAAGTGGAGGAAAAGCCGATAAATGGCTCTTCCTGTTTATACTGTGATTAGCTGTGATTGGACACAGCTGACTACATGATAAAGAGCCTCCATCAGAGGCTCTTTACCTCGATCGGAGATGTGGTGTGTGAGACTGACCCACCACACCACCGATCACCATGCTCCGCGCCTCCACAGTCATGGGATTGCGGCTTATCCTGCTGGACATCATATGACGTTCAGTCAGGATAAATTAACCACTTTGTGCACGTCATATTGCTATATGGCGGGTGGGAATTGGTTAAAGAGCTTGTATACCCTCCTGTATTGTAGGAATCAGAATTTTTAGTTATAGTCATATTTAGTCAACTAAAATCGTGTTAATTTCGTCAAAATCCAATATTTTAACTGTACAGATTAATGCTTAGCTCTGTGAGATTCGGATCATGGATGTGCAGCCGACCAATCTGCCGCAACTGTGTGATGTGTTCATGTCAATATGGACCAAATCTCTGAAGAATGTTTTCAACACCTTGTTAAATCCAGGCCACAAGAATTAAGGCAATTCTGTAGGCAAAAAGGGGGTCCAACCTGGTACTAGCAAGGTGTACCTAATAAAGTGGCCGGTGAGTGTAGCGCACAGTGTGTTAATGCATTAAGAATACTAAAATGCATTAAGTAAAGGTGAACAAACCCTATAAATATATTTAATACCTACACAGGATATAAATCCACTTTGTGTGCACCAAATGCCTTTGCAACTATAGATATTACCTTGTAAAAGCAGCGGTGACATCATCACCGTGTTGTACATAGTCTGTGCAGAGGGCAGAGCTGTGGGAGGAGCTCAGCAGACTCCACCTACTACAGGCTGCCTGCAAAAAACTAAAGGAGGGGGCGGAGACAAGACCAGTCACCCCACAAGTAGGCCAGTGACCGGTCTTTATTACAGGAAGCTCCTACACCGAGGCAAAGTTTCACACTGGATTAATGCACAGACCTGGAAGAAATATACAAAGCACATCAAGATTCAAGGAAGAATACATATGGCTCTTGTATTTGGATAATATTTGCTTTTCCTGGAGTTCATCTTTAAATTAAATATGAGGATCCCTGCAAATACAATCGCCCCTTTTATTTCATATCATCTTGCTTCGTAAAAAGTACTTTTTATGAAACAAGATGATATGGAATAAAACTAAAAGCAATACCGGAGGAGTTTGTGTGTGCTGCCATTCCTTTATTTATATGTATGCATAGAGGAGGTGAACTATATCCAAGCATCACATTGGAGAAGTATAACAATATTGTGAAGGCTGAGCAGTGTATTTCTGAAATGTTTTTTAAATGAAAGCTTGAAACTCAAGACAGATATAAGATAAAAAGGATTAGCCCAATAACAAAAAACAAAAAATTAAAAAGCAAAACTCTATTTTGCTGCAATATTCACCTTCAAGCTAGAGATTTCCTCTGCATTACTTTCTGCCACTAGATGTCCTCAGTCTGACTAGAAACACCTCTTCGGGTTGTCCTGGACCTGCCCTGTGATTGGACGGAGATTGAACAGTGAAAGGAGACGCAGCACAGTGATGGTCTCATCTCTCTGTCACTCTGCTTTCTCCTGCTATCAGGATGCTTCTTGTCAGCACATGAACTGATTGTCTCCTTGTACTGCTTCTTCCTCTCATACTCCAGCCCTGCTGTATAGCGATTGCAAGAATCTGATACCAGATTCAATTTAGATACTTACAAAAATAAGTTCAATACTGTGTTAATCATTACAGAGCTGCATTCATTTGTGTCTTTCCAATATCTGCCTAGAGTTCAGCTTAGAAAAGGTTTTGTTTGAAGATAAAAAAGTGAAGTTACAAAGAGCAAAGAGGATGTGCAAAATGCAGTAACCATAGCAACCAAAGAGACAACATCCCGTGACTGACAAGGATAAGTGTATGTTATAGAAATGAGATGACAGCTGCAAGTTTTCAGCAGGCTGTAGTATTGGTATCTGGTCGGTGGCTTCTTCTCAATACCATTGGCTGCTGTTTAAAAACCTGTCTCGATTTCCACAGTTCTCCCCGATAAGCCAGCACCAAATTCTTTCTCTTCGCTGCTGACACTTTCTCTTTCTGTTAAAACAGACTCTGCTGTGCTTCGCACCCAGACGGGAGTCTGAGCAAACAACTATGTGTTCCAGCCTAAAGCTGCCTATACACTGTTAGTTTTTTTTTTTCTCAATCGGGAATGAAATAACCTAATGGGATCCCCTATCTACACAAACGAGGTGGATGGGGGAATCCCCCCCGCCAGGACAATGTATTCTGATAGCGGGACCTGGTGCTGTCAGAATACACCGATAAGCAGCTGCAGCCAATCTATGCTGATCAAGACCTTTGAGGAAAGTCGATCAAAAGATTGACTTCTGTTGAGTGGGGACAAACACACACTGATTAGAATTCGTCCGGTCCCTGCTGAACCACCCGAAATTCAATCAGTCTATGGCCAGCTTAAAGCAAACCCAAAACAAAAAATGTATTATATTGCAGCTTACCAATCAATAGATGTGGTGGCTGCATTTGTTTTCCTTTCTTTGGCATTATTACTTGGTGATCTGGCCAGTAACACCTGTATTAGTGAGACACAACTTTGGAGGAATGAGCACAGGAGGCACAGCAGAATTGTCGGTCTGGAGGACAGGGTTATTTCAAATATATTAGCAGTAGGGATGCACCGAAATTACAGAGGCCGAAAAAAAACTGCCGAAAATTGTGTTTTCGGCACATTGCCGAAAGGAAAATGTTGCAGATAATGGAGCTGAAAATGGGGCGGGGCCGCCCCTGGTGCCACCCACTGCGGAGGTGTCATCCTGGCGCACCCCAGTCATCCCCTCCATCTTCCTCTCCTCCCCTCCTCTCTCCCACAGAGCGACGATCTCCTTGTATCACAGAGCTGAATTATCCGGGCAGCACTAACAATGTCCCGCCTCCTGTAAAAGATGGCACAGGAGGATCACAGAAGGTGGGACATTGTACTGCTCAATTCAAATACAGATCCGGGCACAGGCAGGCTGCATGACGGGCACTGGTGAGGCTGCATGACGGGCACAGGCAGGCTGCATGATGGGCACTGGTGAGGCTGCATGACGGGCACAGGCAGGCTGCATGATGGGCACTGGTGAGGCTGCATGATGGGCACAGGCAGGCTGCATGATGGGCACTGGTGAGGCTGCATGATGGGCACAGGCAGGCTGCATGACGGGCACTGGTGAGGCTATCTGACAGACACAGGCAGACTTCATCTGACAGGCACAGGTAGGCTGGGGACATAATACAAAAGATGGTTAGAGACTGAGGACATGATACAAGAGATGGTTAGAGACTGAGGATATGATACAAGAAATGGTTAAAGACTGGGGACATGATACAAGAAATGGTTAGAGACTGGGGACATGATACAAGAAATGGTTAGAGACTGGGAACATGATACAAGAAATGGTTAGAGACTGGGGACATCATACAGGAGATGGTTGGAGACTGAGGACAAGGTACAGGGGTTGGTTAGAGACTGAGGACAAGGTACAGGAGATAGTTAGAGACTGAGGACAAGGTACAGGAGATAGTTAGAGACTGAGGACAAGATACAGGAGATGGTTAGAGACTGAGGACAAGGTACAGGAGATGGTTAGAGACTGAGGACATGATATTAGAGATGGTTAGAGACTTCAGACTGCATTTTTCTTGAGTTTTTGTTGCATTAAATTATTTAAAAAGTTGAATATAATACAATTGTATAAAAAAATATAAATATTTAAATATTTTTTTTACTCATTTTCAGTTTTGGTTTTCGGCCTAGTGCATCCTTCTTTTTCGGTTTCGGCACCAAAATTTCCATTCAGTGTACCCCTAATTAGCAGATTTAGAAGCACTAACAAACTGAAGTCGAACGCCAGCTCACACTTTATAAGCAGTTACAGCAAACAGTTTTTTTTTCCTTTTGGGATAAAGGTTTTACATAAATAAATAAAAGATGATCATTTTAATCACCCCTGCCAGTGTTAAGTGGATTATCTCATCCATATAAACTGATACATTCTGCTGGAGAGCTTGTGCTTTGAAAAACAACAGACTTAGTGGCTGGATTGCCAGAGGAAAATAGAAGAAAGAAAACCTAAAAAGGGAAAGTAATGCAGCCATTGTATCCAAGAATTGGTAAGCTGCAATATAATAAATGTTTGCTTTTTGGGTTTAATATTGCTTTAACCACTTGCCGACCGCCCGCCCACAGCGGCTGTAGGCAAAGCAATGTACCCATGTACTACTTCCAGGTATAGGGCGCACGCACGTGCACCCCCCGCCCAGCTTTCACTGTGATTGCACACAGCGGGAGCCTGTCAGCAATGATTCATGGCTGGAACCTGCTGATCAGCTGTGTGCAATCACAGTCCAGAGATCTTGTGTTGGTAAACAACACAGAGCTCTTAATGAAGGGATCAATCTATCAGTTCTTATCCCCGCAAAGCTGAGATGAGAAACTGAGAGATCCTTAATAAAAAGCAGCACACTGTACACACATTACACATAGCTAGGCACACTTTTAACCTCTTGATCGCCCTAGATGTTAACCCCTTCCCAGCCAGTGTCATTAGTACAGTGATTGATCACTGTAAGAATGTCAGTGGCAGTTAGTCAGATCCTTCCAGTGCTGTGTCAGATTGACCACAGCAGCATCGCAGTCCTTTTATAAGTTGCCAGTAGTAGTATAAAAAAAAATTAAATTACAGTATAAATACCATGGTTTGTAGTGCTAAAACTTTCATGCAAACCAATCAATAAACATTTATTGGGATTTTTTTTAATCAAAAACATAGCATTTTGGCGCAAACAAACTGAAAAATTCTGAAAAATATTGGAAAAAATACAATTAAATGCAGCCACTGTGCCATCAATTGCAGCCACTGTGCCCTTAAACGCAGCCACTGTGTCCATCAATTGCAGCCACTGTGCCATCAAATGCCGCCACTGTGCCCATCAAATGCCGCCATTGTGCCCATCAAATGGTGCCACTGTGCCCATCAAATGCCGCCATTGTGCCCATCGAATGTCGCCATTGTGCCCCATCAAATGCAGCCACTGTGACCCCTGCCGCCTGCTGTCTGACCGGCACTTAAACCATCTTGGTGGCAGCTGGCAGGTCAGGCAGCGGCGAGTTGTGTCCTCCGCGTGTCTCTTCTGCTTCCGAGCATGCGTGTTTGTACTTTGGACTTTTGTCCGACGGACTTATGTACACACGATTGGAAAATCTGACAACAGACATTTGTCCGTGGAAAATTTTTAAACCTGCTATCCAAAATTTGTCTGCGGAAAGATGGCCAACAATTGTCCGATGGAGCATACACACGGTCGCATTTTCCGCCAACAGCCTGTCATCACACACTTCCCCTCGGAAAATCTGATACTGTGTACGAGGCTTAACTCTCTATGTGTGGTATCCATGCAATACTAAGCGATCTGCTTTAAAACTACTATTACCTATATACCAACATAAGGATCCTAATACATGAATCAGTAATTAATGACCTTGGTGAAGGTTCTGTGTCTGGGTGTGGTGGCCATCTTTGTCATAAGGCAACGTTGTCTAATTTTATTGTATTTGGTGGAGGTATGTCGTAAAATTTATAAGTAATTAGTGTTAAGTGAATTTTTGTAATAAACACTTTATATTTTTGATCATTTTGCCTGTTCCTTTTTGAATAATTGCTTTGGGAAATTCTTCTCCCCTTTTTTTCTATATGTCTTCCTTAATTCAGAGGAACACACCTCAGACTTCTTTGGAAGATCATTTCTGAGGTGACGCCAGCATGTTTTGGTTTTTGTGAGGAATTATCATTTACGATTTTTTCTCTCCAGTCTAGTCTAACCTAAACACATAGGTGTAGCCGTTCTGTCATTTTTATCCTCCCCCCTGTTTTGTTGTTGGATATACCAGTACATGTGTAAAGTCATGTAAACACAAACTTATGCATGTAAATGTCTTCCAGTGGTTAGAATAAATTAATATTCTAGAGTTTCGGCTCATACATATCTAAATGCAATATGCGTGTAAACATGCATAAATTAGAGGCATTTTTTCTGCCAACTTCTAGCAGCATATTTGGAGCTTTTTTTCATACATCCAAGGCTGATGTCATGTGGAGGATGCTGCTAGCAATCCTATGATTTGTCATAATCTTCAACAGTCAGATCGCTAGGAGTCTGCCCCTTTCAGCCATTTGTAGCTAAGCCATAGAAATGTATGCAGAACGATTGTTGCTGGTGAGCTGGGAAATTATAATAAATTTGACTAAAATGCAATCGCTGAGTAACTGAGCTACAAATGCTATAAAATGTAACCGGAACTTCAGTCCACCTCGCAGGTGGCTCTGCCCCCCTTGGACGCCATCATTATAGGCATATTTGCCAACGGGCTCAGCCTTCGCATCTTGGCAGAGCCCATCGGTTCATCTCCGCACGCAGGTGATTTATTCCCATGCACAGAGAGGGTTCATTTCAGTCTTCCCTGGTAGCAGTCTTTGTGCATGTGTGGGAAACCCCTGCATGTGTGCAGATAGTTGGGAAAACCGGCGCATGCGCAAATGTGCCACAGAGCTCTCTCGGGACCTAATGCCTTTCAGCACATTTGCGCATGCGCAGGGGATGAGGAGAGCCAAATGTAATTCTCACCTAGATGAGAAACGTGGAAGAGCTGTTTTACAGTTCAAATAAATTACTTTGCAAAAAAATTAATAAAAAATGTGTCCATTTGTAAGGGGGAGGGGCAAGGCTGCACAACATGAACTTTAGCCCTTGTCCACACTGCCACGGCTTCAAATTCGCGCGTAGTCGCGGCTTGCATACGACTTCTTTAACCACTTGACCTCCAGAAGATTTAACCCCCCCCCCCCTTCCCGTCCATGCCATTTTTTGAGATACAGTACTGTTACTTTAACTGACAAGTGTGCGTTCATGCGACGCTGTACCCAAATAAAATGTATGTTCTTTTTTTTCCCACAAATAGAGCTTTCCTTTGGTGGTATTTGATAACCTCTGCATTTTTATTTTTTGCGCTAGACAATTTTGGAAAATAAAAAAAATAATATTTTTACTTTCCGCTGTAAAATATATCCAATAAAAAAATTGAAAAAAATCTAATTTCTTCATCAGCAAATTTCTTCATTATATATTCTGCTAGATATTTTTGGTAAAAAAATTTCCCAATAAGTGTATATTGATTGGTTTGCGCAAAAGTTATAGCGTCCACAAACTATTTTTATCTATTGATTTATTTTTTTACTAGTAATGGTGGTGATCAGCAACTTATAGTAGGACTGCGATATTGAGGCAGACAATTTGGACCTGACACTTTTTGACACTTTTTGGGGACCAGTGACATTATTACAGGGATCAGTGCTAAAAAAAATATGCACTGTCACTCTACTAATGACACTCAAAGGGTTAAATGTGTCCCTAGCCAGTGCTTGTATACAGTGGGGGTGCTTTTAAAGGGAAGGCATATATACAGTATGTGTCCCTGCTTTGCAGGAACACAGGATCAATGCCTTCCCTACTGACAGAACAGTGATCTTCCTTGTTTACATAGGCAGATCACCATTCTTCCTGTGTACTAAACAATCGGCTGGTGCTGGCGGACATCCAGTCCGCGGTACCCACTGCTAGGTACCTGTTGTGTGTGATCACAGCAGAAGTGAGCCACCGAGGGTGCGCATGCGCAGGCCCTACCCGGAAGAGCCGTATAACACACATATATATATATATATATATATATATACCTGTATATATATATATATATATATGTGATCCGGCGCACAGCTGCTGCCCCGTAGCAGTAAAACTGCTAAAGTGGCTGAGCAAAATGGTTAACAGAAGTCAATGCAAGTCATGTTGAAGTCTCCCCAAAGTAGGACAGGAACCTTTTTCTATGTCGGAGCCACTTCAGTTGCACCAATTAGAACAGCACCATTGCCGTTAATGGGGCGCGACTTGTCATGTGACAGTGGGAACCGGGGGTAAGAGTGAAGGTCTGCTTTAACAAGTTTTGGGGTCCATAGAAAATAACTAAGATTTCCTTAACAAATCACCTTAAAAATAAGAGGCAAAGAGGAAGAATGGGTGTTGAGACTTTAGATATACCCCTATGTGCACAAATCCTGGAAGGAGGGGTGAAACATATTATCTCTGATCTCTATACAAGATTGTGTGTGGTTTATCCCTCTGTGAAGATGACCTCTTTAATTTGACTGTAGCCTGCACCTATTTGTCTGAGCTAACTAGGTCCTATTTGTGATTTTGAATTATTGCTGCTTTATGCATCATTTGTCCATCTTTCACACCTGAGGTATAGTGTAGTGAGCCCCTCAATCGCAGTACATGCATTACAATCTACTTGGACTTCATCTTTGATTCACTATGATATTATATACATAACAACTTAGATCTTGGTTTACCTGGCCTTGATACTTTAACCTGATGGATGCCTTCCCATGGGCCGCCAGGCTATTTTTTTAGATCATTGACCCTTTTCCTTCCATGGACACCTAGTATATTATACTACATCCATTTTGGATCTGTTTTTAAATTGTTTGATTTATCAATCTCAATGTGCCTTACTCTACTGGTGCTGACGAAGCGGATAATCCGTGAAACGCGTTGACCCTTCTAGCAGACCTTATGCACAGACTTGTTTGTAATGTACTATATTGTTAGCAACATATGCTTTTTATTGTGTAAAATAAAGACAAAATTCTTTCAGACATATTGGGGGTTATTTACAAAAGGCAAATCCACTTTGTGCTACAAGTGCAAACTACAAGTGCAAAGTGCACTTGAAATTGCACTGAAAGTGCACTTGGAAGTGCAGTCGCTGTAGATCCGAGGAGGACATGCAAGGGAAATAAAAAACAGAATTTTAGTTTGCACATGATTGGATGATAAAATCAGCAGAGCTTCCCCTCAGTTCAGATCTTCCCTTCAGATTTACAGTGACTGCACTTCCAAGTGCACTTTCAGTGCAATTTCAAGTGCACTTTGCAGTTTGCACTTGTAGTGCAAAGTGGATTTGCCTTTCGTAAATAACCCCCAATGTATGTTATTAGTATCTGTGTCTATGTTATTGTGCACACAGGGTACAGGAGGTCCCCGAATTACGAACCTCCGACTTGCGAACGATTCCTACTCACGAACGGGAGGCAGCGCCGGCGGGCACATTGGAAAACAGCAGAAAACATCGGAAAACAATGTCAGAAAACAGCAGAAAACATTGGAAAACAGCAGAAAACATTGGAAACCGACGTTGGAAAACATCGGAAAACGCCGTCTCATGCGCTTCCGACTTACGAACAAATCCGACTTAAGAACAAACAGGCAGTCCCTAACTCATTCGTAACTCAGGGACTGGCTGTATATCTAAAGTCCCAACACCAATTCTCCCTCTCTGCTACTATATATGGGATGATACCCCTGTGTTCACATTTTTTCAGTACAGTTACACTCCTTCCCACAAACACAAATTCCTTGCATATTAAAAATAAGAGGATTGCTGCAAATAATTTGACATGGTCCTAAACTGATTTCTGATTGGTTGCTTTAGGTTCCTTCATACTGAACACAACCATTGCACTTTGTACTGACTTTTGAGCTTGCATCTGACTTATCCAGTACAGCAGTGAAGATTGTAAGGGCTAAGAGCACAGTTTAGTAATCATAGGAATCATAGGAATAATTTATGAAGGCTTTATAGGTTGGCCACACTCTGCACAACCACTGCACTTTGCTCTGCCTTTCTAAATACAGCTGCATTGTGTTAAATAACATTACTTGACAGACGATTAAACGCTGAGCACACAAGATATTTTAATCACACAACTAAAATTCTAGTGATCAGTCGCCTTCAATAGAACACATGAGAGTTATTGTGAGCAGGCTAATATACAATTTGACAGTCGCACGTGCTCCTAATCAGTCACATCATGAACAAAACATGCAATTTTTTAACACCTTGATTTTCATGGTAAGACCTGATAAATCACCAGGGCTGATACTGATAAGATATGTTGTATTGGTGGCCCTGACCTGGGTTACTTCACTATTCAGACCAGAGATCACAACTTCTGGCAGATAGAAGTCACCCAGCACCAACATCTGCCTTTCCATGTCATGTGACCAAATGCCAGGAGCTGCAAAAGAAACTGATGTTGAAATATAGTGGGTCACAATAAACTAGGGTTGCAACGATACTGTTTTTCACCGATGAGTACGAGAACCGATACTTTCGGTCAAGTACTCACCAATATCGAATACCGAAACCTTTTGCAATGCGATTTGAGCCCATGCAAAATGAATGCACTCAAATCGCACTGCAAAGAATCACTTGCGATTTGAACAGAAATGCGGTGTGACTCCTATCCATGTGGCATGTGGTTTCCCGCACCACTCTTGTGTGAACGCTGGCTGAAATCACTATGACTTGTCTGGGATCACACAGGAGCGGTGCGGGAAACCACATGCGATTTGCATAGGAATCTCACCACATTCCTGTTGAAATTGCATGTGATTCTTTGCAGTGCAATTTAAAGCCATTCATTTCGTATTTGCGCAAATCACACAGCAAAGGTATTGGTTTCGTGTATCGGAGCATTTTCACGAGTACTTGTGAAAATACTCAGTATCTGCACTGATACCGGTATCGTTGCAACCCTACAATGAATCATTAAGAGTAGAAGCGTTACCCTGCTACAAAATGTGTATTTTACCATTACTTTTCGCGACCCAAGGTAGCATATCAAGAAAGGTGCATTGCACACAAAATTCTTTTAGACATATTGGGGGTTATTTACAAAAGGCAAAATCCCCGATGCACCACAATGGATCTGCATTTTAAGGGCGCTACAATGCACAGATATATGCTTTGTGGTGCACTGTATAAACACATCAATGGGTCACCTTACCACAATGCACTGATGTCTGCATCAGGTCTAAAGCTGGTTACAGACTGTACAATTTTCTGTAGATTGTTTCCTTTAGATCTACCAAAACCATATAATATGGGGTCAAATCCTAATGCCGTGTACATAAGAGCGGACTTTTCGACAGCAAAGGTCCGACGGAACGAATCCGCCGGACAATTCGATCGTGTGTGGGCTTCATCGGACCTTTGCTGTAGAAAAATCAGACGGACTTTAGATTTAGAACATGTTTCGAATCTTTCCGACGGACTCGAGTCCGGTCGAAAAATCAGTTCGTCTGTATACTAGTCCGATGGACAAAAAATGACGCAAGGGCAGCTATTGGCTACTGGCTATGAACTTCCTTATTCTAGTCTCTTCATACGTCATCACACTCAAACCAATGGACTTTCGAAATGGACTTTAGTCCGTTCGTGTGTGGGCAAGTCCGGTCGTTCGAAAGTCCATAGTAACTCCGTCGGAAAGACCTTTGATGCTGAAAAGTCCGCTCATGTGTACATGGCATAAGAGTTTCAATTTGTATGCAATCAGGCAGGCCCTTGCACTACATGGTTTTGGTAAATCTAAAGGAAATAAGAAAACAAAAATTGTATAGTGTGTATGGGGTCTTAGAGGCATATACAGGCATACCCCACTTTTAAGTACACAATGGGGTTTATTTACTAAAGCTGAAAAGTGCAAAATCAGGCTCACTTCTGCATAGAAACCAATGAGCTTCTAACCCCAGCTTGTTCAATTAAGCTTTGGTAATAAAACCTGGAAGCTCATTGGTTTCTATGCAGAAGTGAGCCTGATTTTGCACTTTCCAGCTTTAGTAAATAAACCCCATTGCGTACTTAAAAGTGGGGTATGCCTGCATAAACTGCAAAATGTAAAGGGAAAACCAGCAAACCCAACAAGGACAGAACCACCACTGGGCTGCAGACTTGCTTACTCTAAAGTAGTAAAGAAATAGCAAGATTTTTTAGAGAAATAGTTCCAACCATGTCTTCACTGCCTCAAGTTGGTGGGATGGAGTACATTATGGCACACTTAGGAGAAATTAAGTGGTATTAAAGAGTTCCCCTCTGGGTGATCTGGTTACATTGCAGGGATTTGTTGCAGATTCCTACCTTTTGTTGTTCTGAAGGAACAGCCTTTTGTTTGTCTATGTCGATGTGTAAATCTGTATTGGGGGGGGGGGGGGGGGGTATAATTATGAATCAGCTGCTGCACCTGTAGGGCAGGGTCTGCATCCCTTTAGACGTGGTTTCCCTTTGAGAGTATTTCACCAAAAATGACATTTTTGTTGCACGGGATGCTCAAAATCTGTAGCCTAGTGCAGACTTCTGGGAAAATCAGTGAGCCAATCACACAAGCAGGAAATTAAATTTTCAGGGGCGTTATGTACACCATCTGTGTAGAGAATGCCTCTGGGTAGCCATATTGCATTGCATTTTTCAGAGAATTATAGTGCTGCAGACTGAAAGGAAATTTTTAATAATATTCAATTATAATATGACTTGTGTGGTAATTGTATATGCTATATTATTTTTTTTTCATTACTACATTTTTTCCCCATGAAAGTGGAATTTAAACCCAAAACCAACACTGCATTATATTGCAGCTTATCCTTATCAATCATTAGATGTAGTGGCTGCATTTATTTGTTTTTTTTAGGCTTTTTTCCCCTCTGTTTTCATCTGGAGATCTGGCCAGTAATACACCTCCTGTATTAGAGTGCCACCACTCTGGATGAAGGGGCACAGGGGACAGCAGTATTGTCAGTCTGGGGAATCACTAATGAATTGAAGCCAAACTCCAGCTCACACTTTATAATCAGAGCAAACTGCCTTTTTTTCCTTTTGGGATGCATGAAAAATAAAAATAAATAAAAGCTCATCATTTCAATTACCCCTGACAGTGTTAAGTAGTTTGTCTCAAGTAAACTGACACATTCTGCTGGAGAGCTTGTGCTGTGAAAAACAAATGGCTTGCTGGTTGGATCACCAGATGACAATAAAAGAAATAAAACTTAAAACAGGAAATGCTGCCATCACATCTAAGAATTGGTAAGCTGCAATATAATAAATGTTTGCTTTTGGGTTTAATAGCGCTTTACCTAGGCTTATAATAAATAATAATAAATAAGCTTATAATGGCACAGAAAACTGTCAGAAGTGGCGTACACCAGAAAGTAGTGAAGGGCTACCCCTAATTACCAAGGGAATCTCCGATCCTGCTCCCTTCTCACCCTCCCGGTCCCCCATGTACCTTCTCTCTGACGCCTCCAGTTGTCAGCTGCATTTGGTTGCAGTGCCATCCCGGAGCCACAGCGCTGTACCCTAACCATTGTCACTGCTACCTTCCCTGAGCGACAGCGGGGATCTGTCGGCAAGCCAAGTTCCCAGGAGTGGATTGGCTGAGTGCAGGCGGCCACACCCCCATCCCCACTTCCTGCACTCACAGAGCAGAGGATGGGAAGTGAGCTGTCAGAGTGCTGTCTACGCAGGGATCCATAGAGAGCTGGGACCCTGGTGAGACACTATGGATGCATGCTGACTGCCCTGCTCCCCCTGGATGGGGTCTGCTGATCTATTCTCTGGGTCTGACAGGTCATATGTTAAGTGACAGCACCCAGCTGTGACCAGGGACGGGAGCACTTCCAGCAGGGACAGGGTGGGGGTAGGGGGAGGGTGCATGCTGTCTGCATCCAGGGGAGTCCTTTCCTCTGATAAGGGCGTCCCTGCCTCTGATCCACCTTACAGGGTCACTAAATCTCTTTTCAGGAACTAATTATTTTTATTTGCTGTGCACAAGCTGGTGATGCTATAGGGTGAGTCTTACATAACAATCCCCTGCTTGCGCTTTGCATTTCTGGGGGGTCCCTGCTGTGCTTGTGGGTCATGAAAGTCCTTGCAGGTTGGGCCAAGCATGGAGGAGGTGGTGCTGGGCATCATCCGCTGGAGCGGAATACAGAGGAACGAACGAGTCTTCTCATCCTCCCAGCCCAACCTTTACTGCTCCAGGGGTGACTCCTTACCCTCCAGCAGCCCTTACAGTAGCCCCAGGCAACATCGCCAGTACCCCGGAGCACGGCTCCACTCTGCATCACCTGCGGGATCACCTCCTACCCTACAACCCGGAGCCAGAACACCCGGGATGGAGACAGACAGCAAGACCAATATTAAACGGTTTAGTTTTACTGTTTTTTTAAAGATGTGTCCCCCCCGGTACGTATCTGACCCCCCCAGCACAATTCTACGCCCCTCCGAAAGCCACTCCCCAGTATGTATCTGACCCCCCCAGCACAATTCTACACCCCTCCCAAAGCCACTCCCCAGTATGTATCTGAACCCCCCAGAACAAGTTCACTCCCTTCCCAAAGTGTCCCCCCAGAGCTTATCCAATCCCCTCCTCTGCCCCACCTTCTAGCACAAGTCCTCTTCCCTCCCAAAGGCCCCCCCAGCACATATCTAACCCCCCACCCCGCCTTTTAGCACAAGTCCTCTTCCCTCCAGTATATATCTGTCCCCCTACTCTACCCCACATTCTAGCATGTCCTCTACCTCCCAAAGTGACCCCCCCAGCACATACAGGAAACCTGGATTTTGTTTAACTGTGCCCTTAAGCCCCTCCCACCGTGAAGTTTGGCCCAACCCATTTTTGTAGCTGCACACTTTGCCCGCCGCAGGCTTCCACCTCCCTCAAGTGTCCCTCATTCTCAAGTTTGAAAGTTAGGAGGTATGCCATAATGTACAAAGTGCTTACACGTCATATGCTGACCAGTGCCACCAGTCCCAGCTAATAGGGTCCAGAGATCAAAACAATACCATCCATGAGTACGTGTTTGGATTTAGTAAAGGCCCTGTGACTGGGATAAACATCCCATGGGTGTGACATTTCACATAATACATGGTATTACAATGAAATGCTTTTTGCTTGCAGCCATAAAATAACAATGTATTAGCAGGTGTTATCTTTATGACAAAAGGATTTTTTTTTTTTGAAAAGTCAAATTTTGAGGTTGTTTGATAAAGTACCTGCATTTCCTATAGGTCAGTTTAAGAATATTTTATAGATTACCATACATATACACTGCCAGAATGTTAGACATGGTATACATCTGTCTGCCTACATGTCTATTCTTGGCAGGATTTTCTCACAGACATTGAAAAACTGACATAAAAGCTTTGCTCAATTCCCAGTGCGGCTGCAGGTTACTAAAGGACACACGTTATGTTTCTATGGTTGCATATATTTGCCCGCTGCTTCTTTCCGCTCTCTATTATCGGCAGGTACTAGGATTGTATAGAATCTTCACCTGGGACAACCATTTATAACTCCAGACATCTTGGTTCTCCAGGAGGACAACACCCTACTTCATTGAAGAGCTTAAATGCAAAAGCTCTGCACATCAAATGTATCCTATCCTCTCTTGAACTGTTTGCTGATTGAAAAATAAGTTCAACATTATGCAGAATAAAGCTTTTCAAGATCTCATTCAATGTACTGCAGAATCATAGCTAGAAACGCAGTGCCCCACAGCAAACCTTTGATGGGGTCCTAATTAGTGGAAGGATGCTTACAGCACACCTCTATATACACTCACCCTTGGTGGCCCATAATGTGCCCGAATAGATAGAACTAATACACAAATATACAGTATAAATTTACTGTAATATATATATATATATATATATATATATATATATATAATTTTTTAAACAATGATGATTTACAAATAAACATTTACAATCTTTAACTAAATGAATTGGTTTAATAGTTTCCCAAAACAGTTGCATTAAAGGCATGCCATAAATGATAACTGTAACAGTTGCTTGTTCTCTCAACTGAACTGTCAAGTCATCAAATTATTTTGCATAGAAATTTGCCATTTTATATTGTAGGCCTGTAATTCTTAGCAATAACACACTTAAATCTGTCCACCAAGAGTCTAGTAGATATCCCGGGTATGATGAAGTTTGAAACACAAAATCATAAATTATAATATAATAAATAAATATAAATAATTAAAAAAAATAATAATATAATGATAATAAAATAAATTTCCCCACGATTCACTATCGCTCAATTCTGCAAGTGTTCTAATTTACTATCGCTGTTTTCTAGCTGGTCTAAAGCCACTTTTGACGTAAAGGGACACTTTTTGGTTGCTATGGACAATCTCAAGTTTCCAGGCAGAAAGAACAGTATATATAATATAAAACTGCATGCAGGGCACTGGACAAAGCACTGGAGACAAAAGGGATGTGAAATAATTTCATACAGTACTGTAATCTGTAAGATTACAGTACTGTATGTGTTATGATTTTTACAACTTTAATTTGCCGTCAGGCTCCGCCCCATGCGTCGCGACGCTCGCAGGGAACGGAGCCTGGCACAGAGAGGCTTCGGGAGGAGGACAGAGCCTGCAGACACAGCGGCGGGACATTGCAGGATCCTGGGGACAAGGTAAGTACACCGCTCCAGGATCCTGCAATGCAATCCCAAGTGTGGCTCGGGGTTACCGCTAATGGTGCTGAAATTTAACCCCGAGCCACACTCAGGAATACTGTCAGGGAGGCTACTAAAAAACGGTATTCATCATATTATATATATATATATATATATATATACATATATATATATATATATACATATATATATACATATATATATATATATATATATATATATATATATATATATATATACATATATATATATATATATATATATATATATATATATATATATATATATATATATATATATACTGCATATAAATATACACAAATATTTTGCATTGCAATTCTATTTTAAACTGAATGGGTTGTTTTACAAGGTAAGGGCGCACTAATACTTTAATTCTCCATGCGTGAAGCAGTGGTGTTGCCTTACCTTGGGCATACTGCAGCTTTACAAAGTAAAAAAATAAGTACAATGCATTAATAAAGATCAGTGGTGACATTTACAAATGCGCATTGCGCTCTGCTTGCTTTGATACTCCAAACCAAGCAGAGCACAATTAAAACAAATGAAAAACAACTTTTCTGGAGACTCTCTGCAGAGTTAATCATAGTGAAATCTGTGACACACTTGCAGCTCCACACTGCAGTCTACATTTCATGAGTAGGTTGTAAAATGCATGCCGTGGTGAAAACTAACTTTCAAGTGTATAGCAGAGAATAGCCTGTCTCCTCTCTTCACTATAAATATCTCCCTTAGAGACCCGGCTATCTCCTCATAAGCGTATTCACTGCTGTGTTGTGTGCCAAATGAGAGGGGCTCCTCCTCTGTGGTTAATTTGGCTATACTCTATAATATTTGATTGTACAATCTATGTAATAGGAGGACACATCTAAACCATCCTATCAATTTGTATTTATTTAGACAAGCCTTTGCACTACATTGTTCATGGTAGATCTAAAGGGAATTGTACAATCAGATTGTATAGTGTAAGGTCTGCTAATAAAGTGTTAGCTGAAGTTCAGCTTTTATTTGTTAAGCCAGAGGTCACCAACCCCCAGGGGCTGCAGACCAGTGGCAGTCCATGGCCTGCTGGAGGCCGGGCTGCGCGGCGGGAGAGCAAGCCAGCACAACTTGCACTTCCACCCTTCAACCACCCAAGGGGGCCCGCTCCCCTTCTCCCAGCAACACTACTTCCATCCCTCTCTGTGGAAGGTGGAGAAGAAGGAAAAGGGGAAGGAGGAGAACCAAAGACAGGAGTGCCATTGTCATAGAGCACTGGTGAGGCCCATGAGCTGACTTCAGGTGACGGGCTTCACCCCCCCATCTCCCTGAGGTGACAGGCTGCACCCCTAACATCAGCCCCCTCCCCCCAGGTCCATGGAGGGGTTGTTTTCCGCAAGGCCCGGTCCCTGGTGCCGGGGAGGTTAGGGACCGCTGTGTGAACCAATCAATCTAAATCTGCTAGTCAATCGCTGTTGTTCCTCCATCCAGAGCGGCGACACTCTGTAACATGAAGTGTGTTACTGGCTGGACCACTAGGTGAAATTAAAGGGAAAAAAGCCTATAAAAAACAAATACAGCCACCGCATTTGAGGATTGTAAGCTGCAATACGTTACATTTTTGGGTTTTAGAGTTTAATAGCACAAGCAAGGATTACCTAAAGGGAGGCATTAGGGTCCTAGCAGTTCTCCCTTCATGCAATCATGCATAAGGCTGTGGTGTGAATTACTAATGCATGCACTGGTCAGCATATAACAGGAATAAACTTGTAGACATTATTAAAAAACAGAAAAGTCTCTGCCTCTGAAGACGTCACGTGATGATGAAACATGTAAGGCGGAACAGGACGACATAGGCACGCCTTTCTACCATGGTTTCACTTATACACAGATACGCTTGTTTTTATCTTTATAAATGTGAGTGCATTCAAGTTTTATTAAAGTCATATTTTTAAAACCTATTACACTATTGCGATACTCTTCAATCCTTTTGAGGGAAAGATTGGTTTGGGCACCTTTTCCACTGCTGTTGTTCTGAGCTCCTTACTCCAGGATTGGGCAGTCTGGGTTTTCGCATGACTTGGAGAAGTCTTTGCAGTAGGAGCCTGACGGGCGATTCAGCCTCTCCATACATGCGAGGTTGACTATAATTTAAGAGTCAATGTTTTCTGGTAAGCAGGATTGCGCCTTTATGTACGGATGTGACGAGTGAATTCTATTCCCTTTCACCTCTGCTGGTGACGGGATATCATCTCTATCAATTTACCATCTTTCGTTGACGGATTTATAGTGACTTTAGGACATTTGACCGGCACTGCACTTTTCTGTATTTTGTATTTTGTATGTGGGTACCATCATTGGTGCTGGCTGCCAGTCCTAGGGACATTTACTTTCCTGAACCAAGCGTAAATATTTTTTTTTTTATTATTAAAAACCAACCGACCCCCAATACAGAAGCATTTTAAATCCAGAGACATGGACAGGTCTTAGAACATCATAGCAACTTATCCTCTCATCCCATAACCTCACACAGACAGGCCACCGCTCTGCCACTTTATAAGAACACTTTTCTTTCTTTGCCTAGAAAGAAATCAAACGGAACACTGAAGATTCTGAAAGGAAAAGCTTGCTATTAAGTGGATCTTTGTGTGGTGCTAGAGATAGAGTTGCAATGCTATCCCGCTTTGTATGGGGAAAGCTTTGTAGTTTTGTTGTATGTGAAATAAAAACTCTATATTTATATATAACCTGGCTAAAATGTTACTTTCTCCATTAAGTTGGGTTTCACTGTGTTTAGAGAGCATGTTCTTATAAAATAATATGTGCACTACAGTATATATTATTGGAATCTTCGGTGCTGTTGTCAGTTTGGTAGAAAATGTTACTGGATTTTTACCCCTGTAGCAGCCACTCAAACTCTGCATTCTCTAAATAAGTTGGTGTTGCACAACTGCAGAATTAGTCTGTGAACTCACAAGGCTTAATTCACACTGGTGGCAGAGGGGGGGTAAAAACGGACAGTTGATTTGCAATTTTACCATCCCCCGACTGCCTACCTCCAAATATACATGATGGTCAGAGGGGTGAGTTCACAAAGCGCTGTTGCAATTTTAAATTTACAATGCCAGTTTGACAGGTGGCACTTTCTGTCAGATTTGCCCATTGAAGTCAATAAGACTGAAGCCAATCATTTGTACCTCAGTCCTCATTTGCTAACAAGAAGTATGTTGATAGAAGGAGGGAGCAGAGTGACAGAGAAATAAGCTCATCAGTCTTTTGCTTCACCTTTAACTGTCCAGTCACAGGCTGGGGGAGGAAGAAGACCTGTAAGTGTGACTTATCTACAGCAGAAAAATTCAGATGTCTTCCAATGTTCTGTGTGGCAGGGCTCTGAAAATCTTAGGACTGGTTCAACAGAGATACATATAATGTACATTCACAGGTAAAACAGCTCCCATATATGCAGTGCTTTTTTTCCCCAGAGAAATGGTGCAGGAACTCACCCTCCTCCTCTAGGTCACGCTTGTCTCCTCCCCTAGAACCACCCCCTTTAGAGAATAGAGAACCAACTATCATTTGGGGAGCTAGCATGAGTCCTTGGAGTTTGTTATTGCAGTAAGGCCACTTTCACACTGAAGCACCGCTAAAATAGCCCTAAAGCGTCATTTTTGTGGTGCTTTAGCTGAGTTTTAGCGGCGCTTCAGGGGCACTTTTCAGGCTCTAGCGGGGCAGTTTCCAAAAAAACACCAGTTTTGCGGCCCTTTCAAATCACTTTTAAGGTGCTTCGCTGCCCATTCATTTCAATGTGAAGGGGCTTTTTGAAGCTCTTTTTAC
Source organism: Aquarana catesbeiana (assembly GCF_042186555.1). Lineage (NCBI taxonomy): Eukaryota > Metazoa > Chordata > Amphibia > Anura > Ranidae > Aquarana > Aquarana catesbeiana. Next base: position 93,679,624 of record NC_133328.1, read on the forward strand.
AGCGCTCCAAATCCGCTCAAAAATGCTGCTTGCAGGACTTTTTTTAACCTCCCGCAAGCGCACCACCCGAGTGTGAAAGCACTCATGCAAATGAATAGGAGACAGTTTTCAGGCTCTTTTTAGGTGCTATTTCTAGCACTAAAACGCCCTAAAACTGCCTCAGTGTGAAAGGGGTCTAAAAGCAATAAAAGATCGACTACAGCAAAAAGAGATCCCTCCAGCAGCAATAGAAAGCCCCCATATATCCAGCAAATAGACAGCCCCCGTATATCCAGCAAAGAGACAGCGCCCATATATCCAGCAGAGACATCCCCATATATTCAGCAAAGAGACAGCCCCATATATTTAGCAAAGAGATGGCCCAATACAGAAAAAAACAGCCCCATATATCCAGCAAAGAGACACCCCCATATATTCAAAGAGACAGCCCAATCCAGCAAAGAGAAATCACAAAAAATTCAGCAAAGAGAATTACCCATATATTTAGCAGAGATGGCCCAGTGTAACAAAGATACAGCCCCCATATATTCAGCAAAGAGACAGCCCCCCTATATCCAGGAAAGAGACATCCCCATATATTTAGCAAGGAGACATCCCCAGATATTCAAAGAGACATCCCAATATATTCAGCAAATAGACATCCCTATATATTTAGCAAAGAGACATCCTTATATATTTAGCAAAGAGACATCCCCATATATTCAAAGAGACATCCGCAAATCTCTATATATTTAGCCAAGAGACATCCCCATATATTCAGCAAAGAGACATCCCCAATCCAGCAGAGAGACATCCCCATATATTTAGCAAAGAGACATCACCAATCCAGCAAAAAGACATCCCAATCCAGCAAAGAGACATCCCCAATCCAACAAAGAGACATCCCCAATCCAGCAAAGAGACATCCTATTCCAGCAAAGAGACGTTTCCACCCAGTAAAGAGACATCCCCAATCCAGCAAAGAGACATCCCTAATCCAGCAGTGATATCCCAATCCAGCAATAGAGACATCCCCACCCAGCAAGAAGACATCTCCAATCCAGCAGAGAGACATCCCCAATCCAGCAAAACGACATCCCCACCCAGCAAAGAGACATCCCCATGGAGCAAAGGGACACCAGCAAAGAGACATCCCCACCGAGCAAAGGGACATCACCAATCTAGCAAAGAGACATCCCCAAGCCAGCAAAGAGACATCCCAATCCAGCAAAAAGACATCCCCACCAAGCAAAGAAATATCCTGAATCCAGATGGGCTCCCGGCCAATCAGGAAGCGGGTCCTGAGACCCGATTGGCCGGGGAGTCTTAGGACTCCCAGCCAATCGGGTCTCAGGACCCACTTCCTGTTCAGCTGGGAGGAGAAGCAATGCCTGCTTGGCTAGAAGGAGAAGCAACGACCTTGGCTCTACCCTCAGCAAGCTGGAGCAGCATTGGCCTCCTAAGGTAAGTCCACTGATTGCTGCCATCCATCTCCTGTGGGGGACACTGATCGCTGCCGTCCATCTCCCACACTGCGGGGCAGGTTTGTTTGCTGTCCCCCCAAAATATTGAGCACCAGCCACCACTGGTGCAAGGGTATTACTTTTGGTTTGCCCAGAGTTAGGCTTTAACCGAGTTCTCAGTACTAAAATAATCTCTGCAGCCCTATTTTGTGCCTGAATCAGAAATGCAAAAGACAAACAGTTCTTCACTGGCAAGGAATTGTACCAGTCACTGGAAACTATTGATCCAATGTGCTTTGCCTGTTTTAATGTTTATACTATAAAAATTTACTCAAGAAAATACATTTGCATAAATCTATGCTTGCATGTTTTCCAGTCTGCAGAGAGTCCCATTACCTTTATTTCTGAATTGCAGTCATAAAACATATTTGTAACATATTTTAATTTTAATGTCACTAATTTCAAAGTCATGGATGATCTCCAATGCCGATTCTCTGCTATATGGAGTTTTAACTTTGTCAGTATATCAACACAGCACTCATCATTTTGACTTTGCATGTACAGAATCTCACAAAAGTGAGTACACCCTTCACATTTTTGTAAATATTTTATTATATCTTTTCATGTGACAACACTGAAGAAATGGCACTTTGCTACAATGTAAAGTGTACAGCTTGTATAACAGTGTAAATTTGCTGTCCCCTCAAAATAACTGAAGACACAGCCACTAAACCGCTGGTAACAAAAGTGAGTTACACCCAAATTGGGCCCAATTAGCCATTTTCCCTCTCTGGTGTCATGTGAATCGTTAGTGTCCATGGTTTCAAGTATAAATGAGGAGCAGGTGTGTTAAATTTGGTGTTATCGCTCTCACTCTCTCATCCTGGTCACTGGATGTTCAACATGGCACCTCATGGCAAAGAACTCTCTGTGGATCTGAAAAAAAAGAATTGTTGCTCTACATAAAGATGGCCTAGGCTATAAGAAGTTTGCCAAGACCTTGAAACTGAACTGCAGCACAGTGGCTAAGACCATACAGACAGGACAGGTTCCACTCAGAACAGGCCTCCCCATGGTCAGCCAAAGAAATTGAGTGCAAGTGCTCAGTGTCACATCCAGAGGTTGTCTTTGGGAAATAGACGTATGAGTGCTGCCAGCTTTGCTGCAGAGGTTGAAGGGGTGGGGGGTCAGCCTGTCAGTGCTCAAAGCATACGACGTACGCTGCATTCAATTGGTCTGCATGGCTGTCATCCCAAAAGAAAGCCTCTTCTAAAGATGATGCACAAGACAGCCCTCAAACAGTTTGCTGAAGACAAGACAGACTAAGGATATGGATTACTGGAACCATGTCCTTTGGTCTGATGAGACCAAGATAAACTTATTTGATTCAGATGGTGTTAAGTGTGTGGCGGCAACCAGGTGAGGAGTACAAAGACAAGTGTGTCTTGCCTACAGTCAAGCATGGTGGTGGGAGTGTCATGGTCTTCTGCTGCATGAGTGCTGCCGGCACTGAGGAGCTACAGTTCATTAAGGGAACCATGAATGCCAACATGTACCGTGACATACTGAAACAGAGCATGATCCCCTCCCTTTGGACACTGGGCCGCAGGGCAGTATTCCAACATGATAACGACCCCAAACACAACTCCAAGACAACCACGGCCTTGCTAAAGAAGCTGAGTGTATAGGTAATGGACTGGCCAAGCATGTCTCCAGACCTAAATCCTAATGAGCATCTGTGGGGCATCCTCAAACAGAAGGTGGAGGAGCGCAAGGTCTCTAACATTCACCAGCTCTGTGATGTCCTCTTGGAGGAGTGAAAGAGGACCCCAGTGGCAACCTGTGAAGCTCTGGTCTATGCCCAAGAGGGTTAAGGCAGTGCTGGAAAATAATGGTGGCTACACAAAATATTGACACTTTGGGCCCAATTTGGACATTTTCACTTAGGTGTGTACTCACTTTTGTTGCCATCAGTTTAGACATGAATGGCTGTGTGTTTAGTTCTTTTTAAGGGGACAGCAAATTTACACTGTTATACAAGCTGCACATGCACTACTTTAAATTGTAGCAAAGTGTAATTTCTTCAGTGTTGTCACATGAAAAGATATAATAAAATATTTCCAAAAATGTGAGGGGTGTACTCACTTTTATGAGATACTGTATATGTTCCTTTCAAAACTTGTTCCTTTGATTTGAGGAATGGTGTCTTGATGTTCAAACTCGTGTTTAGTGCAGCATGAAGATGGATATATTTCCCATAAACCTATCCAGCTGTATAACAGTCATCCTTTTGTGTCAGTAGATTTATATTTATTGCCATGTAATGAAACCACTGGTCAGGTTCATTGTGTTTAATTGTTGTTAATTATCTTTTATCATTAGTACCAAAAAGGTTATTTAACCTGGAAGTTTACCCTTTTACATAGTGTTGTAATGTCTAATTTGACGTTATGTGTCTAAATATATTGGACGGATTGGCATGTCATTATGTTTTTTCTAATGTTTGTGATTTATGGATGTAATAAATATTCTGCCTTTACAGGATATATATATATATATATCTTTAAAATTATGTCTTCATATGAACAGGGAGCTGTTGGAGTTTACCACAACATGACATTTTTCATGACATTTCCCTCAGTTACTCTCTGTGTAAATACCTTAAATGACATCTAGAAGTGGAGCTGATGGTCTCTTGACTGGAGAGGTCCTAGGTGAGGCCTTAAGAGACTTAACAAACAGCTCATCCCCGTAATCCCCAAGTAAATCCATGTTTGGTCAAAGGAAAGCCTACAATAACCTGTCAAGATTATATCTTCTGCAGTCCTTACAATATCTATAAAGAGGATGAATGCAAGGGTGGATAGATGAGCATATAGGTATAAGACAGAAAAATCCCTAATTTCTTAATTCTTGACCACTCATCCTGAATTATTTTCTAATGACTCCCCAAAGAATTTTGTTATAATTTACATAGTTTTCCGTTATCCAGAAAAATGCATAAGTAATGAATTATATAGAGTGTGATTATAGACATAAGCCTGATACTTGCAATTGGATCAAACTCTTCTTAAATGTGTCAAAACTTGTAGGGATGATTCCTACTTTTGGATATATTTTAAATACACATGTAGCACTACCCCCGTAGGGGTTGCAGGAGATGAGGTTCCCCACTCCTATACAGCCAGGTAAGTAGCAATTACAACTTTCATCTGGACGCAAGGAACAGTCTTTGAGTTTTGTTTTTATGTTTTATTAGGGCTAATAACTTGGATAGGGAATAAGAACTATGGGATGCCCAACTTGATAGCAGCAAAAAACAGGGACAACTTCCTCCCTATCTGCAACTTCAGATTTCACTCCTGGACAATGACAGTCTCTAAGTGAAAAGATGCAACAGCCCCTTAAGGACTAGGAACTTTTAGTCCATTTAGGACATGTGTTGTAAACTGCATCCCGGAGTACCTCCAACTCCCACTGGTCCCAGCTCTACCATCTGCAGGGAATACCAGCCCACCTGGATGTTTCTTTACCAGTCTACCCAACTGACACTTCACCAGTCTACCCGACTGACTCTTCACTAATCTACCAGACTGATCCAGAGATCTCCCAGGGAAAGGTTAGGAAAGATTTAAGCACGCCGCTATCTTCCAGAGAGGCCTTCTACATGCAGCAGTCTCTCCCATTGTAAGTGCCTAACCGTGCTGTAGTACTCACACTGTCCTCCTTGCTCCTGCTGCCTCCCAGGAAAGACTCCTTCCAAACTGCTTCTGTTGGGATCCTCCCAGGCCAGCCTAGGCTCCAACCCGAGGCAGAGCACCCCCCCACACTAGGGGGTTTGCCTCAAGGGCCACCGACAGTCCCCTCAGCACTCCATCTCCATCTTCCACCCGACTCCCCCTGCCATCTATACTTAAGGGCTGGCTCAACCACCCTGCCAGGCCCACTGCCTGGGGATTGGCCATGCTCCCGAGTATGCAGATCAATCTTCCTGGCCTCTGTCCATTAACCTCAGAAGCTTCTGCAAACTTCCAGACCCAGGGGGAGGCACCAGAGACCTGCCTGAATAAGTCATCCAGGCTAAACTCAAGTAAACCCTGACCCAGATTCCATGGCTCATGCTTAACCATGAGCCAGACTATATTTTGCCTATTCTCACACTAGTAGCACACTAGAGGGTGCTACACACATATAACAAATATATGTAATTTTAGCATTATATATGTACTCCATACATTTATTTTTACAGTAACAAACCTCATTTAAAGTGCCACACTTTCTCTTTTATTTTTTTTCTTTGACCAGGGATGGAGGCTTGTTGCTGGGGACATGCCAGGTCACGTTTTTTTCAATTTGTTTCCTTTTTTCCTGTTTTTCTTTTTTTAGTGTGCTATACACATAGTTTACACAATTTCAAGTGTATTTTCATGCATGTCTACATGTTATTCATAGAGAGAAGGTGTTCTCCTATCAAAAGCCTTGTAAAATGCATGTATTGTGCACATTTATGCAGTTCCCTTCATCTTTATGGTAGATTTGCTTGCTTACAGGTCAGAACTTTTAAAACATACACTGGATAAAAATGCGGAGTTGCACCCATCACCATTGACTATGAAAGCATAAATCCCATTACATATATAATACAGTTGTACATGCATTTACTGCACCAAAAAGCACAGGTGTAAAAAGAGGCAGACCAGCCCTTAACCTATCCACTGCTATTTGTCGTCCAACTTGGGAGACTCAAAAATGATAGTGTTAGGACCGCAGTGTACAGAGGAGTCTTAACTTGGGCACTGCGGTTAATGCATACAGTATATTTGAAAATAATAAATAAATAATAATAATAAATTTGCAAACAAAACCCTCTTTTTTTGTGAATTCTTAGACAGGATCAATTTGGTTGTTCTGTGGGCTGGCTGGTAAGTGTGGTGGGAAATTATTTGTTTGTTTGTGATCTGCATTGCCATTCCATGTGCACCTTACTGGAAGAGCTAGTTATAGGTTGTGGTGTTTGCCACTTTTTTGGACAGGTGTAAAAGAGGCCTGAGATAAATCACAATTAATAAAATAATTATTAAACTAATACTACAACACCAAGAAAATGTAACTCCCATCAACTGTACACTTATGTGTAGCAGCACAGTGGTGGGCTTTAACACCATGTTGTCACATACTGTATATGCCCCTGGAAGACGTGATGATGTCACGAAACGCGTAGGGCGGAGCCAGACGACACGCAGACGTCACCCCTAAGCTGTGTTACATTCCAGTAGGACGGGTTTGTCCGTGTTCCTGTGGCCAGGGAACCGGACTTTAGGCTATCTATTCTTTGAACTCTTGTAAGTGTTCATTTTATGTATATGAATTTTAATAAATCCTTATGGTTTTACGCTATGTGAGCCCCCTTTTGTGTTTCTATGGTGCATCTCTGCTACGAGTTCTGCTGTTATTGCTGACGGTGTGATGACCCCTAGTGGAGGCTGATAGAAGTTCCCACAGTCTGTTTAAAGTTTGCCTGCCAGCTGTGATCCTCTGTAGTGGGGGATCATGGCCATTCGGTAAGAAGCTACCCCTTCCATTTCCGGTGGTGGATCCTCTATGGTGGTTACGGATCAATTATTATTTATCACTTGGACTTTCTTTTGATTTTTATGGGCGATTTGGAGTCACTACTTTATTTTATTTTGCCTTTTTTCACTTGATGGGACACTTTTGTGGATTATATGCAGTTATCATCTGCATCTATCCTCTTTTACACATACTATAATATTTTTCACTTATGTCATGTATGTAAAATTACACATTTAATTAGCGCAATTCCTTTATTTTTATATGTATATGCATAACAGTCAGTCTTGCTGTTCTCTGTTGGGAGTGAAATCAGTTATGCGTTCACTACTGTCACCGACAAGTCCTGATCACTGTTTGCAATTGGAAGCCAGTATGATAGCTAATGACAGTGATCAAATAACCTGGAAGCCCTGGATTATTTTCCATCATTTAGATGCCCTTAAAGTGCTGGCTTCTGGCAGTGATAAGGGGCTACTTAATTGAAACCTAATCTTTCACACAGATGTATTTATGTAGGTTCCCTTTAGGAGAATCTTAATCTTAAAAGCTGAGTCCAATATGCAATATTGTTTGTATGCTCCCTGCAGCTTATCTTATCCCCATTACTGACCACACCTTGCTTGCTCTGTGTCACTGTGTGGAGGCATCTATCTTGGTAGAGACAGAGTTTTGCTTCCTAATGCCAGAGCCGAACCCCCCAATAACTTATGATCTGAGTTACTGGTATTCAAGAGGAGGCAGAGAAGAGATGAAGCAAGGAGATCTTTGCAGTTTTCTCTCCAGCAAGGAGAACAGTGAACAGCACAGTAATGGAATTACTTGTGAGACTAGAAATCACAGGCAACAATACTTAGATGATGTCACACTGCAGATATACAGCTATAAGACTCCCGGGAATATCCAGTCATTAATATTTTTCAGAGTTTAATTTAAACAAATTGTATTTTTAGGGTCCTGTTTATGCACAATTAAAATGTCTAGATGTTTCCTATAAGATAGCAGATCTTTACTTTTTGAGTCTAGGTCCACTTTAAAAAAGATACTGTGAGATTAGCAAAATTAAAATGCTTAGAGGAAAACTAGAAATCCCCCAAAGTAAGTCATGGGAAACAATTTTTATTCTCATGCTAAACGTTTTATTACACTTAGTTTAGACTGTCATTTGTTTCCAGTTATGCTATTATTTAAATTTAGATTAATGCTAATTGGAGAATATATTTTATTATCTTCAATGCTTTGAAGGTGGCCCCATACATCTTTGATACTAGGTACAACATATCTTCACTGTTGTTGGCCCCAACTTTATACATTAAATGTATGTTATAAAACCCTTTGTGTTTCATCGTTTCAAATGATTTCTTTATGTTAACCTAGTATTGGTCAATTAAATTACAGAGGGCAGGTCATTTTGCTCACTTATCCCCTGTACCCCTTTTATAGATTAAAGCAGAATCTTCACTACTCCTGCTCATTTGCTGCCCATTACACACTTAAAAAATTGCAGATATCTGGCTTGTGAAGTGAATTTCAACCTCCACTTTGCCAATGCACCAGTTAAAGGATTTTTAGTTAATTAATTATTATCACAATTAATTATCACAAAATGCAAGTCAGCAATGGCAGTTTGTAGACTTGCGTCCTTACAGGTTCACTTTAAATGATAGCAAGCAACCAGTCAAAGAGAAGTGACTCATACTCTTGCTACAAATGCCCTTATGAAGTTCAGAAAATGTTTGGTGGAATTATTAGGCACATACATCCCCCGAGAAACTAAGTGATGTATTTTCTACACCAGATACAATTTTAGACACAGTATCCCATTGGTCACAAGGAAAATGAGAATCTTCTTCTACACAGGGGGAATCTGCCTCTGGATAACTCCACAAATTGTATTCAATTCAGCAATGTATTTTTTCTTGTCTTGGAGATATAGTATATCCATTAATGGCTAGCTGTAAGAAGTAAATGTCATCCTTATTTGATTTACACACTTGCTTTCTTTGTATGTGAGCCTGCCCTTAATGTTACTTTAACTTAGTAGTAAAACTTTAGAGATTCCCAAGTTTATCACAGTTTTTTAGGTAAGTAATACGAATACCAAATTCTGGAGATGTGAGTATAAGTAACATGGGACAGCCATGTCTTGCATCTAGTTAGCTTGGAAAGTTGACCATAGGAATATACACTATGGCCACTAGGTCATGTTCTTATTTGTCATATATATGAATAAAGAAGGGCAGAGCGGGACTTTAAATGAAGCACGCAGTCATCAGTGAGGGGTCACGACGGGGTACATTTATTGCATACCATAAAAATTCATACAAATCAATAAGTAATGTCATGATATAATTCATCTATATACAAAAAGGAACATGATAATACATGGCAGTGGAAAGGGATTGAGCCTACACAACCTGAGAACTTCCTTTTGCATCAAAATCATTTAAAACTCATGAACATATACAATTGTACATATGAATAGTATCAATAACATAGTCAGTTTAAACATTGCATATACAAAGGCTCTACGCGTTTCGTGAAGTATTTATATCCACTCTTCAGGAGCAGCAATGTAAATATCTGTAATGAAAGATATAAGTTTCTGGGTCACTGCCTTGGAAAAAAGAAAAAAAACAAACACAAAAAAAACACAAAAAAAAAGTATAAATCAAAAATGCATCCTTAATATAATAAAGATGCATTTTTGATTTATATTCTTTTTTGTGTTTGTTTTTTTCTTTTTTCCAAGGCAGTGATGCCTCTTCCTCTTCGGGACTGATGTCCCTTACACAGAAGCCGATGATCGGCTTTTTTTTTCTCCTCATGCTGTCAGCGTGAGGAGAAAAAAAAACAATTACGATCTTCTGTTTATGTCACGTGATCAGCTGTCATTGGCTGACAGCTGATCACGTGGTAGGGGGCCCGTGGAGAGTGTGCAAAGGGGAGGAGTCTATTGACGGCCTCCCAGCAATGTAGGTCCGCGCTGTAGCCATCATTCGGCTATATCGCAGCTGGGAACAAATTAAAAGAAGCACATCTAAGTATGCAGGTCTCCAGGGTAAAGCTGTCCACATAGACCATGCTCCGCACCGCCGGCTCTCACCATTGACAGTCTGCAATCATGACCAGGAATACTACTCTGCAGTAGAGCGATCTGAAAGAGAGGCTTGAACCGCTCGTGGAGTGCAGTGTGGAAGGGATGACATCAATGGTGGTGAGGAGGATGATTTATGTGGACAGCTTTACCCCGGATGCCTGCATACTTAGATGTGCCTGTTTTAATCATCAACCTTGTGAGTTTCTAAATGTTGTACCTTCATTAAATGTAACCATATTGCTACACTTAGAGGCACCTATCTTCTCTTTTCCTTGTCAAAAGAAGTTTATTGAGTATACAATGTTATAAAGATACATAAAGTAAGTTTACAAGGATCTATAAAGTAAGCTCATTGTTTTACAGTAGGGTTTATATAGGTAAATATCATGAAATTTCAAATATTAAACATTGGGTTCATGTAAACCTAAATTAAAGATATATATCATTTCCTTAGTTACTTTTGTAGGTATTTAAATGATTTATACCTACTATAAATATTGTTTACAAGTAGAGTGTATATAGGTCAAATAAATTCTGATAATGAGCTTTAATCGTAAGGTGGAGAAAAGGAAAGAGAAAGAAGAAAAAGGGTTGAAAGGTAGAGGTATGGTCCACAAGGTTGTCCCGCTCGTCAGTTTATTATTCTTTTTAGTTCTCTTTGAAGCCTTAGAATGGGTGTCTCTGTAAGTCATTTAATCTGTTACCATGGCAACAGGACAGAGTCATTGAAATTTGACAGGAACTGTTGTTTTATCCAAGGATGCCAAAGTTTTTCAAAGTTTGGAATTTGATTTTGATCGATGGCTACCATCTTAGCATGGGACATTGTATTATTCATTCTGTGAATTGTTTCTGCTAGTACCAATGTAGGAGATTTCCATGCCTTGGCCACTGTTTGTTTTGCAGCCGTTATTAGTTGGATCATAAGTTTGAATTGAGAGAGCGTTAACCATTCCGGTTTTAGATTAAGTAAAGTTAAATATGGATCTGGTTGTATTATTTTTTTAAATATTTTAGATGCAATCACGAAGACTTCCTTCCAGAAGGTTTGGATTACTGGGCACGTCCACCATATGTGTAAATATGTGCCTATTTCTGGGCATCCTCGAAAACAAAGAGCTGAGGTATTAGGTGAATATTTTGCCACTCTAGCGGGTACAAGGTACCAGCGAGTTAGGACTTTATAATTTGTCTCCAGTGCTAAGATGTTGGGTGAAGATGACTTAGATGTGAGCCATATGTTAGACCAGTCCGTGTCTTCTAAAGTTCGTCCCAGGTCCTCCTCCCACCTCTGAACGTAAGAGGGTCTATTAAGATTTGCTACTCCATATAATTGATTATAAAGTGATGAAATTGTACCTTTAGCAAATGGATCTTTTGTACAGATTGATTCAAAAATGGATAATTGGGATAATGGTGTATCCCCCTTTAGGAATGGTGTATAGAAATTTTTGATTTGGAGATATCTAAATATCTCAGAGTTTGATAGATCATATTTTTCTCTAAGCGATGGGAATGAAAGGAATGATTTAGATGCTATGAAGTCATTTAGTGTCTGAATGCCTGATGTTGTCCAAGCTTTAAAAGAATTTGGGTGGATCCATGCCGGATAAAAGGCCGGATTTCTGATAAAAGAAAGGAGAGGATTGTGTGGAGATTGTAACTGATATTTGGTTTTTAGTTTATCCCAGAGAGATAAGAAGTGTTTAGTTATGGGATTATGAATTTTAAAGCGGTCTTTAGGATCAAGCCATAATAAATTTGATATTAATAGAGGGTCATTTTCTGAAGCCTCTATAAATACCCATAATGGGATTTCCTGTTTTGCATGGTATTTGGACAGACTGGCCAAATGTGCTGCTCTGTAGTACTATCTTCTCTTTTATACCCAGTTGTTACTTGACGCTACTTGTATATCAAGACATCACTTGTATATTAAGTCAAAATGTATTAAAACATTTTGCTTGTTTTGCAAAACGCTCTCAAACCAAGTTACTCTCAAACCAAGGTTTTACTATAATATCAAAATGAAATTCTCAAACCATTTATCAACACTACTTCAAAAGGTAAGTGCACTTTTTTTTGCACTTCTCCATTTTTGCAGTCTAAAGCATTCAGAGTGGCTTCCCATGAATGCAGGAAAATACAGTATGTTTCTGTACAGATTGGAAGATTTCTGCAGATTTTGTCCAGAGGCTGTGCACTGCCAGGAAGGCTGCACAGTAAAGATTTGTGGATAGCAATCTTTTAGGAAAGTATATCCTCTGCTTGAAGTGCTAGCAGAGGGAAGGTATTAAAAAGGACACAGCGCTACAAATTCATGTGCCCTTTAACTTTAGTGTATGAAGACTCTTTGTTAATGCATGCAGAAAACTGGGTTTGTATAGCATGATTAAAGTTGTAAAACATATTTATCAGTTTTGTGTTGACAAAGACTTGTGATATTTAAACTACTGCAATATGAACTTGTAATACGCCAGTGAGTCAAAATATTCAGACAGCCTGGGATATTAGAAAAAAATCATAATGGCAGCCCCATATTTGTGATAAGTTTACTTTAAAGAAGAACTCCAGGTTTTCACACAATTTACCCAAACCAACTACGTCCCTCACTAACCTGTGAGGCTGCTGGATGTGCGGTATAAACTATATGTAACTGTGGCTACATACAGCATACCACACTGTGTTCTGGTGTGAGCTGAGACTTCCTGTCTCAAACCCGGAACACTGGAGAGTCTACAGCAGCTGTGCTCAGCCTTTCAGAGAGAGCAATGTATTCTATCAATAAATTCAAACCTTCTTCTGATTGGCTGAGTCTCAGACTCAGCCAATCAGAGTAAGCTTTGCATTCATTGATAGAATACATTGCTCTCTCTGAATAGCTGAGCGCTGGTGCTGTAGACTCTTTTGTGTTCCGAGTATGACACAGGAATTGTCCACTCGCACCCAGCACACAGTGCAGTATGTTGTATGTAGCCGCAGCTACAGTTTATACAGCACATTCAGCGGACTCATGGGTTAGTTAGGGACATAGTTGGTTTGGGCCAGCTTGGCCCAAACCAACTATGTAAATTGTGTGAAAACCTGGAGTTCTTCTTTAAATCAATTTTTAAAACTTGTTCTGAAGTCCCACCAATAGTGCATGCTCTACAAAATACTGTTTTTTTTTCCTTGCACCTGATTGGGTATTCTTTGCAAAGTGAAACTTTGCCTAATTTTAGTTAATTAGTTCTGGAGCAACTGCACTTGTAAAGTGCACAGTCTCTTTGCTTTTAGTAAATCAACCCCACTGCATTAAATGTGCAATTAACACCCTTCACATAAATAATACTAAACTGTGGAAGCCCACAATATATTTGCTAAGAGAAATGTCATCTGCTGCCTGGCACCTTTGAGACGTGTAAAGTTGAGTGATAAACTATCTGTTTATTTGAAGAAGTTTATCAAGTTCATCAAGGGAGCTGACCTGCAGTGCACTGTAATTCAGGCAGAACATACAGACCCTCATTAGTTATCTAATCTATATTCTTTAAACACTAGTACCAGGAAAAAGATAGGAACGAAGATACTGAGGCTCCATTCAAATGAACGCTATTAAAACCCTCCAAAGCATAGGAAAGACATTTACAAAATATGAAACAGGCCTACATGTTTTATTAATGTCATGGATCCAATCACCATACTAATTTGTGAAAACTACACTTCCACTGGCTATGGCTGACAATGGAATAAGGAAAAACAGTATAACCGATATGTTCTATTAGGACTGCCACCTGCTTTGTATTATAATGGTCTGGCCAGTAATGGATCTAGTTCCCAATGTTATTTGTAGTACACGGATATTAAATATATACAGATAATACTTTTTGCAAAGTTGAAAAACTTAGTTATGACAGAACAGTCTATCTTTTTGTTTGTATTTAAATAAGCGCTATTTAAAGCTGGATTCCAGGAATTTAGCTCAATTATAAAACGTGAAGGCATACTATGAGTTAACTGTTAAAATAGTAGAAATTCGACAAGTCAGGAGGACTCATGCCATAGGAATCACATATGAAATACCACTGGACTATAAGGAATAAGCGGTGCAGCCCTCCTCAGATCGAGGAATCCAGTGCTACATGAAAAACAGTAAACGAAGAGGGCACATACACCTAGTGCATTATCCCAAACACTTTATTGGGGGTGATGGGCAACGCATGTGTAATCACAAGTCTATTAAAATTTATGGTATAACAATAAACACAGTTCCAGAGATCCGCTCTCCAAATGCCACAAACTTGCAGATGACAATAGCAGCTTATGCATTTCGAGGAACTGGCCCCCTTTTTTAGAGCAGTGGCTTAGTAAGCTCTGAAGATGGGGGTCAGTTCCCTGAAACGCGTAAGCCGCTATTGTCATCTGCAAATTTGTGGCATTTGGACATCGGATCTCTGGAACTGTGCTTACACTGTAAGTTAAGTTTAAGGTGCTGCATGACATCTCCTGGGCTTGCCTCTTTTGTTGACATCTGACAGATTTATTGCACTCCCTTATTTCTGTGAGCCTGATGCTTATGGTTCAGGTCTAAGCATGTTCAACATTAGTTGGTGAGTTGGCATCTTCAACAGCTGCTATGCCTGCGCCTCCCCTCCTAATGTCCAATCACAGAAGCCTTTGTTTTATGTGAACTCATTCACAAAATACAAAGGCTTCTCTGGGCAGCAGAGGGAGGGGCAGGCATAGCTGTTCTGTGTGCCTCTCTCTCCTCTCTCACAGCCCATAGTTTCAGTGTATGCTCTGGCACAGCCATTAACCTGTCAGATATAAATAATAAAGATACGTTTAGGAGACGTCATGCATCTCCTTGGACTTAATTCATAGTGTGCTTGTACTTATTACAAAGTGGCTGAATTCCTGGAATTCAGCTTTAAGGCCCTTTTCACACAGGCGGCTGTTCTGCCACTGTTAAAAGCATGATTTGTTATTTTGAAATTCCAAGACTCCAGGCACAGCGATCACTTGCATTTGTACACTGCGATTAGCTGCGTTTGGCTGTGGTAGAACATTCTTGCCATTTCTGATGTGCTTCCTGTTGTTTTTCTTTCCTTGTTGCCACTGCTATCTGCAGGTGAAATAGGACACTGCGATTACCTGCAGTTACGTGCAAATAGCTGCAGATAGCTGCAATAAATCGGTCCTGGACGCAGTCAAATTTATTTTTTCTAACCACACAAAACTCCATTTAACAAAACTGTTGCTAAATGCAGTGTGTGAATGGGGCCATAGGAAAGCATTGTCTGAGTTTAGCTGTGGTAGATAACTTCTATCTGCAGCTAAAAGCTGAATTCTATCCACCCGTGTGAAAGAGGCCACCACTAATGCAGTGTAAGCTCCTTGAGGGCAGGGACTGATGTGAATGTGTAATCTATATGTAAAGCGCTGCATAAATTGACAGCACTATAGAAGTACCCGTAATAATGCAGGAGAACAATTGGGAAACAGGGACCATACATTGTCACCCTATAACAGGAAGTTAGTGAATAAGGACCTTCTTGGTTGGAACACTAGGTATTATTTTAATGAAAGTATGGAAAAAATTAAGTTACTATAAAAAGACCCTGTAGCCAGACAGTTCATTCCAACAAAAATCTTCCAATAAGATTATACCAGCAACTTATATTATGCATGATATTTACCAGTATAAGCCTCTCTCGTGCGGACATCAAAAATTCCTGAGACTCCTGCTGAGCCGTATGAGTCTCATCTACATGCGTGCTCCCGCTTTGAAAAACAACTGTACTGTGAGTGCTGCACACGCGCAACGCAAGAGTAACGCAGAGCCGCTGTCAATCACCACTGCAGAGGAGATGAAAAGGTGTGGCTTTTGCTCTCCGCTCTTGCACTGCTTTTGTGTAAGACGCTATTAACAGCTACATGTATGGTTTCAGCTCAAAGTAAAAGCTTGCACATAGGTAAAACTTCTACAAGACTCCATAGGTCCCACCTGCACAGGGGGAACATATAGAACAGGAGTGTGTCATTACATCTAGGAAACAGTTCGTACCTAATTTTTTTTTTTAAGATGATCATTTATACAGCACCAACATAATAAGCAGCATACATCAAATAGTAAAAGGGTGCAAACTCAAACTCCCCAAACAAACATTCAGAAGGGACCCAACAGGGCTGAACAAGCCTAACCTAAGCTAACCTGCTTTGAAGTTTTATACTCATATCCTAGGAAACTTCTTCTGTCTATAGCAGTGAAGTCTGTACGCTCTTTCAGTACACAGGTGCTTGAATTGATGTTTCTTCAAGATAAAAACGATCTTCTCTATATGAAATCATTTTGGATTGTGTATGTTGCAAGTACATCAGCTGGATGTTTATCAATATTCATTTTTTCCATTGTCATTTCACTGTGCCAGATGTTCCCTGTTCTGCATCCTTCTGTCTTTTCTGTGCTGGCTTGAAAGACCCTACAGGTGGAAATGCAAATATTTCTATTGGAAATTGGATTTTTAATAAATTATGTTCTAAATTCAAATATCTTCAAGAAATGTCATGATTAATGGAGACTGAACTAATCTTCATGCATAATTTCAGCAGAATTAAGAGAAATGTGTAGGTCACCATTTCAACTCTTTTTATCTGATTTATACTACCCTTCTATATTTTCATATTCGTGTCTCTTTAACATTTTGCAATAAAATAGGTTTAATGAAGTCAAAGCAGAATTCACCTCATTCCAGCCCTGTTTGGTGGTCAGTAGGAAGAAGAACGCTCTGGAATGAGTGGTTGGTAGGAGGAAAAGATGCCCTGATGTTGGTGTTAGTGGGAGGAAAATATATGGGGCTCTGGATGGAGCTGGAGGGCTGGAAAATCTGGGTGTCAGTATAGGAGGATGGATGTTTTAAATGGGGTTAGGAGATTCTGAAGCAGACTTGTTGGCCCTGTGGGGAATGAATGTTCTAGGGGAGAAAGGGCTGGAGCAATTGTGGGGGAAAGGGTCCCTCCACGGTGTGGGGGTTTTGCAGGGACACTATCAAAGCCTGGAGGGCTCTATAGTGGCTAGGAAGCACTGTGAGGTTCAGGGACACTGTTTGGGACTGGAGGCTCTGCAGCACACTGGTGGGCACTGTGGGAGGTTGAGGGTCATTGGAGGGGACTGGGTGGCACCTTCGGATGGCACTGTGAGAGATTGTGGGTCATTGTGGGAAGTTGGGGGGGGGGGGGGCTCCCAGGGAGCTTGGGACTATGTAGGAAGTTGAGGGAAAATGTGGGAAGTTAGAGGATCTGTAGATGCCTAGAGGCTTTCAGAAGGCTGGGGATGCACAGTGGGGGCCTAATGCAGAATATATTCAATCCCCTTTCCCCCAGTTATTTCAGACCTGCTATCAGTATGAACACCACTGGAAAGGGAAGTTTATTTCTCCCTCCATCCATGTCACATGGCCTGGGAGAGGAGGTATGGAACCTTACTTCCCAGCAGGCATCCATATTGGTGGCAGGTTTGCTGCTTCTCTGCATCAAGGGAGGAATTAATCCATAATGCCAGTTCATGATGCCTAATGGAACACTCTGTGGCTGTGGCAACAGGGAGGGGACATTGCAGATTTATCCCATGATCTCCCCTACTTGATAACACTCCTCCTGGGGCAGCTGCCCTACCTTTGTCCTTGTTCTGGCTCAGCACTGAATCAAACACTGCAGAGCAGGCCAACACTTTCAGGCGTTGCAGACTTACCATATGTCAACATAGTATCCTGGTGCATGCATGGCAGGCTGACAAGTCTACCATAGCAATCTTAACCTGTGGTTAGCATTATTACCTGTTCACAGAAATAGATAAATACCGCCAGGATCAAGAGGTATTTTATAGAACTTATCAGACACCTATTAAAGAAGGTTACCATGTTAAAAATAACATTTAGAAAGCCATTTTTATGGAGTTATATAAAAAGTACTATCATACTAGATGTAACAACTATATTACTTAGATGATTAGTGCTAAGCGGATGAGTACACTCATTTGTTTCAAACTGGACCAGCCCATGTTGCCCATATAGCAGTTGTAAAAGCTTATGCTCACTGCTGATTGCACAGCTGTAGCTCTGACTTAGTGGGGGTGTTGGACCACTGCAGAGGGACAGCAGTTTCACACAGAGAGCCGTGGTCTTGAGCTGTATTCTTGTACTTATCCTGGAGATTATGTACAAGCTGTAAAAAATTAAACAAAATTAAATAAGACTGGATAAGAATTTGCAGCACTGTGCGTTTAACTATTTCCTTTTCGTGGAAAGTACAGTTGGATTTTTAATGAGCTGAGAACTAACTATAAATAATGAAACAGCCCACTTCTGTGAGTGGAAAGATTTAACGCTTTCTTGCACAAATTATAAATACGATTATATAGCTATTAGCAAAGATTTCTAAAGCTGGGCTGAGCAGACCAAAATATTCAGCAGCCCATAAATACTATCAGGTATTCCAGACTTTTCTGGTTACTGACAAAATCTCCAAAATGCTAGTTCAAACCTATCCATCTATGTGTGATAGTTCAAAGTTTCAGAAAATCATAACAGCCTTTTCAAAATAAAGTGGCCTGTGCTAGATTTCGGATGGATGGTTATTAATATGTTAAAGTCTTCTTTGCATTATGGTGGGAGTTATGGCTTTTTACAAATTAATTAGTTAGGCCCTTGCTAATTCAGCCAGAAAATCAGAGCTAAATACAGAGACAGGCAGTGTCTCCAGGAGGAAATGAGTCATGAGATAGCTGAGTGTTTAAACACAGAAGAGCATCACAAGTGTACCAAATTGTATTAATAAGCATGTTAACTATTAGCAACTTAATGTTTTTTTCTTTACTCCAGAGGCTATTGGCCTTAAAATCCAGTTTTGCCTTCTTTACACTGTCTATCCGTATTACACATTACTTATTTTTCAGATCCTTAAAGAGTAACTATATGTTGCACTCTCTTACTGTAGAGTAGGCTGCTAGGTAAATTTGAAAAAAATTAGTTTAGCTCCCCTGTAATCAATGGAGCCGGGGGTTGATTTTTTAAGTCTGTTCAGTGTCTCACAGGCTGCTACTCTGATTGCATCCTGAATATTTATGAGTCTTCAGCCAATCCTGGGTAGGTGTGCCCAGAAGGTGGTTGAAGAGCTCATACGTAGGTTGGGGCCTGAGGCAGGAGCTGCAGAGCTACTGGGTGCAGTCCTGCTGGAGGAGACCCCAGTGCAGGGGCTCTGCCCCAGGGGTAGGATTTCTGAAGGAGCCACTTAGAAGACTTTGAGGTCCCAACTAAGGCTTTAGCTGTGGGGGGACCTATTCACAAAGTTTAGCTCTGGAGTTCATTTGGGGTCTGGAGAAGCTCACTGGAGAGTACCAGGAGGAAGTTGGAGGATAAGTGACCAGCTGTCCTATTGCGGTGGTAGTTTAGGTCTCCCTCACTGAAGAGGGCCCTGTGGATATTGAAAGAAGACAACCGATGATCCTTAGACTATGTGAGTATTTGAAGTTAGGGACTGTGTGCAGCTCTATTCTATCTATTCTATCTAATAGGAAAATACCCTAGTCTTCTCCCAGCAATAGATTCTGTGGTTCTCAAAGCATCCAGTTCTTTAGTTCTGCGGTATGCCATGCCCCACCTTACCCATCCAAGTTCTAAGTTCCAATTAAACAAACAAAAAAAAAAGACATCCCTAGATAGTTTTTTGAGCGTGAATGGAGAAAATGCTAACTGCCTGGCCGTGTGTGTCCTAACTTTAGTGAACTTGTCATTCAAAGCCCTGCTCTGAAGATCTTCACTGTGTGTAACTGCATGGCACTACACAACCTTTGCAGAAAAATGTCCCAGCCACAACTTGAACCTCCTGCACATGTGCACCACTCCCTTCTATTTTCTATGACTGGAGCCATGCTCATGGGGCCCCAGCTATCCAGAGGAGTAAGGCCCATGCCATTGGAATAAATAATTTTTTTTTAAACGGTCATGAAAGTGAAAGTGAAACAATAAAAATTAAATATTCCTTTAAATATTGTGCCTGGGGGTGTCTATAGTATGTCTGTAAAGTGACGCATTTTTCCCATGTTTAGAACATTACCACAGCAAAATGACATTTCTAAAGAAAAAATTGTCATTTAAAACTGATTGCGGCTGTAATGAATTGTCGGGTCTCGGCAATATGGAAAAACTCATTGAAAAAAAGAGCATGGGATCCCCCCAGTCTATTACCAGGCCCTTTGAGTGTGGTATGAATATTAAGGGGAACCCTGAACTAAAATTTTTTTTATAAAATTGTGTGGGGGCCCCCCTAAAATCCATAGCAGGCCCTTTGGGTCTGATATGGAAATTAAGGGGAACCCTGCACCAAATTTAAAAGAAAATGGCGTAGGGGTCCCCCCAAAATCCACACCAGACCTGAAGGGTCTGGTATGGATTTTAAGGAGAACCCTGTACCAAAATTTTTAAAAAATGGCATAGGGGTCCCCCCAAAATCCATACCAGACCCTTATCCGAGCACGCAACCTGGCAGGCCGCAGGAAAAGAGAGGGGACGAGAGAGCACCACCCCTCGAACTGTACCAGGCCATACTGGGAGGCCCTGCCACCTCTGATGCCACGGGGACTTCCCTATGGCTTCCCCCTGGTGTCAGAGGGGGCGGAGTCACCCAGGTATATCACCGGGTGGCCCCGCCCTCAGTTATATAAGAACTGTCACAGAGAAGAAGCATCACACGGCGGGAACCACCCATAGAGGCGGATCGGTTGTGTTTTTTTTCTTTTTCGGTCCCGGCGGCGTGAAGAAGAAGCTGAATGGACAACGTGGGACATTTTTATTTTTTTATTTTTTAATAAAAGACTTGTCCCCAAGCTGTTTCTTGTCGTTTTTAACATTTTGACACTTTTTTGTGCAATGATAGGGGTACAGTTGTACCCCGTTAACATTTCACACAGGGGGGAGGCCTGGATCTGGGGTCCCCTTGTTAAAGGGGACTTCCAGATTCTGATAAGCCCCCGCCCGCAGACCCCCTCAACCATCAGGCAAGGGTTGTGGGGATGAGGCCCTTGTCCCCATCAACATGGGGACAAGGTGCTTTGGGGGCTACCACGCATGTTTAGGGCATGTGGCCTAGTACGGTTCAGGAGGGGGGCGCACTCTTGTCCCGCCCTCTTTTCCTGCGGCCTGCCAGGTTGCATGCTCGGATAAGGGTCTGGTATGGATTTTGGGGGGGGCCTACGCCATTTTTTAAAAATTTTGATGCAGGAATACCCTTAAAATAGGGTCTGGTATGGATTTTGGGGGACCCCTACGCCATTTTGTTATTAAATTTGGTGCAGGGTTCCCCTTAATTTCCATATCAGACCCAAAGGGCCTGATATGGAATTTTAGGGGGACCCCCACGCAATTTTTTTTTAAATTTTGGTTCGGGGTTCCCCTTAATATTCATACCAGACCCAAAGGGCCTGGTAATGGACTGAGGTGGTCCAATGCTATTTTTTTCAATGAGTTTTATATATATTGCTGAGACCCGACAATTCATTAGCCGCGATCAGTTTTCAATGACAATTTTTCCTTTAGAAATATCATTTTGCTGTGGTACTGTTTTAAACACAAAAAAATGCGCCATTTTACAGGCATCCTATAGACACCCCACAGGCATGATATTTAAAGGAATATTTCATTTTTATTGTTTTACTTTAAGCATTAAAAAAATCACTGCTCCCGAAAAAACGGCCGTTTTAAAAAAAAAAAATTTGCATTGATACATGTCCCCTGGGGCAGGACCTGGGTCCCGAAACACTTTTTATGACAATAACTTGCATATAAGCCTTTAAAATGAGCACTTTTGATTATTCATGTTCGTGTCCCATAGACTTTAATGGTGTTCACGTGTTCTGCCGAATTTTTTGCCTGTTCGGTATGTTCTGGTGCAAACCAAACCAGGGGGGTGTTTGGCTCATCCCTAGTCTGCAACTCTTCTCTCCCCTCACTTCCGGGTCTCGCTGGCTTTGCTGGGGCACCGGGAGCCATTAGCTCCCAGTGCTGTCAATAAAAGCCAGTGATGAGGTAGCGGAGGCGGGGCCGCGATCAGTTTTCAATGACAATTTTTCCTTTAGAAATATAATTTTGCTGTGGTACTGTTTTAAACACAAAAACATGCGCCATTTTACAGACATCCTATAGACACCCCACAGGCATGATATTTAAAGGAATATTTCATTTTTATTGTTTTACTTTAAGCATTAAAAAAATCACTGCTCCGAAAAAACGGCCGTTTTAAAAAAAAAAATTTGCATTGATACATGTCCCCTGGGGCAGGACCTGGGTCCCCAAACACCTTTTATGACAATAACTTGCATATAAGCCTTTAAAATGAGCACTTTTGATTATGCATGTTCATGTCCCATAGACTTTAATAGTGTTCATGTGTTCTGCCAAATTTTTTGCCTGTTCGGTATGTTCTGGTGCGAAACAAACCAAGGGGGTGTTTGGCTCATCCCTAGTCTGCAATTCTTCTCTCCCCTCACTTCCGGGTCTCGCTGGCTTTGCTGGGGCACCGGGAGCCATTAGCTCCCAGTGCTGTCAATAAAAGCCAGTGATGAGGTAGCGGAGGCGGGGCCGAGTTCCGCTGTCTGTGTCAATGGATGCAGCTTCCCATGGGGGCACTGGACAGAGGGGGGGACAGGAGCAAAGATCAGGTAAGTAAAGACACGTCTGTTATTTTTAAAAAAATAAAAAATTACTTTTACAATCACTTTAAAATGTTACTGTCTTTATGATATAATTTTGATTTGGCACTTCTAGCTCAAATTCCCTCAGTTACAAATTAAGTGACAGTGAAGAACCTGCCAGCCCTAAGAATCCAGGCATCCTAATCAAATACCCCTATACTCCATATAACATTAGGCGAATCATAAGGATCCAGCCTTATCCTTCCAAATGTTTTTATTGGAACTACTTTAACCAGATTAAAAGTGCCATCAGCTGGATTCTGTACCCAGTTAAACGCATAACAGTCTCTGCAATGAACCAAAAGGTTATACAGGTAGGTAAAAATTGCATCTTAGCGGCAAAACATTGTCAGAAATGAAAACATAACTTGTCCATGTTTCCTACCCTTCTTTGAAAATGCAGGAATATTTTCTTGCTGTATGTGTCTTAACTGGATTATCAATCTCTTCCTGCCCAACCTCACTCAAAATTAAAAGAAATATGTTTTGACTTTCAGGTGCTTACTTTACCATTCTCTTCCCCCTCACTGCTCCCCCTCCCTCCCCCATTTTTTTTCTTTTTTTACTGCAGGCTCAAAGAAGTTTCCTCTAGACTCCAAACATGTGTACTGCTCTTGCTGACATCGGGCCTTCTATGTATTATTCTGAGATTGTGTCACTACTGCCTCCCAAAAGATACCCCGGGGTCTCACCATTGAATATTTATTCATTTTATGTTACCGATATGGTTTCTGTTTTTGCTCTTGCTTTTACTTTTGTTATTTTGGCTTTGTTTTGTAAAAACTTGTACGCACTGTGGTTTGTACTGGACATTTATGGTCGTTCTTTCTAGGCCAATGACGGCCCATTGATTATCTTGAGGATTCTCACACTTGTGCCAGTACCTTGAAGGGGTCCTACTTTGGTATTATGTTATGCTGTTCTATTTGTACTTACTTTCTAATAAAAATATTATGGAACAAAAAAAAAGTTTTGGCTAGAGTTAAACTTTCCATTTCAGCTTGCAACTCACAAGCATCACTATTCTTTACAATATTATAATCGCAACCTCACCAATATACTGGATAGATAGATAGATAGATAGATAGATAGATAGATAGATAGATAGATAGATAGATAGATAGATAGATACTTTACACACATTTTAAGTCATCCAATACCAAATGAGCAGTAACGACTCTGACATCATTGATCATCACCGCATGATGGTCCGTCCTTTCCTTGTGATGTGTAGCTTGCAATGACATTGTACTGTGTATATATACATATGATGAAAAATATAAATTAAATGATACTAATGTTATTTCTATGATGTTTTTTGTAATCTGATTGACAATCTAGATGCTTGTAGAGCTGCCCAGAAGAAGCAGTCTTTGATTCTGCGAAACGCGTCGGCTTGCTGCATGCACAAGCATCTTTCAAGCTTTTATGGATTGAGCATCAATTGTGGCCAATGTTCTAGATGGCCGGATGTTCAATGTGAAAAATATTTTGTTTTTTCTAATAAATTCATATTTTTTATGACAAACTGTGTATGTGCTTACCTCTATGACAGTGACATATCCGTTAAAGTCCCATCACCTTATGGGAGAGTGATGTCCTCCCAAGTTTTCTTTTTAAACATTTCCTAGGGATGGGAATATGACAAACTGTCTCTAGAACTGGTCCAACAATTTAATATACATACAGTAAGTGAAAAATTTTTATTTTTAAAATATTTTGCCATGTATTATTTATGCTTTGTGGTGATCAAACATAAATCTTTGTGATGTTCAAATTGTGGGCAGATGAATCAATAAAAGCAGGTGCTTTTTAGATGTCTGGAAACATATCTCGTCTGCTCCACTTACTAAGATAAACTGGGGTAATTCAGTAAAAAGATGCAACCTCTGCATTTTATTTATTGACTTACTTGAAATTCTCATTTATCAAACATTAATTTTTTATTCCAAAATAATTTGCTTTTATTCATGCACACTTTCCAAGCAGACTATTAAGATCAATTGCAAATAAGTCAAGGGATGATTGAGTAACTAATATAATTTTCTATATTGCTTTAAAGCAGACTGGAGCAATAAAGAAAATGGAAACAAATAAAACAAAGTATGAACATGGCAATTTAGCATGGGTAGAAGTAATTCCTCAGTGAATATTGTCTCTGTATGTTCTGGATATATGCCTTCAATTCTACAGAAAAACATCCCAGTCATAAAAGCTTGTTACTGCTGGTAAGCAAACTTACGAAAAAGTTACTGGGCTTCAAATTGACATTTTTTTTAATCAGACATTCCTCACACTAAACTCCAAAGCAGCATTGTCAGCTCTGTCTGTCGAACTATAGAACGTCACCTATCACCACCCTACTCTGTCCCACTCCACATGAATCCATTGATTTCTTTCCCAGCAAAGCCAGTGCTGCTACCATGATTCCCTACCTCCCTACAGACCACGTGCAGAGAAATTATTCTAGTCTTGGTAAACATATTTCGGGGGGGGGGGGGAGCATGCCTATATTAGTAGGAAATTACTTTACAGGAGCTGCCCCTGAAAAAATGTTTACAAGCCTAGTGATTTTGTCAAAGGGAGTAATAAAAGCTGTTTCTCACTACAGGAACAAGATACAGGGGGTCCCCTAGTTACAAACATCCAACTTACAAACGACTCCTACTTACAAACGGAGGGAGACAACAGGAAGTGAGAGGAAATCTACCCCTAGGAAGGGAAATTCACTCCTGTAAGAGCTATTATGGGGAAAAGGTACCTCCACTGATGCTTTATCACCAAGGCTTGTTTCCACAACAACCCAAAATTTTCAAAATCCAATTGTCATTGGGACAGAAAGTGAAGTGAAATTACTTAACAGGGGCACAGACAGCAAAACAAATGTTATAGGAATGTTAACCCTTCCCTATGTTATCCAAAAAGCTTAAAAATAGTTTTTTTGGCTGGAGCTACACTTAAAAAATGTACCTGTTCCGACTTACAAACAGATTCAACTTAAGAACAAACCTACAGTCCCTAACTTGTTTGTAACCTGGGGACCCCCTGTAATAGAAAAAAATAATGCTGGAACATGCTCTAGAGGTGGAGAGGAAGGTTTAGGGGTACATTTGGGTAACGTCTTGACTTGTATAGACACAAAATCTCCAAAGTTTGCATCAGTCTCGATCATAATGGTGCTAATGGGGTAGCTCTAGATTTAGATTCCATGAAATATCCGATTGCTTCCTGATCAGGAAGGAATATTTTTCCCCCACTGGAGCAAATTGGATCATGTATTATTAGGTTCCTCTGGATCAACTGTGGGTATAGGGTTCTGTATATTGAGCTTTTCTAATATTTTGTAATATTTTGTTTCTTTTATATGGGTTGAACTACAGTAGATGGACTTGTGTCTTTTATTTCAACAAAAGTAGTTTTAACAGAAGCTTTGGCAGTTTGAAGTAGCTTAAAGTGGTTGTAATGGCAGAAGGTTTTTTTTTTATCTTAATGCATTCTATGTATTAAGATAAAAAACCTTCTAAGTGCAGCAGCCCCCCTATGCCCCCCTAATACTTACCTGAGCCCCAACTAAATTCAACGATGTTGCACGAGAGACTCAGCTGTCCAGGATTCTCTCTCCTCATTGGCTGAGACAGCAGCGAAGCGCCATTGACTCCCGATGCTGTCAATCAAAATATTGTGCAGTAATCCAGTGTAAACCTTACCTCTCTGCAGGAACTTCCTGTTCTAAACACAATTCACCACTTTCTCATTGGTGACTGGTAGGGATGAGCCGAACACCCCCCTGTTCGGTTCGCACCAGAACATGCGAACAGGAAAAAAGTTCGTTCGAACACACGAACACCGTTAAAGTCTATGGGACACGAACATGAATAATCAAAAGTGCTAATTTTAAAGGCTAATATGCAAGTTATTGTCATAAAAAGTGTTTGGGGACCTGGGTCCTGCCCCAGGGGACATGGATCAATGCAAAAAAAAGTTTTAAAAACGGCCGTTTTTTCAGGAGCAGTGATTTTAATAATGCTTAAAGTCAAACAATAAAAGTGTAATATCCCTTTAAATTTCGTACCTGGGGGGTGTCTATAGTATGCCTGTAAAGGGGCGCATGTTTCCTGTGTTTAGAACAGTCTGACAGCAAAATGACATTTTGAAGGAAAAAACTCATTTAAAACTACCCGCGGCTATTGCATTGCCGACAATACACATAGAAGTTCATTGATAAAAACGGCATGGGAATTCCCCAAAGGGGAACCCCGAACCAAAATTAAAAAAAAAAAATGACGTGGGAGTCCCCCTAAATTCCATACCAGGCCCTTCAGGTCTGGTATGGATATTAAGGGGAACCCCGGCCAAAATAAAAAAAAAAAAATGACGTGGGGTTCCCCCTAAATTCCATATCAGACCCTTCAGGTCTGGTATGGATTTTAAGGGGAACCCCGCGCCAAAAAAAAAACAAAAAATGGCGTGGGGTCCCCCCAAAAATCCATACCAGACCCTTATCCGAGCACGCAACCTGGCAGGCCGCAGGAAAAGAGGGGGGGACGAGAGTGCGGCCCCCCCTCCCTCCTGAACCGTACCAGGCCACATGCCCTCAACATTGGGAGGGTGCTTTGGGGTAGCCCCCCAAAACACCTTGTCCCCATGTTGATGAGGACAAGGGCCTCATCCCCACAACCCTGGCCGGTGGTTGTGGGGGTCTGCAGGTGGGGGGCTTATCGGAATCTGGAAGCCCCCTTTAACAAGGGGACCCCCAGATCCCGGCCCCCCCCTGTGTGAAATGGTAAGGGGGTTCTTACCCCTACCATTTCACTAAAAAACTGTCAAAAATGTTAAAAATGACAAGAGACAGTTTTTGACAATTCCTTTATTTAAATGCTTCTTCTTTCTTCTATCTTCCTTCATCTTCTGGTTCTTCTGGTTCTTCTGGCTCTTCTGGTTCTTCCTCCGGCGTTCTCGTCCAGCATCTCCATCGCGGCGTCTTCTATCTTCTTCTCCTCGGGCCGCTCCGCACCCATGGCATTGGGGGGAGGCTCCCGCTCTTCTCTTCTTCTTTTCTTCTCTTCTTCTCTTCTTCTCTTCTTCATTTTCTTCTCCGGGCCGCTCCGCAATCCATGCTGGCATGGAGGAAGGCTCCCGCTGTGTGACGGCGCTCCTCGTCTGACAGTTCTTAAATAATGGGGGGGCGGGGCCACCCGGTGACCCCGCCCCCCTCTGACGCACGGTGACTTGATGGGACTTCCCTGTGACGTCACGGGGAATGCCACAGGGAAGTCCCGTCATGTCCCATGCGTCAGAGGGGGGCGGGGTCACCGGGTGGCCCCGCCCCCCCGTTATTTAAGAACTGTCAGACGAGGAGCGCCGTCACACAGCGGGAGCCTCCCTCCATGCCAGCATGGATTGCGGAGCGGCCCGGAGAAGAAAATGAAGAAGAGAAGAAGAGAAGAAAAGAAGAAGAGAAGAGCGGGAGCCTCCCCCCCATGCCATGGGTGCGGAGCGGCCCGAGGAGAAGAAGATAGAAGACGCCGCGGAGGAGATGCTGGACGAGAACGCCGGAGGAAGAACCAGAAGAGCCAGAAGAACCAGAAGATGAAGGAAGATAGAAGAAAGAAGAAGCATTTAAATAAAGGAATTGTCAAAAACTGTCTCTTGTCATTTTTAACATTTTTGACACTTTTTTCGTGAAATGGTAGGGGTACATAAGTACCCCCTTACCATTTCACACAGGGGGGGGGGCCAGGATCTGGGAGTCACCTTGTTAAAGGGGGCTTCCAGATTCCGATAAGCCCCCCGCCCGCAGACCCCCACAACCACCGGCCAGGGTTGTGGGGATGAGGCCCTTGTCCTCATCAACATGGGGACAAGGTGTTTTGGGGGGCTACCCCAAAGCACCCTCCCAATGTTGAGGGCATGTGGCCTGGTACGGTTCAGGAGGGGGGGGCCGCACTCTCGTCCCCCCCTCTTTTCCTGCGGCCTGCCAGGTTGCGTGCTCGGATAAGGGTCTGGTATGGATTTTTGGGGGGACCCCACGCCGTTTTTTGTTTTTTTTTTGGCGCGGGGTTCCCCTTAAAATCCATACCAGACCTGAAGGGTCTGATATGGAATTTAGGGGGAACCCCACGTCATTTTTTTTTTAAATTTTGGCCGGGGTTCCCCTTAATATCCATACCAGACCTGAAGGGCCTGGTATGGAATTTAGGGGGACTCCCACGTCATTTTTTTTTTTAATTTTGGTTCGGGGTTCCCCTTTGGGGAATTCCCATGCCGTTTTTATCAATGAACTTCTATGTGTATTGTCGGCAATGCAATAGCCGCGGGTAGTTTTAAATGAGTTTTTTCCTTCAAAATGTCATTTTGCTGTCAGACTGTTCTAAACACAGGAAACATGCGCCCCTTTACAGGCATACTATAGACACCCCCCAGGTACGAAATTTAAAGGGATATTACACTTTTATTGTTTGACTTTAAGCATTATTAAAATCACTGCTCCTGAAAAAACGGCCGTTTTTAAAACTTTTTTTTGCATTGATCCATGTCCCCTGGGGCAGGACCCAGGTCCCCAAACACTTTTTATGACAATAACTTGCATATTAGCCTTTAAAATTAGCACTTTTGATTATTCATGTTCGTGTCCCATAGACTTTAACGGTGTTCGTGTGTTCGAACGAACTTTTTTCCTGTTCGCATGTTCTGGTGCGAACCGAACAGGGGGGTGTTCGGCTCATCCCTACCAGTCACCAATGAGAAAGTGGTGAATTGTGTTTAGAACAGGAAGTTCCTGCAGAGAGGTAAGGTTTACACTGGATTACTGCACAGATCTGGAAGAATTACACAAAGGACATTGAGATCTGAGTAAGAATACACATGGCTCTTGTATTAAAGGGGTTGTAAAGGTAAAAGTTTTTTCACCTTAATGCATTCTATGCATTAAGGTGAAAAAACATCTGACAATACCGCCCTCCCCCCCAGCCCCCCCGTTTTACTTACCTGACCCCTCGAAAGTCCCGCGCTCGCCCCTGACATCCTCTTCACCGCTCAGCCTGGTCGTTGATTGGCTAGAGTGGATGGATTGAAAGCAGCGCAGCCATTGGCTCATGCTGCTGTCAATCACATCCAATGACGCAGCGCGTCGGGGGCGGGGCACAGTGATACAGTGAGCGGCTATGGCCACCGGCTGTATCACGGGAGCACGCCCGCAATCACTCAACACCATGTGAGGGAGCTCGCATGAAGTTGTTGAGTCCTTGCGGGGGGGAGCCAAGACAGCCGCCGAGGGACCCCAGAAGACCAGGTTCGGGGCCACTCTGTGCAGAACGAGCTGCACAGTGGAGGTAAGTATAACATGTTTGTTATTAAAAAAAATAATAATTTTATTGATCCTTTAAGTCAAATTTTTGCTTATCCCTACCTCTAGCCAAAATTCTTTCTAGCGTTGGATGTGCGGAGATAATTAAATGTCTACTTTTTTCTGTCTGCAAAGAATTTACCTGATTTCCTGTTCCATTGACTCTCGTGCAAGAAAAAGAGAGAGGTATCATCACCAAAAGAGGAAGAGACAGACAGCCATAAAAATAGTGTCAGAAATTCTAACCCTTCCTCACTCTGTTAAAAATGTATTTTTGCTGTTGTTTGGGTTGAAGAGATTTTCTATTACTTTCTGTGCTGAAGTCTTACACCACTTCACTCTATCTACAATTAAAATCTACATAGAATCACCATAGTAAGGTGAAATTCCTGTCTTAGACCTCATGCACACTGGACATTTTGCCCTGATGCATGAGATCCCTATATTATGGTGCTGCGTCTGAATGGGCCTGAATGGTGCACTGGGTAGTACTAACATTTAGGGCAGTATGCACTCATGGACGGATGAAAAGGAAGCAGTCTGTGTTTCAGACATTGGTCTCTAGGCACAAACTGCCCTAAATGTTTGTACCACTCAGTGCACTGTCCAGCCTTATCTAGCCACAGCGGCTTTCAGCCTCTCATAGAGTTTTACAGGCTGACAACAGTGGGGCTGGATGGTGTACATGTGCTTTCTGTCTACACGAAAGTGCCGGGATCTCATGCACATGGGATAAATGCCCAGTGTGTATGGGGCCTTAGACAGTTGTCACAGGCACAGGTGTTTTACAGGCTGATTGGATGATTTATACTCATCTCTTGCTCTTGTTGTCAGGGTTGGGCTCTTACCAGCTCTCTTCTCTGTGCTCAGGCTGCTCAGCTGTCAGATAATTGTCAGCACTCACTGATTCCTCAGTGACTCACCTGCTTATCATTATCTGCACGTCAGTCCCGCCTACAGCCAACCCCTTCTGGCTATTTAAACTGCCTTGTTCATTCCTTTCCTGCCTTCGCTTGGTCAACATATCTGGAGTTTTTCTGCTGTGTTCCTGTGAAAAACTTTGCCCGGCTGACGTCCTTTCTGGTTCCTGATCCTTTTCTTCTGCCTCCGACTACACTGATCTCTGGTTTCCTGATTACTGGCTTGTCTGACTATCCGCTTTGGCTTCTGATCCCTGGCTTATGTTTTGACTACGTTTACTGATCTGTACCATTTTTTACCATTACATTAAAAGGTGTAATTTTTACTATATTCTTGTATCAATCTGATTCATGGTTCCTGACACTTGTAATGTAGTATTTCCTCTCCTTTTCTGTCTCAGTAGCAGTTGTTACCAGGACAAAAGAGGCGGATTTTCCAAGTGGGGACACGGACAACAAAGTAAACTGGGCAGAGGGCCTAACTATCTCCTACTCTGTCAAAAAAATTCAATACATAACTTTTAGTGTTTCAATTAACCATTAATTCCATTCAGTGTGCAGTTCTGATGTAAAGCCATCCAG
The DNA here is from genome assembly GCF_042186555.1 of Aquarana catesbeiana. Lineage (NCBI taxonomy): Eukaryota > Metazoa > Chordata > Amphibia > Anura > Ranidae > Aquarana > Aquarana catesbeiana. Next base: position 93,711,308 of record NC_133328.1, read on the forward strand.
TAACGGTAGTTTACTAAGATTTCTTACAGCCAAACTCTAGGCACAACTGTACATACTTATGACTGGCTGTGTGTTGGCACCGAACCATGCAAGTCCCCACCCCACTTCTTCTTGGATAGGACAGCTACTCACCTGTTGGTAGATTATACACTTTGGTATTTTGTGTCAAACTCCTGGCCATAGGTCAGCTAACGATAACTCACCCCTTGGTGCAGCAAAGTGAACAGGGTGGAGGCACAACCCAAGGACCAGTGTCTAGCACCTTTTGATGCAGCCGGTAGCTTCAAGTTTGGCTTCAGCTGTATATCAGCAGTGCTCAGTGGACAAAGCTTAGTCATACATAGCCCATTGAGCTGCGTTGAACTATATGAATCAATGCTGTTTCAACGGAAGGACACATAGAAAACAAATGTCTTCTATGTGCATTATTCATATAATAACACTGCCTTGAGGTATGTATCACACTGTCCCTCATTGCCTCCACACATCGTACACTGGTGCACACACATTTTAGCATGTAAACATAAAAAATTATACTTCTGATCTAAACATTAAAGATTCAAAAAACTGTAAAAATAGCTGTGCCTGGAGTTGGGCTTTAAGTATTTCAAGTAATTTATGTGAACTTTCAAACTAGCATATAATCGTTTTTTTGGTTGCATTATAAGATTCTTTTTTTTTTTGGTATTTACTGTATTTAAGAACTTACAAGGCTGCAAGCTACTAAGTGCACTGGTAAAGGTCATTGAACTCTAGAGTGAATGCTTATATCGTTGAAGTGGATCTCTTGGGAAATATAGATAAATCCTTTAGTCCGGTTATGTATTTGATAAAAAAAAAAAAAATCATAACATTTATTTTTAAATGTTTTTATTATAAATGCATGCAACTTGTCTTTAAGCTATCTGTGTACAATCCATTGCACAGCAAATATCTTACTAAAGAAGCCCAACAATCTCAAAGAACAATCATCAGATCTGGACTGTTATATTTAGATCCAAGCATTAAGCTCCATGCACACTGCTCATAAACGACCGTTTTTTGGAGTTTGGGCTCTTTTTTAACATAAACTCCACTCTATGTTATCCTATGTGTTCATGCACACATGGATGTTTTTGAACTTTTATCAGCAGTGGAGTTTATGGGCTGTTTTCTGAACGCCATAAAATCATGTTCAGAAGTCGTTTTTCTGACCACAAAAAATGCCAATCATAAACGCTGATAAACGTTGATAAACGGTCAAAAACTTGGCTCACCAGGGTTGTTATCGTATTTGATCCATTGAAAAAACATAAATAAATAAATTTCCAAAAAAACCCAAAACGCTAAAAAAATGCTAAAGAATGCTAATAAGCGCTATTGCAAAAATGTTAAAAAACGTTGAAAGACTCACTGCAAAGCTACTGGCATTTTTAGAACGTTAGTTTAATGTCCAGTGTGCATGGAGCCTTAAACTGAGAGCACAGACAGAAAAATAAGAAGTAAAGACACTTTTACTCATGCAAACTTCTAATGGGTATCTTTTACTTAAAGCACAAGAGTAAATAAATGAAAGTAATATCAAGTGGGCCTATTTTAACTTTGAAATGTATCTCATTACAGTACTTACTGCTTTTTTTTTTTTTAGAACCAAATCCTTCCATCTGCTGGAAGATGTTAGTGCATTTACATGTTGACCCCCTCAGTAGTGATGTGATAGGTGGAGATAGTGCCTTTTATAAGTCAGCTTTGGGTGGGGCGCAGTGTACTTGGGCTATAGACGCAGAACACCTCAGACCTGCAAAAGATGTAGGGCTGAGCTTGAGCTGATCTAAAGAGCCCTCTGTAGGCTGCCAGGGTGGTGAGAGAGGGCACTTAGGAGCAGACAGAGAAACCATGGCCCCCCTTGAACCTCACTTAGTGGGTTCCATGGCTTGATTTAGAGTGCCCCCTTGGCCTATGAAGGATCTCCTTTGTGTGTGAGGAAGGACACCCTGAGTGAGTAACCACATTTGTAAACAGACTGTTATATTTGGGGAAGATGGCTTTACCATACTGGGAGATGTTGAAGTGTTCTGCACTTGCTTGACTACTGTATAGCAACTGATGCAAACAGGGCCATCTTAATAACATCATGAGCCCCTGGGCAAAGTAATGCACTAGGGCCCCTACCACAGAGAATGTGACCTGCGGTGCTATATGCGCGCGGTGGCAAGGAGTGGGTGTGGCTAAATATTGCTTCATTTTGGGCATGGCTTTTTAGTCTGATTAGAAACAACAAATACAGAAAAACAGGGAATTATCCCAAATTAAATTTACCCCTATACACACTATCCTGCCTTCTCTACACAGCGCCCCACCCCCATATACACTCATCCCCTGTATACACTAACTCTTTTTCCCTGTACACACTGCTCCGACTCCTTTTTGAAAACTATCCCCCTTCCTGTAAACATTGCCCCCCTGTCATAAATGCCTCTCCCAGCCATTTAGTGGCCTGTATTTATGTATGGCTGTACACAGTACGGGGGAGCAGGAAGGCACAGTACAGGGGGGTTGGAGGACACAATAGAGGGGAGGCCAGGAGGGTACAGAGTAGGATGTAGTAATGTATAGTGTCAGATTTGGGTAGTATAGGTTGGTATGGTGGCAGGCTAGGGTAGTATAGGGCGGTATAGTGGCAAGTTAGGGTAGTATGGGGCAGTATAGTGGAAGGTTTGTGTAGTATAGGGTGGTATAGTGGAAGGTTTAGGTAGTATAGGGCAGTATAGTGGCAGGTTTGAATAATATAGGGCAGTACAGAGGTAGGTTTAGATAGTATAGGGTAGTACAGAAGGAGGTTTGGATAGTATAGGGCAGTACAGTGGAAGGTTTGGATAGTATAGGGCAGTACAGAGGTAGGTTTAGATAGTGTAGGGCAGTACAGTGGAAAGTTTGGAATAGTATAGGGCAGTACAGTGGAAGGTTTGGATAGTATAGGGCAGTAGAGAGGTAGGTTTGGATAGTATAGGGCAGTACAGAGGTAGGTTTGGATAGTATAGGGCAGTATAGAGTTAGGTTTGGATAGTATAGGGCAGTACAGAGGTAGGTTTGGATAGTATAGGGCAGTACAGAGGTAGGCTTGGATAGTATAGGGCAGTACAGAGGTAGGTTTGCATAGTATAGGGTGTTATAGTGGTAGGTCTGGTAGTATAGGGAGGTATAGTGGTAGGTCTGCATAGTATAGGGAGGTATAGTGATAGGTCTGGGTGGTATAGGGAGGTATAGGCGTGGGTCTGGGTAGTATAGGGTGAAATATTGGAAGGTTAGTGCAGTATGCAGTGACATGTGCTCAGTCACTTACAGCATTGCTGGATGCAAAGACTACTGGGCTGCTGTGATCTCTCCCTCTCAGCTTAAGTGAATTCATCTTTGGGAGGAGTGGAGGAGGCAGCCACACCCCTGGCTCCGCCCACAAACTCCGGCTGCCTCTGGAGATAATGAAGAGCTTCGAGGAACAGCCTAACTTGATTAAATGAGAGGGGAGTGTTACAGGCAACCTCCCCCGCACCGCTGATGCTCCTGCTGACCTGATCAAATTGACAAAGCAGTACATGCTACAAACTAAGCTGCAAGTGGACAGGGCGAGTACAGGCCCCACCCTCCGCCATGCAGCTGGGGCCCCTGGGCAGTGCCCAGGAGTGCCCACTCATTAAGACTGCCCTGGATGAGAAAGAGGAGAGTGCTTTGTACTGTGGACTCTTATTAGCGAGTCTGAACTGTCAATGTGCTGCAATGTGTCTTTAACCTAAGAATTGTGCTGAAGTGGCATTGGAGCAGTAAAGCAGTGAAAATGCAACTTGTCTGGAAATGTATTTATTCCAGGTAACGGGCTTTGGGCTAGGGATATGTATGGGATATATGTGTGAGTGGGCTTCAGGCCAGGAAAAGGTGACACAATATAGTGGAGTTTCTCTGAAACAACAGGTGTGTGATTGTTCCATGCAAGAAGAAGCAGGGCGGGTTCAGGGTCTACATGGTGCCAACAGCCAACTAATGCAGCCCCACCTTACATGTCCCTCTTACCTTCTGGGTTGTCTCTCTTTTGGACTTATGAATAGATTTTTATAAAGCAAAATGTTTTATTTAACCAAAAATTCCTAAGTCTAAATTATTGCATTTGTTATATTAAAAAGCAAGTATAGAAAGGGACATTAGGTTCCTACTTTCACATGGCCAGTGTGACAGCATTCTTTATTTCACCCACAATTCATAAATATGTAATAAAATACAAGATTCAAGATCTTGCCAATTTAGTATAGAGTCCCTTCAGCCCTACATAGAGTCTATCTGCAAGTTTCTCCCATGTGCTAGTGATGCCAGAAGGAACTTGGTAAAATCTCCCATGTCTTTTGAGAATGTTCTGTTCCCAGGAGATTCTGGGATGAGATCTAAAACTATATCAAGAGAGTTACTGATGTTGACCTTAGTAATAGCACGTTGCACACTTATTACATCTCAATCACCTATCCAGATATAAATATAATCACTACCTGTTTCTGCATCTAATCCACATGGCTAGATTGTGCATCCCACTTAACTGGAAGCAACCCCCCACCCCCACGCTAGCTATGTTTTTTTCTGAAAGTCCGTACATTTTATACCATGGAAAATGTCATCTCCATGAATAATCAGCAAAGAGAGAGATTCACGAAGTCCTGGTTTTGTTGTGTCGATTTTACCCCCTCCCGAGGTTATGGGAACATTCTTTAGGGCCAGGTTCACACATATGCGGCCACAGGTTTGTGCATGGGGTCCGGTGCATATGTGATGGTGGAAGGTAATATGGCAACAATACTTCCAGGTATGGAGAGTGTACATATGCATTTAGTATCACCTTTTGCTTATCCCAAAGGAAACTTATGAAAGGAAAAAGCAGTTTGTCATCAGGGAAGAGTGGATAGAGTTCAGTAAACTGGATTTCACTGGTAAACCACAGAATTTGTCATCCAATGACTGTATAATTTTTTTATTTTATTTACTTTTTTCCATGAGGAGCCATCAAAAGCCCATCACATCCTTAAATACCACCATAAAGCACCTTAATTTTACCTTCCACATTAGCTCCAATGTATTTTGCCAAAATGGCAAAATTTCTTTATAATCTCCCAAATTTCACAAAAATTTTGGGGAAATAAAAAATTCCAGTTTCGCTTATGCCTTGTTGTCATTGCTAAATGAAAGTCTAAAGACTATAGTCCAAATACTTCCAATGCTGAAAATTACTTAGCATTTTTTTAAAGTGCAGATAATATTTTGACATTGCTCTGAGTTCTTGGTCCCTGGGCAGTTGTTTTCGTCTGTTATAATAATTTACCACTAGCTGGCCTACTAGTCAGCAGCCAGAATTATGTATGAATATACTGAGCTGAAAACTACATAAAGATTTATACAAATATCATATAAAGCATTGCAATACAAATCTCCATCAAAAATGTGTAAATGTGTGTGTATAGAAGTGGCAACAATAATTTATCCAAAAACAATTCATAAGTTACCCTAAACAGCTCATATGTCGCACATAAATAAATTGATGAAAAAATATTCAAATAAAGTCCATAAACGTTCAAATAGTCCCAAGTAAAGAAAAACATAAATTCCAGTAGTGCAAAAATCACGCTTCTTCAATGAATGTGGGCTCTAAATGAAATCCTCAACCTCCGCTAAAGTGTAAACTTTCACTTGCAGAAATTGACCAGCACCACAAAGGTCAAGTTAGCATATGGAAAGGCACCAGGACCCAGAGAACATCTTCAATCTGCTCCAGTTTGAAAAAGCAATAGACCAGAGGAACCATAAGACCCAGTTTCACAACCACATTACTTGATTAAATTGACACCAAGGATACCCATCTCTCATGCTTAAATGGAAGAGAAGCAAACCATAGTGCTCACTGCTAAAAAAAAAGAACACTTTATTAAAATTTTACAAATGCACTCACATGTAAAATAAAACCAGACAGGCGCATCTGAATGGCTTTAGCCAGTATGAGATTCAATGCTGCCTGGGAGGAGTATGAACAAATACCACTGTTCTAAGACAGGGATCCCCCCATTATTCATGAGGTCAGCTCATATAATTGTGTTTGGATAACTTATTCCTGTCACTTCTATACACGCACATTTACACATTAGTGATGGAGATTATTATTGCAATGCTTATATGACATTTGTATGGATCTTTATGTAGTTTTCAGCACAGCACATTCATACATATTCTTACACCTTTAGGTGATTTAGGATGCATGTATTTTTCAGCACAGCACATTCATACATATTCTTACACCTTTAGGTGATTTAGGATGCATGCAGCTGTTCTAAGACAGGGATCCCCCCATTCTTCATGAGGTCAGCTCAATACAGGATCACTGTAGCTCCGCCCTACGTGTTTTTTCATGAATGACGTCATCAAGGTCACATCATTCTTCTCCTGGGACTATTTATACCTTTTGACTTCATTTGAATGTCTTTTCAACAATTTATTTGTGTGCAACATATAAGCTGTTTTGGGTATAATTGTGTTTGGATAACTTATTCCTGTCACTTCTATACATTTACACATTAGTGATGGAGATTATTATTGCAATGCTTATATGACATTTGTATGGATCTTTATGTAGTTTTCAGCACAGCACATTCATACATATTCTTACACCTTTAGGTGATTTAGGATGCATGCAGCTAAAGTTAGGAATGCACACAGGGCTGTTGTGCAATGTTTTTCTTTATCACAACCAGTAAGAATTCATCTGTGCATATTTTGTCCATGTCTGTGACTCACGCAGACTTGGGTAGGCAATCGACACTTTCAGAAGGTGTGTAGCGGTCTTCATATACAGCTCATTTTTACATTATAGTCCTACTGTCTATTTGGAGTGTTTAAAGATAGCAGACAAATGTGAAACATTGAGAGAGAGGTTTTACATGCGACATGGAATAGAGGTACATATATCAAAAAGGTTGGTAACTGTTCCGACAAATGAGTTGTTCTATCTTCTGGGGGTACATATTCCGGTTGTGAAGGCATTGCCCACTAAAGCCTTAAAATGACAATGGTAAAAGTATCTCCCCTATATTGTCAACCAGGTTCTGATTCATTTAAGGGCATGCTGGCTTTTGTAGCCCATCAAGAGGTGAACCCATGCAGCATGTCTGCTCTTGCTGCAAACAATAATGATTTATAGTATATTAAATCTAAAATGTATAAAATGAAAACAGCTGTACTTTGTACTTCAAAGGGCAAAAATCTAGATGATTTTACATGATGCTTAATAAAATGACTTAAAGAATTAATTCTTCAGTTAAGATACAGGAATTGTATTTGGAAGTTTGTGGGCATTGGTATTGCTATAGTATTTCATTGTGTTCTGGATGCACGCACACTGTAATCACTGTCTGTAATGATATCTATGTTGTCCAGCAGAGGGCAAGCTCAGTCTATCAATTTCCTACTTTATGGAGCTCAGCTAATACAAGTTTTAACTACTTTCAGACTGAAAAGCAATGTGACATATATATGACACATAGGATAGGGACTGAAGAGCATATTTTTTTAATACCTGCATATCAAAAGGAGTTTGAAAATGCTTTATCTTTTAATTTAGACTCTGGCTTTGATTGATTAAACACTGGTAACGTGTTTGACATTTCTGATAAAAATCATTGCCAGTATGTGACATTGCTTTAACATTCATAATTAAACTTTCATCATGCAAATTTGCGTAATATTTCTTGCAAAAGTATGCACCATTTTTAAAAAGCCAAATAGTCAAAATCATAATACAATAAAATAAAATAATATGAGATATGAATATATAGATATATATATAGATACTGTATATATAATATATTTTTTTTGTTATCCAAACAGATCCTATGTCTGAGATATGTAATACAACTCCTGGAGGGAAAGATTTGTCCTGGGTTTCAGGCAGTGCAAATAGATGCTCTTTGGTGTTCAGTGTTGAAAATCATTTACATCAAAACATCATACTAAAGAATGAACCAAGTACTCTAATTTAATGAACAACTAATGCCATTCAGGAAACCGTGGCTGATATTACCATTAGGTGCAGTGAGTCTGTCCCTTTAGGTGGTGATAGCGTCAAGGATTTATCGTTTCCCACAAATTTCACCAATTTTTTCCGGTTATCAATACTTTCATCTTGTACTTTCATCTCATATAAGCCTATTTACACACTTTCACATGTGCTAAGTCAGGTTAGGAAAGGTTGTGTGCCAGCAGGCTCAAATTATGGAAATCCAGTACTTGATCACGTCATAAAGTCTACCTTATTTAACCGCTTCAGCCCCGGAAGATTTTACCCCCTTCCTGACCAGAGCATCTTTTACAATTTGGCACTGCGTTGCTTTAACTGACAATTACACAGCCGTTCAATGCTGTACCCAAACAAAATTTTTCTTTTAGAGCTTTCTTTTGGTGGTATTTGATCACCTCTGCGGTTTTTATATTTTGCTCTATAAACAAAACATTTTGAAAAAAAAAAACCCATATTTTTTACTTTTTGGTATAATAAATCTAATAAATATACCCAATTGAAAAAAAAAAATCCTTCACCAGTTTAGACCAATATATATTCTTCTACATATTAATTGGTAAAAAAGATCACAATAAGCGTATATTGATTGGTTTGCGCAAAAGTTATAGCGTCTGCAAACTATGGGAAAGATTCATGGCATTTTTATTTTATTTTATTTTACTTTTTACTGGTAATGGCGGTGATCTGCGATTTTTAGCAGTACTGTGACATTACTGTGTACTGTGACGGACAGATCGGAGACTTTTGACACTTTTTTGGGACCATTGACATTTATACAGTGATCAGTGCTATAAAAATGCACTGATTACTGTGTAATGTCACTGGAAGGGAAGGGGTTAACACTAGGGGCGATCAAGGGGTTAATTGTGTGTTCCCTCTGTGTGTTCTAACTGTGTGGGGATAGGATTGACTAGGAGAGGAGATATATCGTTTTTCCTACTTAGTAGGAACAAACGATATGGCTCCTCTCCTCTGACACCACAGGGATTTGTGTGTTTCCACACACAAATCCCCGTGCTAGCGCTCGTGCACGTGTATCAGGTCGCCTGCCATGCAGCAGGTGCGTTCGCCCTCTGGTGGCCGAAAAAGGGTAGGACGTACCCGTAAAGGATTTAGCCCAGGAGAGCCATTGTGCCGCAGCCAGCGTCAGCAAGTTTTTAACAGTGCAAGATGGGCAAAAGGACTTAACCTCTTCTCTTATTTTGCAGCATAGCTGTCTCCCTGAGAATTACATTGCTTTGCATGCAATGTTTAATGCCGGAGAATGCACTGGTGGCGGAACATAAATATGTAGGGAGAAATGGATGGAAGAAGTTGGGAAATGCATGGACTGGAACATACAGGTAACAACCAATGTGTATGTACTTGTGTATGCAGATGATAAAAGAATGGAATACAAATACTTGGTATAATATATAAAGAAGTTTCCAAAGTAACTCAGAATTGAGTTTTATTGCATTTGCAAGGACAATCCACACATTAAAGTGATTGTAAACGATCACCTTGTAAAACAATACATTCCTTTTAAAATAGAAATGTAAGGCAAAACATTTATGTATAGATATAAAAAAAACCCATTATAAATACCTTTTTTTCCTCTTTTTATAAGTGATCACATTCCCTCTGTTCTCAGCTGCATAAGAGCTGGGGGAGGAGAAGCAACAATACACTGATCTTCCCAGTGAAAGGCTGTGCAGGGGGGGCATGTCAGGACAAGTCTAATCATTGGAGAGCAGCCTGAGTTCCCAGCACAGCTAGAGAACTGACCACGGTGTGCTCCCCTGCTTAGTGTAGTCAGTTTTTAATAGGAAAGCAAAGGAACACTAGGGATCTCACACAAAGGAAGCAATACAAAGAGAATAGGATACATTTTTAATACAAGTACATGGTACAGCAGGCACATATTAGGAATATGAAATGTTGGGGTAACAAACACTTTAGGAACCACTAGTGGGCAAGATATTTACATAAGCTGAATTGTACAGAACTGATTCACGTATCATAACATTTTAAGTATGACCATACATACTAAAACAAATTGCATATAATCAATATTCACTTCCATCCTGCATGCCTAGATTAATACCAGATATGTTGATAAAATACTTTAGACATGAACCCATCAGTGCTCCCTATATTCTCCAGAATTTCAGTGTGTTGTACGGGTCTGCAGACAGGGCCCTCTTAACAGATGGGCAATGCCCAGGGGCCCCAGGTACATGGGGGGGGGGGCATGATAATCTTGAAATACATATGCATACTTTGCCAGGACAGTCACAGGCTTTTTACTAAGCTATACCAAGATTGCCCTATGTCAGGTAGCATTCTGGATCACAGAGACAGCAGCAGCCTGCAGTAGGCTGAATCTATATAATCTGGAATGAAAGCCCCCCCCACCTTACCACCCACAGTTTCCAGTGCACCCGCTGGTCCTTCTCTCCTGTCCATCTCAGGCATTTACAACACATGAGATGGACAGGAGAAAAGGGCCGGCAGGGATCGGAGCAGTACGCATCCAGCCCCACACAAGCAGAGGCAGTAAAATGCTCTGCCCTGGGTGGATTCTTCCTGATTCAATGCAGAGCATCAGAAACTTCCGGGGGAAGGTAAAGGGGGGATAGTTCATTCAGGGTTGTATGTTTAGCCCAAGGACAGCCTGCCAGAACAGGTAAGATCTGTGCCAGCAGCTTCCCTGCACAGTTATGCTTGAGAAAACTGTTTCTGCATTGTAGATTACTGCCCCTTGTACTGTGTTCCCCTGACCCACCCACACTGTGGCCTACTGCCCCCTGTACTCTGCCCTCCTGACCCACCCACACTGTGCTTTCCTGACCCACCCCACTGTGTCCTATTGACCCCGTACTGTGCCCTCCTGACCCACCCACACTGTGCCCAATTGTTCCCTGTACTGTGCCCTCCTGACCCACCCACACTGTGCCCGCCTGACCCACCCACACTGTGCCCTCCTGACCTACATGCTATACCCTCTTGACCCACCCACACTTTGCCATCCTGACACCTTGTACTGTGTCATGCTGACCCATGTACTGTGCACTCCTGACCTCTTGTTCTGTGCCCTGCTTCCCCCCTTTACTGTGCCTTTCTGACCACAGAAAGACTGGTCAATCACTCTTTCTCATGAAGGTTTATGAAAAAAAAGGCAAAAAGTCACCACAGAAAAAATAGTATAAAAATCTACAGATCAGAGTAGCGTGGTATTGCTGGACATAAACTCCAGAGTGGGCGGAGTTTATGTCTAGCGATATCACGCTACTCTGATCTGCAGATTTTTATGTGAGAAGCTTTTTATCCATTTGTTACATTATATTGGACCTGTGGTCACTTTTAATGGCATTTTTAAAACCACCCTGGTTTTACGATATGTGGCGACTTATTGCCTTTTTTACATAAACCTCCATGAGAAAGAGTGATTGACCAGCACCAGCCGCCGTGACGCCACCGTTCTCTACCTCCAGTGGATGGATCCTTCATGATGTGTGATTCCATGCGTGATTAGACTCCTATAATGTGGAGTCTGGCTATCTGGTAAGGGCACATCTTGTATTTATATGGTGGAAGGCGTACCTGGCTGTACAATCGCTCACTATCATTTGGACACGTGTTGTCACTTCATTTCTGTTTGGACTTGTATGGAAATCCTATGGCTGGACTGACTACTGTCACTTTATTTTATTTCACATGTTATATGTCACTTTATTTCATTTCACATGGCATATTATTATTTTTGGATTTAGCGCAGCAATTGATGTTTATATGTATTTTGACACAATTTGTTCTGTTGTGTAATTGCCAGCAGCTTGCTTCTTCATTATTTATGTTTTTTCATTTCTTCACTTTCACCTGCGCAATCACAACCCCTCCCCGTTTTTAATTATGGTAATTAACCCCTTGCCACCCAGGCCAATTCTGACACTTCTCTCCTACATGTAATAATCATATTTTTTTTGCTAGAAAATTACTCAGAACCCCAAACATTATATATATTGTTTTAGCAGACACCCTAGGGAATAAAATGGTGGTCGTTGCAACTTTATATGTTACACGGTTTTTGTGCAGCAATTTTTCAAACGTGTTTTTTTGGGGAAAAAACTATTTTATGAATAAAAAAAAAAAAAAAAAATACTAAAGTTAACCTGATTTTTTTGTATACTATGAAAGATGATGTTACGCTGAGTAAATAGATACCTAACATGTCACACTTTAAAATTGCGCACATTTGTGGAATGGCCCCAAATGTCAGTGCTTAAAAATCTTCATAGGTGACGCTTTCACATTTTTTACAAGTTACATGTTTAGAGTTACAGAGGAGGTCTAGTGCTAGAATTATTGCTCTTGCTCTAACAATCGCGGCATATTTGTAACCTGTTTGTATCTGGCTCTGATACTAGCCAGTGCCTTACCAGCCATTGACCTCACCGCACATCCCTGGTCCACTCCTACCCTGAAAGATGGAAGATTTGCATTGCAAGATTTGCATTGCAGATCTGTTACTATTCCTGAAGATCTCAGTAAAGAAACAGTCACCTATTGCAATTAACTTAAAACGTCTGCACACTATAAAGAAAAATATACCTGCTTACTGTAATACAAAAATGAATTCCACAGCTGCTTAGGAGCATAGTCTTGGGACTACTGGTAAGGCCGGATTCATATGTAAGCACCCACGAGCAGGGCCCTCTTAACACCATGTCATAAATTGTTTTGTATCTGTACTATCTTCTGTTATTTTATAAAGTTCTGCACAAACTTTAGGTGCTATATAAATCTTGTATAATAATAAAAAAAAATGTAGTACTTCCCTAGTCCTACTGATCTGACAACCCAGCCCAATCCCCTGGAAACAATATCATGAATATTTTCTATTACAAAACTATTTTTATAAACCATAGACTACTGTCCAATATTTCTATAATTTATATATAGAAAATATTGTTTAACTGAATCTTATATTCTAAATGGTGCGGTGCCAGTGCTTGTCTGCTCCACTGAAAATAATGCCATTTCAGTGTGGTTAATGTATATGTGAACCCTTACCTCGTAAAACAACCCATTCAATTTAAAATAGAAATGAAAGGCAAAACATTTATGTATATACAGTATATTAAAAAATTAGAAATAACTTTTTGTTTCCATTTTTTATAAGTAATCACAATCTCTGTTATCAGCTGCATAAGGGAATTAGAGAGCTAGGGGTAGAGAAACAGCAGTGCATGGATCTTCCCAGTAAAAGGCTGTACAGGGGGGCATGTCAGCACAAGTATTGGCCATTGGAGGACAGGCAAGCTGTGCTCACAGCACATTCAGAAAACTGACTACTCTTGGTAGGATGTGCTCTCATGCCTAGCATGGTCAGTTTGAAACAGGAAAAATGGACTCGTATGGACACTGGGTATTTCACATAAAGGAAGCAATACAAAGAGAGCAGGATGTTTTTTTTTGTTTTTTTTAACACAAGTACATGGTACAACAGACACATATAAGGAATATGAAATGTTGGGGTAACCTAGTCTTTAGGAATGTTAAGGACTCAGCTGAGATCATTTTGACTGGGAACAGGGTATTAGTACAGTTAAATGTCTGAATATGTTAATGAATACTGTAGTTGCTACATATTTCAAGACTGAAGATGTAAGAGTGAAGTCAAACAACACTAGATATGTTAATTCTTACAAATAAATGGTTGGAAAATGTGTGGGAACATTCATGTTAGTTTCAAAAATGCTGTCAAGACGCACAACAATTTTGAATAATAAGTAGATGGAAAAAGAGATATATAATACATATTTTGGCAAAAGATACACCCTTGCCACACCCCCAGTGATATGAACCATGAAAAATGAATATGCAAATACATTTTCGTGCTGATTTCACATTTAACAGTGAGCAAACATTTATAATGCAAGAAGTACAAAAAGTACAAACCTCCATGGGCTCTTTTATACAACTTTTTCATCATGCACTGGACAAAAGGTAAGAAAACATATAAACACTGTAGATAAATAAGTAGTACTGATATCATACAGTTTAGCATATCATAACTAAAACAAATAAAGTCATGGAGAAAACAGGAATTGAGCATTTGGGGAATTGTGACGGACGCTGTGTCAGGCCCTATTCACCTTCACCAACTTGTGCCAAATGGCTGGTCAGAGTGACACTACACTGTCATTGATGCCCGACAATGGCACTCTCAGCCTCACCCTGCACAAAAATGTTCCAGCTTGCGGGACCACAATTTGAGTGCCAGCAAACTGAAAGCGATCATCACTGGGTTTCGTTAACTACACAGGTAACCCTTTATACCCCAAATCAATAACTACCACTAGATATATTTTATTGTAAAATATCAAACGTTCACACTAACAATTATCACTTATAATAAATGTCTGTAATACTCACTGTCACAACAGACAGGAATATCCAGAGATTTGCCATAAAGTAGCGCTCTTCAAAGAGACAGAGATTCTTTAAGTTCTGCGTTAGTGCATTAGAGACAATATAACACTTTGCAAGGTATCACAATGAAAATAAAATATTTACATTAAAAGAGTATTACAAAGGAAAAAGAGATAGTAATACAACAGAAAAACAAAAGAGTTTACAAGTGAAAAATTCGTAACAAAGTCTGGTTCGAGGAGTTCGGCAGAGTGTAGTCAATGAGCAAGATGGATCAGTGGCTCTCATAGATCATGGCTGATGTTCTTTATTTAATGATAAAAGAGAGCTCCAGACTGCTGATCTTTTCTGGTCCCTGAGGAGGGTGTGGACAGAAATGACCTGACCAATGAAAAAAATTGGAGAGTGGCCGATGGCATTTCACAATCTTTACGATCATTTAGTTATCCCTGTCAGATACAGTTTTTTAAATGTATTAATGTCTTGGAATACCTACGAGTTGCATTCTGATAACTTAAATATTATTGTCCAGCATGAAATGATTGTTGGAATGAATACAGATATGATGAATATCGTATGGCTAATTGATAAAAGTAAATATGTCCATTTTCTGGCAGCACTAGTATCAGCTCAGCAGTTATGAAATACACTGAAGTTTAGATTCTTTGGCTAATAACAGCAGCCAGTTAGGAATGCGCATTCGGCTATTCCACCAGCTGAGCTATTTACGATAGTTGTAGTGTCTGAGACTAGGACAGATATCTGTCAAGATTCTAGTTACTCAAGCTTGAAAGTTTGACGTTTTATAACGGCCATTAGAGTGCGACTGAGATGTTTATTGTGTTAATTTCTGCCAAGGGAGCTTATGAGGGATAAATCAAAGGGTTATTTGTTTGCCATGTTTTGTTTTGATTTTGGTTCATTTGGTATGAGGTGCTGCTGTATCTATCAACATGCTGATAAGAATGTTTGGAATGCAGCAAAGAGGTTGTGATTATAGAAGATGCACGTCCTGGGATTATGGAAAGGGAATCGCTGCTGTTATGTGTACCTATACTACAAATACAGTGGGGAAAATATTTATTTGATCCTCTGCATATTTTGTAAGTTTGCCCACTGAAATGAAGGGTCTATAATTTGTAACATATGTGTATTTTAACCACTTCAATACCTTAGGGAGTCATATGACGTCCTTGAATTTGTGTGGGGATAGCTGAATGATGCCTGTAGCTACAGACATAATTCAAATATCATTCTCTCCAGCCAGCGATTCTGTGCATGATAAGAATGATCATAGCAGCAGTCCCACCACTTGATCGTTCTTTTAGGTGATGGGAGGGGACGCCCCACCCTCCCGCTACCATCCAGTGCTTCTCCGGGCTCTCCTGTGCCATTGGGGACCTGGAGAAAGAATCGGCCGGTGCCGGATGACGACGATAAAGATGACTGGTGACCAGATGGTCACCAGTCATCTCTATGACCGTCGGAGGCCCGGGCGTGACGTTATGACGTCATGCCCGGGTTCCCAGAAGTAAACAAAGCCGCGATCACGGCTGTCAGCATGAGATCTGTGAATTTTTTTTCTCGATCTCATGCTTTCCAGCCTGGAGGAGAGATGTGGGGTCTTATTGACCCCGCATCTCTCCATAAAGAGGACTTGTCACAATAGATTCCTATTACAAGGGATGTTTACATTCCTTGTAATAGCAATAAAAGTGATCAAAAAATGTAAAAAAAAGTGTAAAAATAAAAAAAATTAAGTAAAATAAAAAAAAAAATGAAAATGCCCCTGTCCCTGGTAGCTGTCGTTCAGAAGCGAACACACGTGTACAACCCGCCCACATATGTAAACACCTTTCAAACCACACATGTGAGGTATCACCGCATGCGTTAGAGTGTGTGTAACAATTCTAGCACTAGACTTCCTTTTTAACTCTAAACTGGTAACCTGTAAAAATTTTCAAAGCGTCGCCTATAGAGATTTTTAAGTACTGAAGTTTGGTGCCATTCCATGAGTGTGCGCAATTTTAAAGCGTGACATGTTATCTATTTACTCGCGTTACATCATCTTTCATATTATACAAAAAAATTGGGCTAACTTTACTGTTTTGTTATTTTTTAATTCATGAAACCGTTTTGAAACTGTTTTGAAGGCGTTTGAAAAATTATTGCGCAAATACCGTGCAAGATAAAAAGTTGCAATGACCGCCATTTTATTCCCTAGGGTGTCTGCTAAAAAAATATATAATATTTGGGGCTTCTGAATAATTTTCTAGCCAAAAAGTTACGATTTTTACATGTAGGAGAGAAGTGCCAGAATAGGCCAGTATTGAAGTGGTTAAATGATAGAGACAGAATATCAACCAGAAATCCATAAAAAACACATGATACAAATATTATATATTGATCTGCAGTTCAGTGAGTAAAATGAGTATTTAATCCCCTACCAACCAACAATAATTCCGGCTCCCACAGACCGGCTACAGTATGTACTCATGTAGTACACAGATTAGTCCTGTCCATTTACGAAGGTGCTCCTAATGACAACTCGTTATGTGTATAAAAGACACCTGTCCACAGAATCTCTTTCTTTCATTCAAACCTCACCATCATGGGCAAGACCAACGAGCTGTCAAAGGACATCAGGGACAAGATTGTAGACCTGCAAAAGGCTGGAATGGGCTACAAGACTGGTGAGAAGGAGACAACTGTTGGATTAATTATTCGCAAATGGAAGAAATACAAAATAACCATCAATCGCCTTCGGTCTGGAGCTACATGCAAGATTTCGCCTCATGGGGTAAGGATGTTCATGAGAAAAATGAGGATCAGCCCAGAACTACACAGGAGGAGCTTGTGAAGATCTCAAGGCAGTTGGGACCACAGTCACCAAAGAAACCATTGGTATCACAAGACGCCGCCATGGATTGAAATCCTTCAACGCCTGCAAGATCCCCCTCCTCAAGAAGGCACATGTACAGGCCCATCTGACGTTTGACAATGAACATCTAAAGGATTCAGAGAAGGCTTGGAAGAAAGTGCTGTTGTCAGATGAGACCAAAATTGAGCTCTTTGGCATTAACTCGATTCGGCGTGTTTGGAGGAATCAAAATGCTGACGATGACCCTAAGAACACCATCCCTACAGTCAAGCACGGAGGTGGAAACATTATGCTTTGGGGCTGTTGCTCTGCTAAAGGTACAGACCGAGTTTGTCACATTGAGGAGCCAATGGACAGGGCCATGTATTGTAAAATCTTGGATGAGAAACTTCTTCCCTCAGCCAGAACACTGAACAAGTGGATGGGTCTTCCAGCATGACAGTGACCCAAAACATACCGCCAAGACAACAAAGGAGTGGCTCAAGAAGAAGCATATGTTGTCTCTCTGCCCAGGGTTCTCATGGAGTGACCTAACCAGTCTCCAGGACCTTAATCCTATAGAAAATGTATGGAGGGAGCTGAAAGTTCGAGTTGTCAAGTGACAGCCAAGAAACCTTAAAAGGGGTTGTAAACCTATGTGTTTTTTCACCTTAATGCATCCTATGTATTAAGGTGAAAAAACACCTGGCAGTGACCGGCCCCCCAGCCCCCCGTTTTACTTACCTGAGCCCTAGAACTTGACCCACGGGGATGTGTTGTCTCTCTGCCCAGGGTTCTCGGCTCGTGATTGGATAGATTGATAGCAGCGCAACCATTGGCTCCTGCTGCTGTCAATCAAATCCAATGACACGGATGCCGGGGGCGGGGCCGAGTCCTGCATTTGGCCTCTATAGACGCTGAATGCTGGACTCGGGAGTACGCCCACAAGGTAAACCCCTGGGAGAGCGCTTCTCCCAGGGGGTTATCTGATGTGGGGAGGAGCTGCAAGAGCCACTGAGGGAACCCAGGAGACGAGGTTCGGGGCCAAACGAGCTGCACAGTGGAGGTAAGTATATGTTTGTTATTTATTTTATTTTTTTTAAACAAACGCTTACAATCACTTTAAGGATTTAGAGAAGATCTGTAAAGAGTAGACCAGAAAAAAACACAAAAATAGTGAAAAAATAACCCCCATCAAAAAAACCACACCCACATCCAAATAATGAAAAAAAGAGTAGAACTTTTTTAAGCAGATTTTAACCAAAACAGCTTTATGTGTGAAATTGAAGGCGTTTGCTTTTGATGAAATGTGGTGTAATCTGTAATTTACAGTCATATCTCTTTTGACAAAATAATTTTACTCATCTCTAGCCATTGCCTATGTTACTAGAAGCCACAACAGTGTTATGAGTAATAGCTCTATAATGTAACTTTATATTTTCTCCTTGAGTGGCTAATAAGTAAAGCAAAAGATGATACCGGTCCTCCCTCCTAACAACTCCCAGGTGCTGCTTTGCCCCTGTGCTCTGCATGTAAATTTTGCCTCTGAAACAGATCTTACAATGCTTTGTTAGAAAAAAGACATTGAAGCCCCAGGGTTGTATATTAAACTCATGTGTCTATTTAATACACTAACCATAACAATTAGTCACAAAAATAACTTTTATTACGGAGTCAAGAGTTTAGTATCTTATCAGGCTTCAGGGTCTGCAAGATTCAATTTATTTCACTTTTACAATAAAACAAATCTTTTCCAAATGTTATTGTACAGCTAAATTCTCAAGAGATCTACTGAGATCTCTAGATAAGAAAGTAGAAAATAGCAATCACCTGTTATATATAATTTCAGCAGTGGAAAGAGACGATAGCTGCCATAAAGCCCTGCAAGGTATTTTACACCCTGTACTGTACTTAACAAAGACAGCATGTACAATTCTAGAGCTTTTGCCTCTAAAGTTGCCTTAGGCAGACTTTTTTGCTCTATGCTACAGAGACCTGGCTACCTAAAAGAAGATGAACACAGTAGTGAATTGTGAATCTATATTAGCGTGACTGTGGGATGGTTTGCTTGACAATAGTAGCTCATAAAATAATTACATGCTTTCAATGGAAACAATGAAATTTAAAACCATGACACTTTAATGCATAAGGTTACTGTAGATCAATCGGGAAGATAGCTAGTATCTATAGTTTGTCTTTAATGTTTGTTAAGATTTTTTAAAAAGCTGTAAAAAAAAAAACATTGTATACCCTGTTTATACAACACAATAAGGCCTCTACATGAGTGTTTGTGCCCATAGTCCATGAATGGGCCAGAAAATTGGGGTGGAGGAACTTAACTGGCCTGCACAGAGTCCTGACCTCAACCCGATAGAACACCTTTGGGATGAATTAGAGCAGAGACTGTGAGCCAGGCCTTCTCATCCAACATCAGTACCTGACCTCACAAATGCACTTCTGGAAGAATGGACAAACATTCCCATATACACACTCCTAAATCTTATGGACAGTCCTCCCAGAAAAGTTGAAGCTGTTATAGCTGCAAAGGGTGGGCAAATCAATATTGAACCCTACGGACTTAGACTGGAATGCCATTAAAGTTCATGTGCGTGTAAAGGCAGGTGTCCCAATACTTTTGACAATATAGTATATATCAACATTACCCAATTATGAAAATACACAGTGCTTACCGCACAAAAACATGAAACACAAAAGTGCATACAAAAACAGTGTTCAATTTATAAACGTCCGGACATCTTGTGTATGAATATGTGCATCTCTTTTTAAATGCATTTTTGTGTTTTGTGTTTTGGTGAAGTGAGCATTGTGTTTTTTCATAAATGAGTAATTTTTTATGTTTTTTACCCCTCAATATATTTTTGAAATAAATGTAGTTTATTAACTGCATTTTTGTATGCCTCATATGCCATTGTGGTACCCTCTTTTTTGCCAATGCAGGGCTTTACCCTGGTAGTTGGGATTTTTTCCCCTATACAGTCAGATGTTTTTCAGTACACATATGCTGACAGGAGGAGAGTGAGTCAGGAGATGAGCTAATCCTACTGCTCCTGCACTGTTGCTGCTGTGGTAGAGGTGTTGACCAGGTTGTGTTCCTTAGTTTCATTAGAAACAAGTCAGATGACCAGCCTGGCTATGAAGTCTGGTGGGACTTTCTAAATCTAAAGGCTGAAAGGTAAAAAAAAAATTTTTTTTGAACTCCCATGTCCACATTCCATCCCAAAAAAATAAAAAAAAGAGGAAAAACTCTGTCTCGATGGAAGGCTCCTGCCCACTGCAACCTTTTTGCGCTGACAGCTCTTATATAGCTGAGGGTGGGGCCACCCAGTGACGTAAGCGGGTGAACTGCCCCTTCTGACATCATGTGATGTCATGTAATGTCAGAGGGGGCGGGGTCATCCATTTACGTCATTGGGTGGCCCTGACCCCAGCTATATAACAGCTGTTATCGCAAAAAGGCTGCAGTCGGCGGGAGCCTCCCATCGAGGTAGAGTTTTTCCGTTTTTTTTTTTTTTTTTCGGGTCATTGGTGCTGTGATCGAAGATGAATTCAAATTGTGGGACATTTTTTATTTCCTTTTTTTAATAAAGGAATTGTCCCAAATTGTCTTTTCACTTTTTTGACACTTTTTTTGGTGAATGGGTTGGGGGTACAATGTACCCCATACCCATTCACATAGGGGGGGTCGGGATTTGGGGGTTCCCTTGTTAAAGGGGGCTTCCAGATTCTGATAAGCCCCTGCCCGCAGACCCCCACAACCACCGGGCAAGGGTTGTGGGGAAGAGGCCCTTGTCCCTATCAACATGGGGACAAGGTGTTGTGGGGTACCCCAATACACCCTGCCCATGTTGAGGGCATGTAGCCTGGTACAGTTCAGGAGGGGGGCACTCTCTTGTCCCTCCTCTTTTCCTGCGGCCTGCCAGGTTGCGTGCTTGGATAAGGGTCTGGTATAGATTTGGGGTGGGACCCCACGCCATTTTTTTTTACATTTTGGCTTGGGGTTTCCCTTCAAATCCATACCAGACCTGAAGGGCCTGGTATGGATTTTGGGGGGGGGACCCCCACGCCATTTTTTTAATTTTGGTGCAGGGTTCCCCTTAATATCCAAGGGGCCTGGTAATGAACTGGGGGGGGGGGTGGAGAAAACCATGCTGTTTTTTATCAATGATTTTTATCTATATTGCCTTATTACATTACAGCCACGAGCAGTTTTACATGACATTTTTTCCTTTAGAAATGTCATTTTGCTGCTCTCATTCATAAAACTATATACGGCCGCTATGTAACCAGCCTTACATAGGGTGGAGCGTGGGGTGTAGGGTGGGACCCCTGAGCCATGATTGACCAAAGGTATCCTGCCTTTGGCCAATCATTGCTCTTACAGGAGAGCGCGCTGTGATTGGCCAAAGCATGCAGGTCAGGTGCATGCTTTGGCCAATCAGCAGCCATCAATGAACTGCGAGGTCCCGCTGTTCATTATGGGGCGTTCGGCGGGCGCTCAAATTTCCCGGGAACGCCCCATAATGTTCTAAATTCGGCGAATGGGCGAACATCAGGCTCATCCCTAACAGCGACCATAGAACAGGTCACTCCTTGCTATTACGTACATCTTTAGTTTTAGGACACTGGTTTTTGCATGGAGCTAACTTAATTTATTTGATAACTTATGCAATATAGCCAAGTCATATTAATTGTGCTTCAGGAACACATTAATTATGTTGCATGTTTTTACTTGATAACATTAGAATGAACGTATCTTAGAAAGACAGAATTAGTAGAAACAAACATACATATGAATTCATTTCATATGCAGCCAAGCATAGAAAATTACTTTTGTCAATTAAACTTCTTTTTTTATAGCTCTTGCTGGAAAAAGCAATTTATTTTTTTCACTGTTTCATTTGCTGTGACATGTGTTTGTGTTATGAAGTGACATAAAAAGGCCTCTATAGGATCACTGCTACAAAAATAATCTGTAGAGTCTACAAATAAATACATTTTTAAAAATCATTCTTATCCATGATCTCAATTTACAATAAAACAAAACTATACAACTTGTAAGTAAACGGTACACATTGCAAAAATTTGTAGCACAATTCTAACTCCCTATTCTGCTGAAGACCTTGGCAAAGCTTTCCAAAATTAAATACTAAGTGTGTAGCAAGAAAATCTGCAGTTCTCAGCATCACTTTACATGTTCAAGAGTCTTTGATATTATCTCACCAAAGGTGAAACCCCTGTTACATGAGAATCCTTTAATTTAGCTCTGGGTGTCTGCTCTGTGCAGACTTCTGGAAAAAGTCACGAGCCAATGCCAATCTGGAAAAAGCAATAAAACACGGTTTTAAGCAACAGAAAAGTAATTTTTCTATTTAGATAAAAACCCAACTCCAGCCAAAATGTCGATAGCTTGCGTAAGATACAGAACCTCTGTCGTTTTTATTGTTGTTTATGTCCTAAATGAGGAGTTTTCCCAGACATTGGGTCAACATAACATTAAAGTGATTGTAATGGTTCCTTTTTTTTTGTTTTTTTAAATAACAAACATATAGAGTGAATGCCACAGAGTTAGAAAAAGGGAAATAAATAATTAGTGGGTACCATCATCCTTCAAGAATTGTTAGGGAAAGTTGGAGAGGGAATGACCAGGACTTCTCCAATTAAGTCCTACCTCGTCCAGAAAAATGGTTGTGGGCTATTGCGGTACCTCATCAACGCATACAAGATAGGTAAAATTTCAATTTATTAAAAAAATAGACATATTAAAAAAATCTATATGTAGACATGATATAGATTAACAATATAGTAAAGACAGATTTCAATATAATGTTGATTGGAATAACAGTTTAAAATGCCCGCAAGGGTGAATGAAGGCAGGTTTTGAGTACTTGTGAACGTAACCTCGACAGTTTTGCGGTCAAGCCACTTCTTCAGGAGGCATCCTAGTACAATCTCTACAAAGTGAAATAGTCAACATTACAAGTACATAATAATAGACCAAATGATGTGAGGTAAAAAACATAACAATGGAGTAGTTGATCAAATTTTATGTTTGCACTCACCAACCACTGCCCCTTCGGGCTAGGACGGCACTTGTGAGACGCCCTCGCCGGGCGTTCCCCCGGGGGGCGAGCAAGGGGTTTTTTTTGGCAACGTAAACTAATGTATGCAAAGATAAAAATAAATAAAATTGGATAATGAGTATTGATATAGAGTGTCAATAATTAGAAGAGTGATTGCCACCTCAGTGAGTAAGGTTGGGAGAATTGTGAGGGGAAGAAAGAGAGGGGGGGAAACAAAGGGGGAAAAAAAGGGGTGGGGGGAAGGGGAGGGGGGAGAGGGAGGGAAAAGGGGGGGAGGGGGGGAGGAAGGAAAAATGAGAAAGGAAAAGGGGGGGGAAAAAGTAAAAAAGAGGAAGGGGGGGAAAGGGGGGAAAAAAGGGAAAGGGAACAGGAAGGGGAGTGAGGAGGGGAAAAAAGGGGGAGGGGGGCAGTAGGGGGAGCGGGGAGTGGAAAAGAGGGAGGGGAGGGAAAAAGGGGGGGGGGGAAAGGGAGAAGGAGGGGAAGGGGGGGGAAGGGGAGGGAGGGAAAGGGGAAAGGGGGAGAAGGGAGGGGAGGGGGGGAGGAAAAAGGGGGGAGTTAGGGTAGCCAGAGAGGTGGGGGAGCAGATTGGGAATAGCCCTCCACACTAGTGAAGTTGGTAATCATTGATATAGGAGTAGAGCATAACCCACCAGTATTAGATTAAAACCATAGGAATCAATAACAAATAACAAACATATCATACTTACCTCCAATGTTCAGCTCGTTTTGCACAGAGTGGCCCCAATCCTCATCTTCTGGGGTCCCCTGACGGCTCTCGCTGCTCCCCACATCAGATAACCCCCTAGGAGAAACCTAGATACCTGTCTAATCCAGGTATTTGCTCCCACTTTCGGGCGCAGTACCTGCGGCTATCTATATCATGTCCGGCGCCTCCTCCGCCCCCCCGCTGTCTTCTGGGAGACACACAGGTCCCAGAAGACAGCAGGGACCAGTGAGATCACGCAGCGAGACTTGCACATGCGCAGTAGGGAACCAGGCTTCCTGATTCCCTTACGGAAGATGGTGGCACCTGAAGATGAACACCTGCCAGGCTTTTATTACTGTCCTTACCCCTGTAAGGGGGAATCTCCCTCTCAACCTGTCATGTTTACACTTGTCCCCGAAATTGAAAGTGAAAGAAAATCTTAAATCTTCCAATGGGGACACTAATCCTAATTCTTAACAACCAATAATTCTCACACTTTGGAAAGACAGACATTTTTTTGACTGAGAACAGTAGAACAATGCAACCTCTTAGTGGGACTTTAAAGGGCAAAAACAAATATACTGTATGTATAAAAATATAATAAGCTTTATTGGTACACATTAAAAATATACAAAAGTTAAAAAGAAAGTGCAGTTCTAACACAGTTGTTGTTGATAGGTGAGTAGAGATAACCATATGCTTCTGTCTGCAGTTTGAGACAAGGAGACAGAAATCATCCAACGTGTTTCAAAATAAATAGATTATAACTTTCTTCTTCTGGGGTAAATGGTTATCATAAGTAATTATCTATAACAAAGGGAACACCATGAGATATCACATCAATAATCAGAATACAAAGTAAGATACAGTATATAATGTTTACTAACCAACATGGGCAGAGAGCATCAAGTGCAAAAACCGCATAATGTAAAAAGTACAAGAGAAAGAATTTTGCTATTGAATGCTGTCAGAATTCCACCAAAATAGGACACTAGAGCCCCGGTTTCTTTGCCCAGTGGGGGACAGGGGGCCCTCACATGGAAGTATGCCTAATCTTCAACAGGGAAGACTAATTCAAAAGAATAAAAATAATAATAGAGTAAACCAAAATATAAACTACCATTGATAAGTCATATATAATATTTAGATAGTCCTAAGTAGATGCCTACTTGCATTACATCGGTAGATGGGAGTAACCAGGGTGCCCAGATGAGACATAGAGGGGCCCAACATGAGAGAGAGAGTATAAGAAGGTGTGCTTCACTCAACTCCTAGATATAATGTTGAATGCCTAAGGAAGAGGAGAGTAGTTAAATTATAATCTAACACAGCCCCACTTATGATGTTGTAACTAGCAGGTATATACCTAACTATATTACTTTGCTGAGAAGATGGCAGAGGGCAGGGGCGTACTTAGGGTAATTGGCACCCAGGGCGGATCCTTTTTCTGGCACCCCCCCCCCCGACAAAATCGCAGCTTGCAAAGCTTGTTGCTTAAAAAGCAGCAGGAACTTCTTTTGAGCGACAGAAGCTCAATTTAAGAAGCTTAGAGTAGTATAGTGGCAGGTTAGGGCAGTATAGGGTATTATGGTGACAGGCTAGGGTTGTATGAGGTATTATGGTGGCAGGCTAGGGCTGTATAGGGTATTATGGTGGCGGACTAGGGCTGTATAGGGTATTATAGTGGCAGGTCTGGGCAGTATAGGGTATTATATTAGCAGGTTAGGGCTGTATAGGGTATTATAGGGGTAGGTTAGGGCAGTATAGGGTATTATGGGGGCAGGTCAGGGCTGTATAGGGTATTATGGGGGCAGGTTAGGGCTGTATAGGGTATTATGGGGCAGGTTAGGGCTGTATAGGGTATTATGGGGGCAGGTTAGGGCTGTATAGGGTATTATGGGGGCGGGTTAGGGCTGTATAGGGTATTATGGGGCAGGTTAGGGCTGTATAGGGTATTATGGGGGCAGGTTAGGGCTGTATAGGGTATTATGGGGGCAGGTTAGGGCTGTGTACAGTGACAATGTGCTCACTTACAGCATAACTGGCACTGCAGATGCAGACTCATGGCTCCTGTGTGCTCTCTTCTTTCTCCTCCTTCAGCTGCAGGATCAGCCAGTGAACGAGTCTTTGGGAGGAGTGGAGGAGGCAGCCACACCCCCGGCTCCGCCCACCAACTTCAGCTGTCTGGGGAGACATTGAAGATCGGCGAGGGACAACCTGCCTGATAGGATGACTGGGGAGACAGGCAGCTGCCCTCCCCCGCACCGCTGGGTCCCCTGTCGACTTGATGAATTCCTGATGCTTACAAAGCTGGGAACGTGCAGGGGTGCACGCTCATTATGATGGCCCTTCTGCGATCTCCTCTCCGGATAACACTGCACAGTGTGCAGTGCACACCCCTGGACTGACACCCCCCTAATGTGCGGCACCCGGGGTGGACCACCCCCCAGCCCCCCGCTTGGTACGCTACTGGCAGAGGGTGAGATGTTCAAACAGTTTGTCTTGAGGGTGATAAATCCTCCCAGCAAAGGGTAACTGGGGGTCTCACAAAAGTTTCCACCAGATATCTATGGGGGGAGAGATACACGAGGATCTTAAAGTATATTAATAGAGTGAAGAGCATTGGCCATAGAAGGAAAGTATCTCATTCAGTTTACCTGGAGTAGAAGAGTACAGGAATCAGGGCAGTTTGAAGCCTGGAGCACAGCAATACTGACCTCTCATGGCTGGCAGGTGCTTAATATACTCTGCTGGGCCAATTGGGGAGTCTCATCACGGGGTAGCCTATGTCCCTCCCGAAGCTAGAGGCACGTGGCATTGACTCTGAAGCAGCCACCACGTGGAGATGGCATAGCGATGACATCAGAGGTATCGCTCTGCCTCTCACTCCAGTGACAGCATCCCACACCGGAAGTCCGCCGGCAAATAACAGGTGCCATGGAAACCAGGATGTCAAGCCAGTCAGTTGCAGTCTGTGGCCCCTGTGCACCGGGTGGGAAGAGAAAGAGGACAAGGAGCTCAGATTAAAAATAAGCACCATAGCCAGCCACACCTGCCACATCAGCAAACAAATCCAAGTCTGCATTGCTAATAGAACCTTCCATCCATAAGGATGGAATTCCATTGTATGGCTCCCAAGCTCAAAAATCATCCCGGTGCTTCTTGTTCAGCCTAACATAGTGTCTTAGGGCACTGATACCTGAGATATCTGCAAAACCCTGCCCAGTCTACACTCCTTGGCTTCCAAGTCAATTGTAATGCCCAAGAAAACAAGTTCCATTGACAGGCGTCCTGTCTTATTAGGGGCCAGTGGGAGCTCCAACTCATTAATAGTCCTCTCTCTCTTTCCAATGTCAAAGAAAAAGGCCAGGCAGACATCCATCTGGTCTCTTAACGGATTTTCCTCATTCCTCCCCAAAGACTATCTTCCCATGCTCCTCCTTATCAGACTGGTTCTTCTGACCAATCTGATAAGTGCCATAACTTTATTTTCTCTTTTAAACCAATTATCTCCATGCTGTATGGTTCCTCTTCCACCCAGTCATGTATGTCCTACACGTAATTCACTTCTTTGAATGCTCTGGGCAACTGCAGAAAGGTGATGGTCAATGCACATAAGATGTGCTACGCATAGGGATGTGGTCTGAGTTCTTGACTTCTGTGGGTTCCCAGTGAATTCTGCATATTAGAAGTTTGTGGACCTGGCAAAATAATGTGGATTTTAATGTGGATTTTAGGTCAGCTGATTTAGA
Organism: Aquarana catesbeiana; assembly: GCF_042186555.1. NCBI lineage: Eukaryota > Metazoa > Chordata > Amphibia > Anura > Ranidae > Aquarana > Aquarana catesbeiana. Next base: position 93,739,221 of record NC_133328.1, read on the forward strand.
AGGGTTAATAAGAGTGCCATGAGCAACACAGGAAAGGCAGGGGGAGATTAGAGAACTTAATGCATGGCTAAAGGCCTGGTATAAGAAGGAGGGATTTGGGTTTTTAGAGCACTGGGCTGACTTCATTGGGGTGCAACCTATATGCTAAAGATGGTCTGCTGCACTGGGGGAGATGTTTATGGGAAGGCTGGAGTATTTAAACTAGGATTGAGGGGGAGGGTGAATTAGATTATAATGGGGCAGACAGGGGTCAGCCCCTATTTTTGGGTGGAATGGGGAAAGATGGGGGGAGGACTATGGCAGATGATATGAAGGTTCCCATGTTACAAACAACCATTGGAAATGGTACTATTTGTACTAAAATAAAAAAATATGCAACATGTGTGCAAAATGTGACAATATGTGTGTAAAATGTGACAATGTATTAAACTATGTGTTCACCAATGCCAGAAGTCTGCCAAGCAAAATAGGTGAGTTGGAAGCTCTAGTGCACGAGGAGAACTATGTTCTAATTGGTATTGCTGAATCTTGGATTCATTCTTCACATGACTGGGCTATTAATATTCCTGGCTATGTTCTCTTTCAGAAAGACAGGGTAAAACGGAGGGGTGGTGGTGTCTGTCTGAGAAGTGATCACAAAGTGAGTGTGAAAGAGGGCCTAGTTGATGGAGAGTGTGATGAGTCTGAAGCATTATGGGTGGAACTGTACATGGGTGTGCATACTACAAAGGTTATCATTGGAGTTTGTTACAGACCTCCCAGTGTTAATGAGGAGATGGAGACTAAGCTCCTTGCACAGATGGAAAGGGCTGCAAGGGCTGGGACAGTGTTTTTTATTATATAAATCCCTGTGAGACACTTTATGCAAGGCTTTAAAGCCTTGCATGACTGTCTCCAGTTGGGTAATATAAAAGCAGTGTAATGTTTATGAATTTGTGGACATTTTTGAGGCGTTTTCGTTTGTCCATGTGTTACCTTGTGGTCTGGCCATTAAACAATCAGTGGGGAGTTCCCTGCTGGGTGCCCAGGTTTATGTTTTATTTAAACTTTTTTATGTTAGTGTAAATTTGTTGTTTGCTCTGCTCTGCCGGCATATCCGTGTCCGTTTTTGGCACTTCCGGTGACACAGGAAGCTGCCGGGATAGGAGCGTCTAACCCAAATGTGCAATGACGCTGTTATCTGGTTTCGGGGCGGAGTTATTCCGTCCCACACCACGTCACCACATCAGCCTCTTCCTGGTATGGAATCGAGGCTTGGAACACATGGGTCAGTGCGCGATGACGTCATCCCGGACGACGTCGGCATGTGACTCGGCATCAGGGGCCCTGATTGGTCGGATAGAGCACATGCGATAGTGATGCAAGACAATTACATAATGTCGGTCTCTTATTGGCTGTGAAGTCCGCTCCACAGCGGTGCTCACAGCTGATAATTATTTTAAATAAATAATATGTCTATATATGCTAGCGTGATACCGAACAATAGGCTGTATGCCCCAGTAGGACCCTTTGTCCGAAACATGTTGGGTCGCTAAAAGCTATCTGTCCTCTGGTACCACGCTGTTTTATTACGTTTGTGATCACCTTTTTAACCATAGCAGTTGCTGTTTATACTTGTACCTGTTCATTTCTTTGGTTTACAATAAACCCGTTTTTATTGATTCATGCACTATGTGGAGTCTTCTCCCTTCCTTTTATGTCTCCACACTGGCATAGTGAAAGCCACACTTTCCAGCCAATCCATTTGCTAGGAAGGTGATCTTACCTATACCTTGAACATCAGAAGTCCCCCAGGCTGTCCACGGTCGCTTCAAAAAGGAACCATTTGAACCTGCCACACACGCTACTTCGCAAGCACCTATTTGGATCGGTGGATCCACAAGCCTGAATGACACCTAGCCATACGGAGAACGTGTTCACCTTTTCTGGTAAGCGTATTTGCTCCTTCTATTTTTACCTGTGGATTCCTAATATATGAAGACCACTCATGTGATTTAAATTGCACCCATTATACACGCTCTCTCACTTTGACACCGGAGAAAATATGCTGTTTAATTAGATGGACATTTATTCGATTATGAACATTATTTTTACCCTATGAGGTTTACCCCTCCCTCTTTTTCTCAAATATGGTTGTTATTCCATCACGTTGAAGGATTGGTTGTCACATATATGTCACTAATATGTATTGTGGTAGCTAATATTTGAATTTGTGTTTAGCGCTGCATTCATATATCTTTTTATACTTTTTATTTTTACACTGTTCTTTAAAAAAAAAAATGTGTCACTTTTATTACTATTACAAGGAATGTAAACATCCCTTGTAATAGAAAAAAAGCATGACAGGACCTCTTAAATATGAGATCTGGGGTCTCCAGTAAGCGGTGGAGGACACCGAGTAGAGGCGGGAGGGGGGGCCTTCTCCCACCTCTGAGAAAAGTGATCTTGTGGAAAATCTGCCACAGAGACCACTTTTATCTCAAAGCGGACCGCCCGCTGAAGAAGAGGATACTGGGCTTATGGTAGCTAGCTGCTACCATATCAACAGTTCTCCTCTTGAAAGTAGCGACGTAAACCGACGGTAGGTGGTCCGGAAGTGGTTAAGAGAGCAAATTTTCCAAGGATGAGGGCTGGTCTCCAAGACTTATGCCCCGTACATGCGATCCTACTTTCCGACAACAAAACTGTGGAATTTTGTTTGAAGGTTGTTGGATCCAACTTGTCTTGCATACACACGGTCACACAAATGTTGCCTGACAATTACGAACGTAGTGACGTACAAGACGTACGACGTACAAGGCTTACGGCCAAAGTTAAAAAAGCTATAAATAATAATAAAAGAGCTTTTAAAAAAAATTTAAAAATGAAGGAACACTGTCATAATTTAAATGTTAAAGAATTTAACAGAATATGTAAAAAAGTAAATCAAATGCGTAAAAATTCAAAATGAACGACAGATTGCAAAAGATAGGACAAACCTACAAAAATTCTTCAATATATTAACAGTAAAAAGGTCAGGTCTGAGCATGTAGGCCCTTTGCAAAATAATCTAGAGTGGGTGACTGGGGACAAAGAGAAGGCAAATTTATTAAATACTTTCTTCAGCTCTTTGTATACAAAGGAGCATGGGGGAGCTCATGTCCATAATGCGGACTGTATTGACACAGCCCCAAATGCTCCACAATGGCTCAAAAGTAATATGGTCCAGAAATATTTAGACAGAATAAAGGTGCATAAAGCAACTGGACCAGATGGCATTCACCAACGGATCCTAAAAGGATTGAGCTCTGTCATTTCAAGGCCATTGTTTCTAATATTTAGGGACTCGTTAATGACTGGAATGGTACCACTGGATTGACGTAGGGCGAATGTGGTGCCTATATTTTATAGGGATCCAAGTCTTTACCAAGTAACTATAGACCTGTTAGTTTAACTTCTATAGTCAGGAAGATACTGGAGAGTTTAATAAAACACCACATAGATGAGTTCTTGCTGGAAAAAATATTTTAAGCAAAAGACAGCATAGATTCACGAAAGACAGAAGTTGTCAAACAAACCTGATTTCTTTTTATGAGGAGGTAAGTAAAACCTTGGACAGGGGGTGACTGTGGACATGGTATACTTGGATTTTGCAAAAGCGTTTGATACCGTTTCCCACACACGTCTATTGTGTAAAGTAAAGGCTACAGGTTTGGAAAGTTCAGTTTGTAACTGGATAGAAAACTGGCTAAAAAAACAAATTCAGGGAGTAGTGGTTAATGATTCTTACGCTGAATGGTCTAAGGTTATCAGTGGTGTACCCCAAGGTTCAGTGTTGGGACCCTTACTTTTTAATACCTTTATAAATGATATAGGGTCTGGCATTAAAAGTACCATTTCAGCGTTTGCAGATGACACCAAGCTATGCATTGGCATAACGTCCTTACAGGATGTCTCCAACTTACAAGCCAACCTCAATTCACTGTTTAATTGGGCAACTATGTGGCTAATGAGGTTTAATGTTAATAAATGTAAAGTTATGCACTTGGGGGCTAAGAATATGCATGCATCATACATACTAAATGGAGAACAACTGGGGGAATCCATAGTGGAGAAGGATCTGGGGGTTTTGGTAGATCATAAGCTCAATAGTAGCATTCAATGCCAAGCTGTGGTTTCCAAAGTCCTTTCTTGTATTAAGAGAGTTATGGATTTCAGAGAGAGAGATATAATTTTGCCCCTGTACAAATCATTAGTAAAACCTCATCTGGAATATGCAGTTCAGTTTTGGGCACCATATTGCAAAAACCAAACTGCAACCAAACTGATAAGAGGCATGGAGGAGCTCAGCTATGAGGAAAGATTAGAGGAACTGAATTTATTCTCTCTTGAGAAGAGGAGATTAAGGGGGATATGATCAACATGTACAAATACATAAGTGGTCCATATAGTGAAATTGTTTTAGAGTTATCCACTTTAAGGTCATCACAGAGGACAAGGGGCACTCTTTACGTCTAGAGGAAAAAAGATTTCCTCTCCAAATACGGAAAAGTTTCTTCACAATAAGAGCTGTGAAAATGTGGAATAGACTCCCTTCAGAAGTGGTTCTGGCCAGCTCAGTAGATTACTTTAAAAAAGGCCTGGATTCTTTCCTTAACCACTTCCATACAGGGCATTTTCACCCCCTTCCTGCCCAAGCCAATTTTCAGCTTTCAGCGCTGTCGCACTTTGAATAACAATTGCGCGGTCATACAACACTATACTCAAATGACATTTTTATCATTTTTTCCCCACTAATAGAGCTTTCTTTTGGTGGTATTTGATCACCCCTGCGGTTTTTATTTCTTGTGCTATAAACAAAACAAGAGTGACAAGTTTTTAAAAAAACACATTTTTTACTTTTTGCTATAATAAATATACAATTTTTTTTTTTAAACAAATTTTTTCCTTGGTTTAGGCCGATACGTATTCTTCTACATATTTTTGGTAAAAAATATCACAATAAGCATATATTTATTGGTTTGCGCAAAAGTTATAGCGTCTACAAAATAAGGGGATAGATTTATAGCATTTTTATTATTATTTTTTTTTTACCAGTAATGGCGGCGATCTGCGATTTTTATCGTGACTGCGATATTGCGGCGGACACATCGGACAATTTTGACACATTTTTGGGACCATTCACATTTATACAGTGATCCGTGCTATAAAAATGCATTGATTACTGTATAAATGTGACTGGCAATGGAGGGGTTAACCAGGAGGGGGCGCTGTAGGGTTAAATATGTTGCTAGGGAGTGATTCTAACTGTGGGGGGAGGGGACTCACAAGGGGAGGAGCCGATCGGTGTTCCTCTGTACAAGGAACACACCATCAGTCTCCTCCCATCTGACAGTACGTGGATCTGTGTGTTACCGAGCAATCGTGGGTGCCCGGCGGACATCGTGGCCGCTAGGCACGCGCACCGGGACCTGAGCGATGCGACGCGCGCGCGCCCCCTGGGCTGCCTGGAAGGCTACGCCGTCATATGATGGCGGCCCAGAACAACAGCTGCACTAATAAAAAATAAACTGCGCTAAATGTCCTTTAGTTGATAATGACATTAATAATCAATAATGTAGTCCAAATGTCACTTTGGGTGAGAGAAAAAAACACTCTAGATCTTCCAAATGCCACCATATGTATGGAAATATTCACAATCCAAAAGATCACGAAAATGAATTGCCCTTACCAGAGCGCCAAATATAGTAAGCGGATGGCTTAAAACCCAGCCGGGGCCTTTGGATAAGGACCGATCAGCTCTATCAGATTTCAGACGTGATACCCTCAATACAATACCGAAAAAGAAACAAAAAAAAAACTTGCCATAGTATAATATTGTTTTGCAACAAAACATATGACGGTGGGTGGGCAGCAAGTGGTTAACCACTTCAGCCTCTGAAGATTTGGCTGCCTAATGACCAGGCCATTTTTTGAGATACGGCACTGCGTCGCTTTAACTGACAATTACGCGGTCGTGTGATGCTGTACCCAAACAAAATTTACGTCCTTTTTTTCCCACAAATAGAGCTTTCTTTTGGTGGTATTTGATCACCTCTGCGGTTTTTATTTTTTGCGCTATAAACAAAAAAAGAGCAATCATTTTGAAAAAAGCACAATATTTTGTACTTTTTGCTATAATAAATATCCCCCTCTTTTTTTTAAAAAAGCACTTTTTTTCCTCAGTTTAAAAGCATAAAATGGCATTAGTAAACAGTAACAGCAATGATAATTAATATTGCGATAACTCCTCTGCAAACAGTAGGCTATATCCACTTTGAAGTACATTCTAAACGACTCTATATGAATGACAGTGATGAAATTTAGGACTCCCAAAATGAGTACCTCTTACTTACTATAGGCAAAATTCTTGTGAAGCAGCTATTTGAGTGAGCAGTCTTTAGCCCTAGTTTTTCAGCCAGTTAACATTGGGGCCCGGCCCCCATTTACAGCATGCAGTCCCAGTAAAGTCTGCATGCTGCAAAAAATTCTGCTAGTTAGATGACCAGTCCCTATGTGCTCAATCTATGCTAGCAGCAATACGTTAATGGCAGAATTATCCTCTCATCAGCCCCAACAATATAGCAACAGGGGTCCCATTGTTCAGATGTCAGATTACTTCTGAATTTGCCTGGAGTGACTCCAGTCCTCAACACACAGCTGCAGTCTTGTAGTAGGTTGATGTGCACACAGGAGCAGAAATGTGCACACCTCGGACTCCTAGCAGCAAAAAGAAAGTTTCTCAGTATTCAGCCTGAGAAAATACAACTCTCTTAACCTTTATATCTGGCTCATATTGGAAATTGTAGTCCAATGGTCCATAGACTTCCATAGAAAAGTTTATTTCCCAAACTTCATCTCCCACGATTCAATGCTGTCAAACATCAAGTCTCTTGAGCCACTTTCTGCTTGTCATCTCCCCTGGTGGATGGAGGGTAGATAGTGTTAACCCATCCAGCTGAAGACTGTTAGGAGACACAGAAAGCACTGCAGCACAGTGTCCTAAATAACTTTCTGTCACTAGCCAAGTCTCTAGCTACACATGTCTTAGAGTGCTGCAAAAGGATATGTAGCATCCCAGCCCATACTTACTGGAAGGGTACACATGGCCGTGCTCATGTGCACTCCTCCACTGACAACGTTATCCAGCAACACAGAAATGTTACATTCTGCATGCTGATGGAGGGCAGAGCCTTCCGGGCAAAATAATGGCAGCTGGGTACCAGTCACTGTGGTAAAGCACATGCCATAAATTGATGAATGGGGGCTTACTCCATGAGCTGGAATAGGAGAAGCTGCAAAGACAGCAGTTTTACCAACCTAACATTAAACACTGGGCAGGGGGGTGATTTAACATTTATTTCTTCTGCTTCAGCAAAGGCCGATGAGATCTGTTGCTGGAGACTGCAGGGTGGTTGTATGAAAATGCTACAGAGGTTTAAGCCTTTGCTTGACGCTCCTCAGCATGGCTCCATGACCACGTTCCCTGCTTTATGTGGTATATTCTAAGCCTCTGAAATTTTTTGTGAGAATTCCCTCCCTGTCTCTAAAGCAATATTTCTCAACCTTTTTTTTAGTCACAGTTGCCATTTAAAAGCATTTTCAGTCTCAAAGCACCCCAGTATAAGGGCTCATTCACATGTCAGGTTGGGGGATCCTAAAACTATGCTGTTGAGCTGTGTATTTACCATCCCCAACTGCTCTACCTTTAGCTGCAGAGGCAACAATAGGATCATATACATGCTGCGGCTGCAATGCCTTGCTTTGTGGTGGTGGAAGGAATTATACATTCTGTTGCATTTGCCAGTCACTACCACTCACTGAATGTAACACATTCAAGTGAATGGGGCAACTTAGCAACCACCCATTGCACACAGTTGCAGCATGGTGGGGCTGCATTTATGGGTTTAAAACCAGCAGTGAGGAGGAAACATATGCCTCCTCACCACTTGTCAAACGGCTCTGAAAACGATCGAGTTGTCTGAGGCAACCCAGGCTAGGAAATGTCCACTAGATTATATGGAAGGGGTTACAGCACAAATAGCTTGGGCACAGTGGAGCCCAGACTGCCAGAGGTAGTTACAGTGTAGCTTTTTAAATTCACATGGCAGCTGATGCTCTCTGTCATTTAAAGCTTCACTATCCAGCCACTGTACAATATTTGTGGCTATTGTCTCCCAAATAATACACCATAATTTCTATTTTAAGACAAAACCTGCCTTGTCACTCCCTTTTAACATGCAGCCTAATCAAGTTGCTTACATACTGTCCAGTCATATTGTCCAATCTCTCAACAAAAATACTCTCTAATATTTATTGAAAAATAAAACCTGAATATTTGCTGTCAATTTAGATGCTTGCATACTCTCCTCATGCTAGCTAATTTATGCCAAGCATATACCTGTCTCTTTTTTGAATATTTAGCGAATAATTGGGAATACAAGAATGGTAGAGCCAAAACTATCTTGAAATGTATCAGACTGGGGTGCTGCTGCTGTATTTAAGCCAAGCTAAAAAAAAAAATCAATTGCTCCATAATTTGTGATGCCACAGAGTGGTGTGGCTGATGCATTGCTGTACATGAAAATGATAGTGCTTCATAACACTACATACAGATCATACCTCCCAACTGTCCCTGATTTCGAGGGACTGTCCCTAATTTGGAACAATGTCTCTCTGTCCCTCTTTCCTCCTCATTTATCCCTCATTTTGGTCTGATCTATATATCTGTATTAAAAATGGAGTATTTGTCTATCAAAAAGTGTTTTACAGTGTTAAACCTTTCATCCAGTTTCTAAATTGCTGCATTTGTACATTTCAAAAACCATAAAGGAATAGTATTGGTAAAAAAAACAAAAAACACTTGTGGGTTTAACCAATCATTTTTTGCGTATTAATTCTTCTTGTAAGGGGGTGTGGCAGGGGGCACGTCCTATTAATGCATACTTTTGCTTATGGGTGTCCCTCATTCCCATCTCAGAAAGTTGAGAGGTATGTACAGATGAAAGGCCTCACCCAAGCATGTAAATTAAAGAACTGTTTTTTTTTCCACGTTGTCCTCAAAGTCACAATAAAAGACCCTTTTCCCATTGTAAGGTTTTTTTGCCTTATTAAATGTTATATAAAGTGGAGCTCCACCCAAAAGGGGAAGCTCCACTTGTTTGCCGCCTTTTGGGGGGGAGGAGGTGCAGGTACCTGGTTTTGACATGAAGTTCGGCCCCCCTCCTTCCCCCGCAGCCAGCCCATTCACAAAGTGCAGTGCACTTCGTGCATGCGCAGTAGGAATCCAGCAGCGAAGCCGCAAGGCTTCACTGCCGGTTTGCCCTAGTCAAGATGGTCAATTGAAAAATCAGATCAGGTGAGGACACCGCTGGATTCCTGGACAGGTAAGTGCCCTTTTATTCAAAGTCAGCAGCTACAGTATTTTATTTTTTTCTGAAGGAGCCTGGAGCTCCTCTTTAAGGTGATGCCCAGTTCCCTGTGCCCTTTTTTGACAATATATCATCTATTAGCTTTGAAAATGCCCAGAATTGGGGGCGTGGCTAACCGCCGATGGAGATAGCTGCTTGAGAGAGGAGCTCCTCTAGACCAGGACATCTAGCGGCACACATCGGCATCCCCAGGACATCCTTACACCCCAGCTTGGTGACAGACATCCTCCGGGACCGGATGACAATGTCGCGGAAGCGTAAGGAGAAGAGAAAGCCGCAAAAACTGACCGAATTCTACAAATATCATCAGGACGGAGGTAGACAAGATGGCGCCGGCTCTGCATCAACCCCAGCCCACAGCACACGTTCCCCTCAGCCCCCATCCACCTCCCACAGCAAAAATAGTGGATCTCCAGGGAGCATCCAATCCTACCCCAACACACCACAATCCGCCAGCCCTGCCAAGGCTAAATTTAGGATGGATGGCCCTGGATGCAGCCCAGTGACAGGGCCGGAGGCAGATTCTGGGAAGATCCTAGAGAACTCCCAGACAGGATAGAAAAGTTCCCCACCGCTAATCAGCCTGTTATGGACATAGTGTTGAAGGACATGCTGCTTTCACTCCGCAGCACCATACAGGCTGATATGATGTCTTGTATGCAGAAGTTTCATACTGATATTCAGGAGGTGGAATCAAGGGTTTGAGCATATCGAATGTAAAATGGGGGAATTTGCATCCACGATAAACGACCTAGTAGATGCACAAGAGGATAATGAAGATGGGATGGAGGGCATAAAGGCAAAAATGGCAGACATGGAGGACAGAAGTAGGAGGAATAATATGAAAATCCAAGGTATCCCGGAGTCTGTTCAGCAGGGGAATCTGAGGGCCTACGCCACTACCCTGTTTACAGACCTCCTTCCTGACCTCTCCATGATGGATGTCACTATAGACAGAATTCACCGCCTCCCCAAACCTTCCTACCTCCCTGATCACATACCAAGAAATGTGATATTGAGACTGCACCTCTATCACGTCAAAGAGCAGCTCATGGCGGCTATGCGTACCAAATAACGCATCCCAGGCCAGTACCATTACCTACAATTTTTCGCAGACCTGTCACGGTATACCTTGAAAAAGAGGAGAAGCCTAGCTACCATCACCAAAGCACTCAGGAACCACCAGATAGCCTATCGCTGGGGGTACCCTACTAACATCACTATTACCAAAGATGGAAACACGCATATTGTGTCTTCACTAGATAAAGGTCTATCCTTACTAAAGGAATGGCACATTGTCCCCGATGAGGATAATAACTCCACTCATACCAAGAAAGCCACAGGTGGAATCAGAATGGAGAATGGTCACCGCAAAAAACTCAAAGTCACTTACCTGAACTGAGTAGGTGTGTCCAGGGAAATACAAGTCCCAGGGAAATGAGGAGCAACCCTCATTACCATAAACTTAACCCTCAAATCACACTTGAGCAGCAGTTAGCTGCATTTGAATAGACAGTTAACCATATTGATCCTCACGGTCAATTCCTGAAGCTCAGAATGATCCCTTTTAGTTGGGAATTTGACCTAAGGTTGTGTTGTTACATATTTTTTTTTTGTTGGTGTTGTTTTTTTATTTTTTTCTCATCTTGTCCCTATTCATCACAGTCGATTGCAACTCACAAATGGCTACTCCATAAGTATCACATCCAGGGTTTTCCACTTGAACAACTTCCCTACCGGAAGTGATGCAAAGGGGCCTTCAGAACTGTTACCTAAGTATGACCATCTCGCCCACCTGCCCACCACGTGAGTACCTCAGCCAAATTCCTACACTTCTTTTTTGTTATCATAAAAGACAATCTCTCTCTACACACTGGAAGGAACATGACTCATATGTCCTAGCTAACCGCCCAATGAGACTGCAGCAAAGCATTTTTGTACAGTTCGCATGGGGGTGACATTTCTATCCATTAACTCAAAAGGCCTTAACCACCCAGCATAACGGAAATCACTATGGGTTGAAGCCTTACAAAATAAAAGCGACATCCTGTGTGCGCAGGAAACACTTCTGTGCCACTGCCCAACCCAAATGCTCACACAAAAGTTACCCTTACATCTTTACTGCAAACACCGAATCAAAACAAAGAGGTGTCCTCACGGCAATTAGAGATACGGTCTCATTCCAACTACATGAAGAAATTAAAGACCCGGTGGCAGATATCTCATTCTTATATGCGATATCAACTCTATCACTTACACCATTGCAAATGTTTACAACACCAACACCCATCAAATTTAATTTCTTAACAAACTGTTAAAGAAGATTGACTTACTCAGGAGAGGGTCCCTAGTTATTTGTGGAGATTTCAACCTTGCTCCAGACAAAGTTATCGACACAACCTCTACTTCCACTCGCATAGGCCCCTCTATATAGAATCTCCTTCATCAGCACAGTTTGTTTGATGCATGGCGTTGTTGTCATGTGGGAGAAAGAGATTTTACCTTCTTCTCGGCACCCCACCATTCTTACTCCCGCATTGACCTCTTTTTAGTCGACCAAGGTCTTCTAACGCGGACTATTAAAACGTCAATCAACAATATAACCTGGTCGGACCATGCATCAGTGTCTCTAACTTTAGCAGACTCTCTTTCATCCGGGGTTAACCCGATCTGGAGAGCAAATCCAACTATCCTACAGAGGGAAGATACCAGAAGTGTTTTAGAAAACCACCTGAAAGAGTTTTTTGCTGACAATATGGACTCTGTACCTGATCATACTATAATTTGGAACGCTCACAAAGCATTCATGAGGGGGAATTTATTAAACTTGGTGCAGGGGTAAGGAGGCAGAGGCAGAGATGCGTAAAGGAATTCATGATCTTGAAACCCAAAATAAACAGAAACCCTCACCCTCGCTATCCCACAAATTATCACAGGCTAGAAATGACCTCAGACTTTGTCTCCTGGTGGACTTCGAAAAGTCAACCCGCAGACTAAAAAGGTCATATTATGCCAACTACAACAAGGCGGAGAAGTTTCTCGCCCAACGCCTGCGGGGTTGTTGATATCAAGCCAGAATTCCATACATAATCCACCCTACCACTAAACATAAACACCACCATCCAAAAGATATCTCGGATGCTTTCAGTGACTACTATGGGTCCCTTTATAATCTGGAGGCTGACCCCCTTACTCATTAACTTGTTCCCCAACCAATTTCTTAGCCAAGTTATCCCTTCTTCAACTAACGTCAGAACAGCTTCAGCAGTTAAATCAGCCGGAAATTTGCATGGCTATAGCCTCGCTATCACCCAATAAGTCCCCGAGCCCAGATGGTTTTATAGGGCAATATTATAAAACATTCAAACAGATCTTAACACCCCATCTACTCCGCGTATTCAATGATGCTGCTGCCTCTTCCTCCTTCCCCTCAAAAATGCTAAACGCACTGATAATAACTATACTGAAGCCAGGGAAGGACCTATCCACCCCGCAGAATTTCCGGCCTATTTCACCTCTCAATAATGACCTGAAATTATATGCAAAACTCATAGCACAAAGATTAACAGATATAATCCCTATCCTTACTCACCCTGATCAATCTGGATTCACTAAGGGACGCCAAACTTCAGACGACTAATAAATATTATCCACAACGCAAAGATGACGGGGACGCCTTCTCTGCTCCTGGCTTTAGATGCGGAGAAGGCGTTTGACCGCATACACTGAGGCTATCTGGCTAAGGTACTTGCTGCTTTTGGCTTCACAGGCCCTATTTTTTCTGCAATAATGGCCCTTTATACCAACCCCACGGCCCAGGTATTCACATCTGGAGTTCATATATACTTGCTCTCAATGTTCCTCAAGCAACACAATGAAGACTAGCCAAAGCATATCCGTATACATGGGAAAGTGTAGGGATAAAATACCTAGGCACCACTCTGACGTCCAAAACAGAAGATCTATACAGGGCTAACTATGCCCCATCAATAGACAAATTGAAGTCGAAACTCCAAGCTTTAGCTAAAGTAGAACTCTCCTGGACTGGCAGGTTAGCGGCCTTTAAAATGACTATCCTTCCCCAACTAATTTATCTGTTTAGAACACTCCTGATACCTGTCCTGAATCTTTTTTCACTACTGCCCAGTCAATACTCAATAGATATATATGGCAAGGTAAGAGAGCAAGGTGCGCCTTCTCACCACAAGTCACGACCAGAAGTGTAGGTGGAATAGGAATGGTCCACCTGAAAGATTACTATGTAGCCACCATACTAACACAACTCAAGGCATGGTTCCCTACTTCCAAAAATAATAGATGGACAGAATTATAAAGTTCCCAAACCCACAAGTATAACCTGCACCACTTACTTCTCACAAATCGCCATTGTTCCCCACAAAATGCAAAACTATCTCCTACAGTTGTAGCATCCCTGAAAGCCTGGCATACACTTATATCTTTCCCCTTCCAACATACCAAGAACTCAACAGTATCTATTCCCATACAAAGTCTGACTACTGCTATACCTGACCTGAACATAGGAAAATGGGCTACAAAAGGGATCAAAGATCTCAAAGACATAATGGTGGGACCTTCCCCAAAAACCTTCCGATCCCTTCAAATAGAATTTGACCTTACCTCCCATGACTAATATACGTACCTACAAATCACCCACTTCCTTTGTTCGTTTCCAAAGACTGCAATAACCCTACCATGGAACATAAATCAATTTTACTCTAATACAAACACTAGAACCAAAGGTATATCTCTGTTCTATAAGATGCTCAATAACAAAGATGTGTATACTAAAACGTCTGCTATGGTAGCCTGGGAAAGGGAGATAGGGTTCTCTTACACACCAGACCAATGGCAAAAGGCTCTCAGAATGACTTATGCAGCTACAAGTAGTGTAAACCTTTGGGAATTAACCCAAAAAATATTGCTTAGATGATTCTTGACCCCATATAGGATCGCTAAATTTGCCCCACACTCCTCTGCCTTATGCTGGAGGAATTGTGGGCAAGTAGGAACTCTGTACCATATTTTATAGTCATTCCCAGAGATAACCCAATATTGGAAAGCAGTGTATCATCTGCTCAAACAAATCTTAAAAATTCATGTAAATATATCTCCTGATCTAGCTCTTCTATCCCTAAACATTGAGACAATCCCAGTAGAGTCTAGAACAGTAGCCACCCATATCCTGCTAAGTGCCAGATTGGTACTAACTCACAACTGGAAATACCAGATGGCTCTTACTATACAAGAGGTAATAATGACTACCCACACTCATGCCACATACGAAATGATGTTTGCCTCTACGCAAAACCGACTCCATGTGGCAGACCTGCGATGGAAAACATGGATGGTCTGGTGTAAGAGACACACTAGAAATTGATAACACTTACATATCTAATGGAAAACAACCTTTTGATCTAGGCTGATTGTGATGAATAGAATGTTATGTTTGTTTTAATATGTTCAGTTTATATCTGTTTGCACAATAATTCCAACAATGTGTGTTTAAAATTACACTTTCAATGCTCTAATTAATCCGAATTACACACTCGTCATACCTTGCGTTGATAGAGGAATTATTGGAGCTGTATCAAGATACAATAGATAATTACCATAATTTCCTTAAAGAGTGTACAGGCGTAATTTGTCAAAAGAATGTCACTATATCTCTCTGTATGATATGCTCTTCTACTGTTATAATTTGCTCACACAAATTCAATGCTATTGTATCGATAACATGATATGTTTAAAAACCAATAAAAACTATTGAAGCGAAAATGCCCAGAATTTAGCAAGATCTGCAAATCATACCTGGGCAGATTCGATCATCACTAGCTATGCACTGCCTTCTTGAAGTGAACCGGTGTAGTCATTGGAAAGTATTGTATGGGCACCTATAGCAGCTCTAAACTCAGACCTCAAGGAACTCAACAGAAGATCCAGGCAGAGCCAGATTTACTATTAGACATGGTAGGCACATGCCTTGAGGAAGCAGAAGCTAAAGGATAGCTTTCTCTCTATAAATATTAGCCATTCATATTTTTCCATCATCAGTAGGAGTAGTCATCCCATATAAAGATATTTACACATTATCATAATATTCTTAGCCAGGTTAGGACTATTAAACAAGGAAACATTTCTAGGCATAGCTGACACAAAGCAAACTTGTGTATAACCTTAACTGATGACAGACAACATACCTGCTTGTGTTTTTTTAAGTATTCTTCTAAGGCTTCAAGCTTGTTTGGTATGCATATGGCAGTCACAAGCTACAAAGTTGGACCACTGGCTTTTCCTCCAGCCATGAATTTTCCAGTAAACCATGCTGACTCTTAGCAATACAGCCACTCGGTGTAGCAAAGGCATGCCTTAGCTCTGACTTCAGAGGAAAAATTGATATTTGCAGACAGCATATTGTACAGGCAGACACCTCAGGGTGCCTGCTTTTAGGATGTTTTACTGACTTTATAGGTTTAGGTTCAACACAGCATCACATATAAGGGAATTTTTATTTTTATTTTTTTTACAAGTATTTACATTTTTTTTTTATTATATCTATAGAATATTGGCACTCATCACTTTTTTTTAGCTTTTTGGTTTTCTGAAGAAAGAGAAACAAGCAGTAACTTCTCTTTTTGTCAGGCTATATAATTAAAATGTATGTCCAGACCATTTTTATCACATGTAGTAGAGAAGAATTAGGTCCTTGTCGCATACATATTTGAATGTCCATACACTGGCCACAGTTACAGAGAGTAATTATAAATAGTGCTGGGCGAACTCATGATTGGGCCGAACATTGGCTGCTTGCCTTTACGGCGAACATCCAAACTATCGGGACGTTTTGTTCAGCCCTCCGAATGAACACAATGCCCTGCGCCACCGCACAGTGCATTGGAAGCCCTGACTGGCTGAAGCAATAAAAGCTTTGCCTAATCAGGGCACATAGCACTGTCAGAGACATGATTGTAAACTGTCATGATGACTCTATCTAATCATGGTTCACTGCTCTTAGTCCCACCCCACACTATAAAAGTATACTTCCTATAGTGGCCATTTGTAGTGTAATATTGGCGTGGAGCGTGATAGAACAGGGCTCTGTTCAGTGCTACTAGAGAGTTAGTGTGCTATACTAGGCTAATGTGATTCTTTTGTGAGTGTAAAGTATCAGTTTAGTGTGAATCTAGTCATAGTGCAGTCTAAGTGTAGTGCGACCATTCATTTTTAGTTTATTGTCACTTTAGTGTGAATCTGTAAGCAGGGGCTAATGTGAATGCACAAAACGTAAAGCGCTGCACAAATTGTCAGCACTGTATAAATGTCTGTCCCTTACCCCCTCTTTGATGGTCTCCCACTGTCTGCTCGTTCCTCCTTTGGGTGCCCCTTAGCAAGTTAGGTAATAAGGGGTTACCTGTACATTACGCTCCCAAACTGGGCTGCGAGTGTCCATAGACAAACACAGAGCTAGTAAGCTGCTCCCTCCTCACAGGAGTTTGACTGACAGCAGCAGGAGAGTGTGAGACCAGGAAGTGAGAGGAGCGGTGCTTCAGCCAGTACAGGGTGAGTAGACCAGTTAGTGGAATGTTTGTACTTTAAAGTGGATTTAAACCGGAATTTTTATTTTATTTTATTAAGGCTTGCACCTTGTACAGTATAGGATTTCATCTCATCTGTGCCCAGTCTTGCCACAAAGAGTTAATCCAGCTCTGAGAAGTCCTCTTATCTTTTTTCTGTGAGATAAAAACTGACACACAGAGAAATAGGAGTCAGTTCTTCCTTGAGAGAGGCATTCTGTGTACTTTATATCCCCTCCTCCTTTCTTCTCAAGCTCTCCCAGGATTGGCTGCTCCACACCTCAGCATGATTGGGCATGCTGAAAACATGTGGTGACTTTTCTTTGTTTTGACTGGATGTTAGTGATCATAGCAGAAGCTCAGTGTAAGAAATACACAGGAGAAAATGCATGTTAACAAGGGGAGTGTAGAGGTGGGCGGGGATTCTACTGACATCATGACTCCACCCACCGAGCTGCGGACAACAGACCCACCCACAGAATCTGCAGTTTTTCGGGTCTCATGACAGACAGAGGGGAGACATTTGACAGGTAAGGATAGATGCAGTAGGCATGTATATTCTTATGAATAACCACTATGGCAGTAGTTGAGAAAGGATGAGAGTGGGTTTACATCCACTTTAAAGTGTCTCTAAAGCCTTAAGGTTTTTCACCTTAATGCATTCTATGCATTAAAGTAAAAAACCTTCCCCACTTTTCCTTACCTGGCCCATCCGATTCAGCGATGTGCACAAGTACAGCTGTCTCTCTCCTCATTGGACAGATTGATAGCAGCGGGAGAGATTGGTTCCCAATGCTGTCAATCAAATACGGTGACACAGAAGCAGGGGGGCGGGGCCAGGTCCCGCTGTCTGTGTCAAAGGACACAGTAGCGGGACTCGGAAGCGAGCACGTACGGGTGCCGCCAGGGAGAGCGCCTTTACCTGAAGGGACCAGATGAAGAGGAGGGGCCTGGAGCGCCAGCGGGGGGACCCCAGAAGAAGAGGATTGGGGCTGCTCTGTGCAAAGCCATTGCTCAGAGCAGGTAAGTATAGACATGTTTGTTATTTTTATTTTTTTAAACAGAGCTTTATCATCATTTATGCAGGAAATACATTAAAGTGATTGCAAAGTCTTGTTTTTAAAAAAAATAACAAACATGTTATACTTACCTCCTCTGTGCAGTTGGTTTTGCACTGAGCAGCCCGGATCCTCCTATTCTCAGGTCCCTATTTGCTGTTCCTGGCCTCTCCCTCCTATCGAGTGTCCCCACAGTCAGCAGCTTCCTATGGGGGCACTAAAGCTGAGTCACAGCTCCGTGTGTTCAATTAGACACAGAGCCCCGACCCGGCCCTGTTCCCTCTCTCCCCTGATTGGCTGACTGACTTTGATTGACAGCCGCGGGAGCCAATGGCGCTAGTGCTGTATCTCAGCCAATCAGGAGGAGTGTCCCGGGTGGCTTAGACATTCGTAGACATCGCTGGAGATAGATTTAGATAAATGATATCTGAATAAGTGACCAAGAAAAAAAACGAATGATATGTATAAACAATGCAACCAATCAAATCAATTAATAATATAAGTGATCAAGAAAAAAAAATATATATATATATATATATATATATATATATATATATATATATATATATATATATATATATATATATATATATATATACACACAGTATCTCACAAAAGTGAGTACACCCCTCACATATTTTATTATATCTTTTCATGTGACAACACCGAAGAAATACCACTTTACTACAATGTAAAGTAGTGAGTTTACAGCTTGTATAACAGTGTAAATTTGCTGTCCCCTCAAAATAACTCAACACACAGCTATTAATGTCTAAACCGCTGGCAACAAAAGTGAGTACACCCCTAAATGAAAATGTCCGAATTGGGCCCAAAGTGTCAATATTTTGTGTAGCCACCATTATTTTCCAGCACTGCCTTAACCCTCTTGGGAGTTCACCAGAGCTTTACAGGTTAACACTGGAGTCCTCTTCCACTCCTCCATGACGACATCACGGAGCTGGTGGATGTTGGAGACCTTGCGCTCCTCCACCTTCCATTTGCGGATGCCCCACAGATGCTCAATAGGGTTTAATTCTGGAGACATGCTTGGCCAGTTCATCACCTTTACCCTCAGCTTCTTTAGCAAGGCAGTGGTCATCTTGGAGGTGTGTTTGGGGTTGTTGTCATGTTGGAATATTGCCATGCAGCCCGGTCTCCAAAGGGAGAGAATCATGCTCTGCTTCAGTATGTCACAGTACATGTTGGCATTCATGGTTCCCTCAATGAACTGTAGCTCCCCAGTGCCAGCAGCACTCATCCAGCCCCAGATCATGACACTCCCACCACCATGCTTGACTGTGGGCAAGACACACTTGTCTTTGTACTCCTCACCTGGTTGCCCCCATACACGCTTGACACCATCTGAACCAAATAAGCTTATCTCTGTCGCATCAGACCACAGGACATGGTTCCAGTAATGCTACGACTAAGGCTATTGCCGAAACGCGTCAGCTTTATTGTTTTATTGTCACTCTGATGTACCAATAAACGTCACTTCAAGGATTACAGTTTTGCCGGCTCTCCTTAATACTATGGTTCCAGTAATCCATGTCCTTAGTCTGCTTGTCTTCAGCAAACTGTTTGTGGGCTTCCTTCTGGGACGACAGCCATGCAGATCAATTTGATACAGTGTGCGGTATATGGTCTGAGCACTGACAGTCTGACCCCCCCACCCCTTCAACCTCTGCATTAAGACTGGTAGCACTCATACGTCTATTTCCCAAAGACAACCTCTGGATATGACGCTGATCACATGCACTCAACTTCTTTAGTCGACCATGGCGAGGCCTGTTCTGAGTGGAACCTGTCCTGTTAAACCGCTGTGTGGTCTTGGCCACCATGCTGCAGCTCATTTTCAGTGTCTTGGCAATTTTCTTATAGCCTAGGCCATTTTTATGTTGGGCAACAATTCTTTTTTTTCAGATCCTCAGAGAGTTCTTTGCCATGAGGTGCCATGTTGAAATTCCAGTGACCAGTATGAGAAAGTGAGAGCGATAACACCAAAATAACACACCTTCTCCCCATTCACACCTGAGACCTTGTAACACTAATGAGTCACATGACATCGGGGAGGGAAAATGACTAATTGGGCCCAATTTGGACATTTTAACTTAGGGGTGTACTCACTTTTGTTGCCAGCGGTTTAGACATAAATGGCTGTGTGTTGAGTTATTTTGAGAGGACAGCAAATTTATACTGTTATACAAGCTGTACACTCACTACTTTACATTGTAGCAATGTGTAATTTCTTCAGTGTTATTATTATTATTATATTATTATTATTATACAGGATTTATATAGTGCCAACAGTTTGTGCAGAGCTTTACAACATGAGGGCAGACAGTACACTTACAATACAAATCCATACAGGAGGGATCAGAGGGCCCTGCTCGTTAGAGCTTACAATCTAGAAGGGAGGGTCAAGTGGAAACAAAAGGTAATAACTGTGGGGGATGAGCTGATGGAAAAAATGAAAATACAGTCCTTAGGTGTGGGTAGGATAGGCTTCTCTGAAGAGAAGGGTTTTCAGAGATCGTGTAAAAGCTAATAAATTAGGAGATAAGCGGACAGATTGGGGTAGGGCATTCCATAGGATTGGAGAGGCTTTGGAAAAGTCCTGGAGGCGAGCATGGGAGGAGGTGACAAGGGAGCTAGAGAGCAGGAGGTCTTGAGAGGAACGAAGAGAACGAGTAGGTTGGTATTTAGAGACTAAGCTAGTGATGTAGCTGGGGGTGAAATTGTGGATGGCTTTGTAAGTAGTTGTTAGAATTTTGAATTTAATTCTTTGGCCGAGCGGAAGCCAGTGGGGGGATTGACAGAGAGGAGTGGTAGACACAGAGCGATTGGTAAAGTGGATGAGTCTGGCAGCAGCATTCATGATAGATTGAAGAGGTGCTAGACTATGTAGAGGCAAGTCAATGAGATGGGAGTTGCAGTAGTCGAGGCAAGAGATGACAAGCGAGTGAATTAAGAGCTTTGTTGTGTCATTGGTTAGAAAGGGGCATATTTTGGAGATGTTGCGGAGGTTGAGGCGGCAGGATTTGGACAGTGATTGGATGTGTTGCTTGAAGGAGAGTTCAGAGTCTAGGACTACACCTAGAACCTTGGCATTTGGGGTCTGGCTTATAGTTGTACCATCGATTTTGACAGAGAGATCAGGGGAAGGGGCATATGGGGGAGGAAAAATTCTAAGTTCGGTTTTGGATAGATTGAGTTTAAGGAAGTGGTGTGACATCCAGACTGATATATCTGATAGTAAATTAGTGATACGTGAGGAGATAGAGGGAGTGAGCTGAGGGGTAGAGAAATAGATTTGGGTGTTGTCAGGGTAGAGGTGGTATTGGAAGCCATGGGAAGCTATCAGTTGACCCAGGGAGGCGGTGTAGATTGAAAATAGGAGAGGTCCAAGAACAGAACCCTGGGGGACCCCAACAGAGAAAGGAAGAGGAGAGGAGGAAGTAGAGTTATAAGAAACGCTAAAGGTGCGGTTGGATAAGTACGAAAAGAACCAGTGAAGTGTACAGTCACGGAGGCCAAAGGCGTGTCGTTTTTTGAGGAGGAGGGGGTGGTCAAACGTATCAAAGGCAGCAGAGAGGTCCAGGAGTAGGAGTACAGAATAGTGTTGATTGGTTTTGGCCGCTAGTAGATCGTTTGTTAGTTTTAGGAGAGCAGTTTCTGTGGAGTGTTGAGGACAAAATCCAGACTGAAGGGGATCAAGAAGGTTATTATCAGTGAGGTGAACGCTCAGTCGGTTGTAGACCAGACGTTCGACGTTCGAGGAGTTTGGATAAGAAGGGGAGCAAGGAGATGGGGCATAGGTTGTTAAGATTGGATGGGTCCAGTAAGGGCTTTTTAAGTATGGGTCTGACAAGTGCATGTTTTAGAGAGTTGGGGAAGATGCCAGAAGAGAGGGAGAGATTGAAGATGTGGGTTAGAGAGTGTAGCATAGGGCCAGAGGGTGAACGTAGCATTTGTGAGGGAACAGGATCCAGAGGGCAGGTAGTAAGGTGGACATTAGCAAGTAATTTAGCAACTTCGTCTGTATTGGTGGGGTTGAAAGAGGGAAATAATGATTGTGCCTGTGGGCATGCAGTGTAAAGTGTAGAGGGTGTCGGAACAGTAGAGATCTCTGTGCGAATTGTATCAATCTTCTGTTTGAAGTGATTGGCGATCTTCTGGGCAGTGAGTGAGTTGGCGGGTGGAGGCGGTGGAGGACGAGAGAGTTGAAGGTGGAGAAGATTTGACGGGGACGGGATGATAAGTTGCTAATGAGAGTGGTGAAATAGGTCTGCTTGGCAGAGAGGAGGCTGGAATTGTATTTTTGGAGGGCAGATTTATATTGGTTGAAATCTCTCTGAGACTTAGTCTTACGCCACAGGCGTTCAAGAGCATGACTACGTTTTTTCAGACTTCTAGTACCATCTGTTTGCCAAGGTTGAAGGGGTCTGGGCTTGATTCTGTGTGTAGTGAGGGGGGCCAGTGAGTCCAGTGAGGCTAGAAGTGAAGCGTTGTAGACAGAAGTGGCTAGGTTGGTGCAGGATAGGGGTGAGATTTTGTCGTAGAGGTTGTCGATAGCTGAGTAGAGAAGAGAAGGGTTGAGATGACGTAGGTTTCTGCGGGTAACTTTAAGGTGGTTGGAGGGAGAGGAGGTGAAGGAAAGGGGAGAGAGTGAAACTAATAAGGTGGTGATCAGAGAGAGGAAATGGATAGTTAGAGAGGTTGCATGGAGTGCAAAGGTGAGAGAAAATGAGGTCAAGGATATTGCCTTCTGAGTGTGTAGGAGCATGTATCCACTGCTTCAGGTCTAAGGTGGATGTTAGGCTGAGAAGTTTTGAAGTGGCAGGAGTGTTAGTATTAATAGGGATTTTGAAGTCCCCGAGAATGATTGTGGGGATTTCAGAAGAAAGAAAGTAGGGTAGCCAGGCAGAGAAGTCATCAAGAAAGGTTGATACTGGTCCAGGGGGCCTATAGATCACAGCTATCCTTAGCAAAATTGGAGTGAAAAGATGAATACAGTGTGCTTCGAAAGAGGAGAGTGACAGAGAGGGAGGTGGCTGAAGTACCTGAAAGGTGCTATGTGGGGCTAGAAGGATTCCGACACCTCCTCCCTTACGTCCACTGGATCTGGGGGAGTGAGTCCAGAGAAGACCACCATGGGATAGTGCAGCAGAAGACGCAGTGTTGGATTCGTGGAGTCAGGTTTCGGTAATGGCGAGTAGGTTATATGAGTTGGCGATAAAGAGGCCATGGAGGGAAGTGAGTTTGTTGCAGACAGAGTGGGAGTTCCAAAGGGCACAAGAGAAAGGGAGTCTGGTCTTGGGAAGAATAGAAATGGGAACTAAATTGTGTTGATTGCGGTTACTGCCAGAAGATGCAGGGTGATGGGTGCATAGGGTAAAGTTAAATGATGGAGGCCCAGGGTTTGGGGATATATCTCCAGAGGTTAGGAGAAGCAAGAGGGTGAGGGAGGCAATATGGGAGTGGGATTTATATGAAGGGACAAGCCCCAGCGTCTTGGAGATTTTTAGTGTGTGTGGATTTAGAATTAGCAGGAGTTAATGAGTGCAGTAATAAGGACAGGACAGAAGTGAGGGTGATATATATATATATATATATATATATATATATATATATATATATATGCTGTGGGGGGGGAGAAGAGGGGTGAAGGAGAGGTAGTTTTAGGATAGAGGACAGAGTTATCAAAAGGAGTGGTAGAGAATGCATGTTACAAGGAGAACGAGCTAAAGGAGTAAACAAGGTCACCTGATGTCGGTGTGGTGTTTTTCAATTTATCTTGTGTCCCTTCGCTTTGTGCATTCGCTGAAGTGCAGAATCAGAAGTGCATTCCACTTATAGAAATCACCACTTTGAGAAAGAGCTCAGTTGCAAATGTGTACCTCCTGCAAATGCTTCCCCCAAGAGAAGCTTAGATTTATACTGATAGGGGTGGGGTGTGGGTGGATTTCAATTACCAATCAAGAGGTAATAAAGCTTGGCTGGTTAACATGGCAAAATTCCTAAGTCACAAACAGACTAGCAAGAGGGCACTAAAGTTAAACGGGCCATAATTTTGGGTAAGACAAGGGAGATAATAAAGCATTGTAATGTGGACAGGTCTACAGACAGTTAAGTAGAAATAACATGCCAGCATTATTAGAGACACATAAGAAAAAGATAGCAGTGTTTCAGTTTTGGGTGGAGTTGCAGCAGTAAGAGCATACCAAAGTTAAAAGACATATTCACAAAAATGTAAGGGGTGTACTCAATTTTGTGAGATAGTGTGTATATATATATATATTAAAAAACAATGGTGTATTAAATCATGAATAATTCCCCACTTTCATCAAAAAACGTGTATAGGAAGGATGTATGTATCACAAACAAGTCCAAGTGATAAAACGTCCCAAAAAGCAGTGTTAGTAAAAAATGGTGAAGCTCTAAAATAGCGAAGTATTCAAACGATCAAGTGACTCTTGCGCTCAGTCAGATCAAGTGACTCGTGTGCTCCCCCTTGTGGGTCCCCACTCACCAGCTTCTGGTACCCCTGCAGGGGTGGTAGGCATGTATGGATAATCGTGGGTGGCCTCCTTTAATGGCTTTACCAGTGGTACGTTCTTGCAACCACTAAACCCAATCAGGGCGTCCAACCCGGTCATCCGATCAGAACATCACCCATCACCATATCCAGGAAATGATTCAGCAGCTCCTCAGGACTAAGTTCAGTGGTGCTGTGTTTAGAGGATGCAAACGGATACAAGTTTTAGTCCAATATGTGCTGGGGGGTGCTGGGGGGGCTGCTACACACAGAAGGTTTTTTTTATAGAATGCACTAAGATAAAAAACCTTCTGCCTTTACAACTCCTTTAAGGTAAAAAACATTTTGACTTTAGAACCACTTTAAGTTTTGTCACCCAACCCATTTTGTTTAGATAGTTTTGTATAGCATATAATACAGCAATAATGTCACTGCTGCTTTCACAAGGCAATATCTAGGTTTCCAAAGGCATTAGGTGCACACAAAGAGGATTTATATCCTTTATGGCTATTAAGGAATATATTTAAGCTAGGGTTTCACCAACACTGGTATTGGTGTTGATACTGAGTATTTGCACGAGTACTCATACTCATGCAAATGTTCTGATACCTGAAACCAATATCTTTGTGGTGCGATTTGAACCCATACAAAATGATAAGGCTCAAATCGCACTGCAACTAATCCCATGGATTTGAACAGGAATTCAGTGCAATTCCTGTCCGAATCGCATGCAGTTTCCCACACCACTCCTGTGTGAACTCAGGCTTGTCATAGTGACTTCAGCCTGGGTTCAAGCATGAGCAGTGCAGGATCCGCATTCCTGTTCAAATTCTATGTAGTATAGTTTAAGCCCATGAATTTTGCATGGGCTCAAATCGCACCTCAAAGGTATCGGTACTTGGCATCAGTGAGTACTTGACCGAAAGTATCGGTACTCACCAATAAAAGTCCGGTATAGGAGCAACCCAAATTTAAAGTAAAGTTTATGTGCCCGAGTTCTGCCTTAAATGTCTTATTTTTTCATTCTGTGGACACTTTCTTTTTCAGTGATTACTGTTAGAGCTCACATAAACAGGCACTAATGACAAATATCATCCTTTGAACTGCTCAAATACTTGCATTTGAACACAAAATGCAGCATATGCTAGATTTGGCTTGTTTTGCTTGCAATGCAGACAGATCTCAATAGGACCCGCTACTTCCAAAGAATAACAAAACAGGTCAAACTCAGCCCTAGAAAGATCACACAAATTTGCAATGAAAGTAAATGTCAACTGGCAGTGTCCTGTTTAAAAATGTACTAAATAATTAAAGTGGTTGTAAATGTATGGGCCAAACGACCCCCTGTTCGATTCGCACCAGAACTTTAGAATGTCAAAATAACGTTCAGAACCAAATAACGAACCCCATTGAAGTCTATGGGACCCGAACTGTAAAAATCAAAAGTGCCCATTTTGAAGGCTTATATGCAAGTAATTGGGCATACAATGGTTATGAGGGTCCAGATGCTGCCCTGGGGTCATGTATCAATGAAAAAAAACTTTATATAAACTTAATTTTTAAATGAGCAGTGATTTACTGATGCTTCAAGTGAAAGCATAAAAATGAGAAATAGCAATAAAAATGAAAAATTCCCTTAAATAATGTATAGTGCCTGGGGGCAGTGGCGGCCCATGCATTAGGGGCACCCGGGCGCCGCCACCCCCTATATGGTTAATGGATAGATTCATGCATGTTTTTTGAAGCACCTGATTAGAGCCATATGCTCTAATAGGCTTCAAAATAGGGTGGGCTTGGCGCACAAAGCATTGCGCCATGAGTCCACCCAGGTATTACAACAGCGAATGAATATTCGCTGTTGTAACACTGATCCTCAATTTGGCCAATCAGAAACAGGTCTGAGACCCATTTTCCGATTGGCCGAAAAGAAAAGACTTCCGATTGGCACCCGATGAGGGAAGAATCAGAAGTCGCTGATGCCTGTGAAGAGCAGAGGAAGGGAAAGCTGTCGCTGTTGTCGAGCAAGGGAAGCCGCCGGTGAAGTGTTGCATAAATGGGGTAAGTGCACCAGACCCGTCCACTGACCGACTGAGCGACGGGGGGGTGATACTGTTTGCAGCCCCCCCAAAAAAAAATTACCACGGCTGCCACTGCCTGGGGGGTCCCCTTAGTCTACCTGTAAAGTGGCACATCTGCACTGTGTATAGAAGCTGCTGCAGCAATAATTGCTTTATAAAGCCAAAAAAATGACATTTTCCCTGCAAGCTTTCTTTATTTTGTAAACATTGGGGAGCCCGTTCTAATTAATCTGGCGCAGACTTGATGTACTGTAGCAGCCATGTGTTATTGTATTGTTTGCTGTTTGTCTCAAAAAATCTAATAAAAATATATTTAAAAAAAAAAAAAAAAAACATTGGGGAGCCAGTCTGTATGATGAAGCCACAATGTAGTGCACTGGGAACAAGATTAGAGATATTTTGGATAAATTCATGTGTCTCTTTCGCAGACTTTGGATAGAAGTAACAGGTATGGAAAAATTGGTCTTTGAATGTCAGAGGTGCCTTCACACCCTAACCCTATAGAGGTACTCTTGATGAAAGCAAGACTTGGCCTTGCTGTAAAAAAATGTAATGATATGCACCTGTCAAACAGGTTGCGTAAAAATTGGTCTTTGGGTGACACACTGAAATTAGGGATGAGCCGAACACCCCCCTGTTCGGTTCGCACTAGAACATGCAAACAGGAAAAAAGTTTGTTCGAACACGCGAACACCGTTAAAGTCTATGGGACACGAACATGAATAATCAAAAGTGCTAATTTTAAAGGCTTATATGCAAGTTATTGTCATAAAAAGTGTTTGGGGACCTGGGTCCTGCCCCAGGGGACATGGATCAATGCAAAAAAAACTTTTAAAAACGGCCGTTTTTTCAGGAGCAGTGATTTTAATAATGCTTAAAGTCAAACAATAAAAGTGTAATATCCCTTTAAATTTCGTAGCTGGGGGGTGTCTATAGTATGCCTGTAAAGGGGTGCATGTTTCCTGTGTTTAGAACAGTCTGACAGCAAAATGACATTTCAAAGGAAAAAAGCCATTTAAAAGTACTCACGGCTATTGCATTGCCGGTCCGACAATACACATAGAAGTTCATTGATAAAAACGGCATGGGATATCCCCACAGGGGAACCCCGAACCAAAATTTAAAAAAAAAAAATGACGTGGGGGTCCCCCTAAATTCCACACCAGGCCCTTCAGGTCTGGTATGGATATTAAGGGGAACCCCGGCCAAAATTTAAAAAAAAAATGACGTGGGGTCCCCCTGAAGGGTCTGGTATGGAATTTAGGGGGACCCCCACGTCATTTTTTTTTTTAAATTTTGGTTCAGGGTTCCCCTGTGGGGAATTCCCATGCTGTTTTTATCAATGAACTTCTATGTGTATTGTCGGACCGGCAATGCAATAGCCGTGAGTAGTTTTAAATGGCTTTTTTCCTTTGAAATGTCATTTTGCTGTCAGACTGTTCTAAACACAGGAAACATGTGCCCCTTTACAGGCATACTATAGACACCCCCCAGCTATGAAATTTAAAGGGATATTACACTTTTATTGTTTGACTTTAAGCATTATTAAAATCACTGCTCCTAAAAAAACGGCCCTTTTTAAAACTTTTTTTTGCATTGATCCATGTCCCCTGGGGCAGGACCCAGGTCCCCAAATAATTTTTATGACAATAACTTGCATATAAGCCTTTAAAATTAGCACTTTTGATTTCTCCCATAGACTTTTAAAGGGTGTTCCGCGGCATTCGAATTTGCCGCGAACACCCCAAATTGTTCGCTGTTCGGCGAACTTGCGAACAGCCAATGTTTGAGTCGAACATGAGTTCGACTCAAACTCGAAGCCCATCCCTAACTGAAATATACCGCGTTAAACATGCAGTAACGCATAGAAATATACTGCGTTAAACGCGCAGTAACGCAATATACGGTGTTAAATATGCACTAATACACTGAAATATACTGAGTTAAATGTGCACTAACACACAGAAATATACTGCGGTAAACGTGCAGTAACGCACTGAAATATACTGCCTTAAATGACTTGTAACACACAGAAATATACTGCATTAAACATGCACTAACGTACTGAACTATACTGCAGTAAACCTGCCCTGATAACATAAACTGACACTAATGTAAAAATGAATGGTCTCTACATTCACACTGACTGAACTATCACGGGATTCACACTAAAGTGATATTCTACACAGACAATAGAATCACAGTAGCACAATATAGCACACCAACTCTCTAGTAGGACTGAACAGAGCCCTGTTCTATCTCTCTCCACGCCGATATCACACTACAAATGGCCGCTATTGAATGAATCATTTTATAGTGTGGGGTGGGACTAAGAGCAATGAGCCAAGATTGGATAGAGTCATCATTACTTTCTCCAATCATGGCTCTGACAGAGCTCTGTGCCCTAAATGGGCAAAGCTTTCATTGCTTCAGCCAATCAGGGCTTCCAATGCACTGTGCGGCGGGGCAGTGCATTGTGGTCATTCGGCGGGCTGAATAAACAGTCGAATGCCCCGATAATTCGGGTGTTCATCGAACGGGCAAACAGCCAATGTTCGACCCAAACTCATGCTCAGGTCGAACCATTTGCCCATCCCAAGTTGTAAAGCTTCAAGGTTTTTCATCTGAATGTGTTGTATGCATTCACATGAAAAACCTTCTGTGCTGCAACCCCCAGACCCCCCTTTTTCTTACCTCAAGACCCCCCTTTTTCTTACCTGAGCTAGATACGATCCAGCAATGTACACAAATGCAGCGGCTCCAGCCGTTGTCACTCTCCTCATTGGACAGATTGATAGCAGCAGGAGCCATTGGCTCCCGCTGCTGTCAATCATAAGCTGAGACACGGGAGCAGGGCCGAGTCCCAATGTCTGTGTCAACAGACGCAGCAGCGGGATCCGGGAGCGAGCCTGCATGGGTGCCCCCCTGGAAAGCGGCTTTCTGTGGGGGCACCCGATGAAGAGGAGGGGCCTGGAGAACAGGCGGGGACCCCAGAAGAACAGGATCAGGGCTGCTCTGTGCAAAACCATTGCATAGAGCAGGTAAGTATAGGCATGTTTGTTATTTTAAAGAAAAAAAAACTAACGTGTACAACCACTTTAGTAAAGAAAACCTTACAGAGATTCCAGCCTTTCCTCACACTAAAAAAAAAAAGTGTTTTTGAGCTCCGGTAGCCATTTTGGAGCAGGGAAGAGTTAATTTTGCTGTGTCCTGTGGTCCTCTGTAGTTGCAAACACACTTTATGCTAAACTGCAGGGAAAAAATTAAATACACATCTTAATTTAATGTATATGTGTACTGTCTTTTCTGCCAAATGATTTGTAATTCTATCCAGCTAGAGTTTATACCCCTCTGTCAGACAGTACAGTCAGGAGGGTGATACAAGAATCTCAGTTGCTGTTAAAGCGGAGGTCCACACATATTGTAAACTTTATATTAATCCTTTCATGGCATTGAACAGATGTATAAATGATTAAAAAAAATGTCTGTGTGTTTACCTTGTAATTGGTCTTTATAGTGGAACTTCCTGTTTCAGACCCCAGCGGGAGTAGGCGTGTATATTCTTTATCCCTGGCGGCGCACTGTCTCCTGGGAGCTATCACAACTATCACTGTCTCCTGGGAGCTATCTGTTGCCATCACAACGGGGCGGAAACTTCCAACGCCGCCACCTGTTGTGATGGCAACCTTGAAGTTTATGGCGCTCCGCGCCGTTAACACTGAGCATGCACGGGAACGAGCTGTGAATGCTGGTAGCTCAGCATTAACCGAATCCAGGAAGTAAATGCTTGTGGGCTTCAAATGCCCACAAGCAAGATGGAACCGGCCGTCCACAACTTTTAAAACTTTGTTTTTTATTCAAAACGGGACATTGGGGGACATAGTTCACCAAACAAGTGAGTCTTACTGTTATTATGTTAGTGTCTGCACGGTTGAAAAAAAAAAAAAAAAGAATGGTCGGTGGACCTCCGCTTTAACGAATGCAGTGGTGTCACTTCCCCCACTTGCAGCCTGCTGATTGTACAATGAAAGGGCAGCAATAACCTGATAAAGCATCAACCCCACTCACCTTGCTCTCTCCTTATGACATGACACTTACAGTATGTGAGCATCAATCACTAATACACAAATATGGAATACGTTCCAGAATAGCATAATTTCTCATGCAAGCCATATATTGATATATTCATAAATACATTTTAATGTGTGTCTCAATACCTGCCTGGAGTTCAGCTTTAAATACTTTTCAGTAAGAGATCTGAACTCAAGCATGTAACAAAAAATTGTTACAAGAAAAGCTCAGAATCCCTTCTCTCTATTTTTGTTCCAGGTCATTGACTCAGAACACATTAAAGCCAAAGTATCAGCATGTCAGCCAGGCAATTAGCATTTTCAGATGGAGATGTCAACAGCAATTGCAACCTTCATATTTCTCTTCTGAAAGGTTTCTTTTAGCAGTTCCTGTCTAGAGGATACAATATCAACTATTTTCTATGTTATTCTTATACAGTAGAATGAAGCATGCAATCTGTTCTTAGAAATATACCGCTGCTCCCTTTTGATCATTTTGCAGTGATTTGAATTATAAATATCGTGCATTCTAAATGTAAAAGCTGCTGTCATGAAGCACCTGTAGAAAATGGAAAAACACAATTAATGAGCAGCGTGATTGCTGCGGGGGTGTGCAGAGCTGGCTACTTTTCAAATAATTTGCGGGAATTTTCCAAACTGAAATTTCAGTGTACTTCAAGTAAGTGACTGAAATATATTCCCCAGATGACATACTGAAACAAACTAAAGAATTTCCTATTCTTTATGCAAAAGAAGAATAAATAGTGATACATAGCTGCAATTACAATATTAAAAATGCACTAAAAAGTAAAATCTGAATCAAATCTCAGTTAATTTAGGTACCAACATTTGTCGAAAAATACTCACTAAATAGGAATGTGCATTATATGGCCAAAAAATTGGGAACATAATCATCACGTACTGTACATATGAGCTTGGGCATCATATTCCAAACCCATGAGCATTATTAAGAAATTATACAGTAATCAGGTGTGCTCCTACTGAATCAATATGATACATGAAACAAATGCTGGTGATGTCTCAGGTAAACAATAAATAAATAACCAAATAAAGTGATATTCAATACCAAATTTCTCTTTTAAAAGATCCTTCTCACTGTATCACCATTTCCTAAAAACACAGGTAAGTAAAACCAGAACCCCAAGTGTTATATATTAAAAAGTAAAATCATAAAATAATAACAAATACAGTAAAATCTTCATAACTTATATGTATCCAAATAAATGTGATAAACTGGATATAGGTTGATCCCACATCCCTGGTACTGCAAGTCCAACACAATTAAAAAAATACACTACACTTGCTAATGAGTCCATATAAAAGTGTGCACACTTCTTATAAAGTCTTGTTCACTAAGTGGGGCAGTGCCCTGATAAGAGTAATAGGCTAGAGCTTCCACCGCCATGCACACTACGCGGTCACCTTTAAAAATGGACCTAAAAAATATATATCACATAGGTCTCATGTACTTAGATCATTCACTAAGGGGTTACTGGTAGAGCTTGACTCTCTCAGGTTGCACTTTGGATGTGCAAGATGTTATGTGTAGGGCCCTTTAATGGCTCCTGGTTATCCCTCCACATTCAGGAGTAACACACTATAGCCAATCATACGCCCAGTTGTGCGTAGCTTACTTAAAGATCACGGTTTTACCATCCTTTCCACTACAGATAATTATCTGCAGGCTGTCTAGGAGTTACATCAGCAGTCCTCTGCATGAATAATCACATCTCAGTAATCACTCGACAAATTGTCCCCACTATGTGGATTTGACAGCCTCAACTTTTCTGGGAAGCTTTTCCACAAACTTTTTGGGTGCTTCTGTGGAATGTCTGCTAAATTAAGCCAAAGGACCATTTGAAGCTCAGGTACTGATGTAGATTTAGAAAACCTGGCTTGCAGTCAGCATTCCAATTGATCTCAGAGGTGTTTAGTAGAGTTTAGCCCAGGACTCTGGACAGGTCACTCGGCTTCCTCCACACCATACTCAATCCATGTCTTTATTGAGCTGGCTTTGTGAAGAGGGGTACAGGCCTTTGCCAAACAGTCGCCACAAAGTTGGAAGTGCACAGTTATGTAAAATGTCTTTGTATGCAACAGCATTAGCAGTACTCTTTAATCCAAACACTTAAACTCAATTTGAAGAGATTCCACTTTGGGACCTTTCTGTGCTCCTCAGGATTCAAGGATAAATGCATTTTTACAGCACCAACCCTTCAAGGTCCCACCTCACTGTGTGAACATTCCCTAACAGCATATTGTATAATCACCTAAACTACAGGGGTCTGGTGATCTCTACTGTGAGGCCTCTGGATAACACATAGACTTTGGTTTGAAATCGCATTCTCAGCATGTGCATGGCACAATTTACATTAATTTTAACAGGAGACCCATCAACATTTACAGGTGAGAAGATCCCCTGAAGAATATGTGCGCTAAAAGCAATAAAAGTTAATACGTCTTTTATTGGGTTTGTTCTCAGTTCAAGTCACCTCTAGTACAGAGAAAAGACTGTTAACCCCTTGTAACCAACCTGCTACTGTTATACAACTATAGAAAACTACCTACTACAGAGTTGACCCCAACTGGATTGGAAATTGAAACCCTACTCTTGGTTCAGACTTTAAGATCAGAGAACAGAGAGTTTCAAGTGTGCCTAAAGTGGTTGTAAACCTCAGACATTAAATATGAACAAAGCATATCCCTCTATAGTGTGTACTTGTCTCAATTAAGAGCACTAAGTATCATTTCTGCCTGCTGTTTCCTTCCTCTGCTATCACCGTGAATTACTTCTTACAAGTTTTCCTGACACCAAAAGAAAAATGTTGACAGGGGAGGGAGCCCCAGCTGAATTACTCCAGCTCTGTTCCTGTATGCTGTGTGAGGGGGGCTTCAAATCAGCTATCAGAGCTCTTCAGCTCTCTGCCCCCTTTTTCTGGCAGCTCACAAGCTTTATAAAATATGCACTTTGAAGGGATGTAGAGAAGAGAAGACTGCAGATAAACAGGTGTAACTTCTGTAGGAGGATTTGTCTCATCTCTGTGTATCACCTGAGGCCATTTACTTCACTAGGTATATGTAAAGGTTTACAACCACTTTAACATTTCTATACAGATGGGGGCTGATTTGCTAAAACTGGAGAGTGCAAAATCTGGTGCAGCTGTGTATGGTAGCCAATCAGCTTCTAACTTCAGTTTGTTAAATTAAGCATTGACAAAAAACCTGGAAGCTGATTGGTTTCTATGCAGAGCTGCACCAGATTTTGCACTCTTCCGGCTTCAGTAAATCAACCCCAAAGTGTTTCCCTTCCAAAGGATCCAATAGAAGCCTCATGGTTTGCTATGGCTGTGGAGTTTCTCTTGTGAGGATGCAACGTGCAAATGAGCCAGTGGTGCTGCAATTGTTTCTGCATGATAGCTGTTATGAATATCATGCCCACTATGTAAAATCAATGCCCTAATTAGGAACTACTACACTCCATTTGTAAGAGAACAGACTAAATTAATATTATGCTACTTCCTCATTAGACCAATAACTTATCAAGGGGCAGATATTCTTGCTCCATAATCTCCTACAATTTAATTTGGATGTCCCACAAAATGAATGTGAATGTTTTTTGGACCACATTACCAGTTCACTGAGCGAACCCATCCATATGAACTTTTGTCCAAAGTGAAATGGCTCAATCTGTCACGTGTTCTGACTCGTGTAAACTACTAACCCTAGAGGCCCTGCTGGAGATGCAACATCTTTTGCAACAATCTTCTTTTAATTTACCCAAAGTCTGTTTGGATTAGTGGGATAGACAGTGAGACCAATACAGGAGCATTGGGATGAGGATTCTGGAAAATTCTAACTCTAAACTTTGGTTGCAAGAAATAAACAAAATGATGTTTTGGTACTTCTAAAAGAACCTGCCTGGTTGCAGACAGAAAAATTGCATAACCTACAAAATGATGTGCATAGTGTGATATAGCTATATATAATTGATATAGTCATGATACCAGCTATATCAATTTTTTAAGAGAACTGAAGTTTTCCTTTAAATAGTTCTTGGAGCCAAGCCAACAGCAGCACAGGTCCATGCACAAGTAATGCTGTTAATTCAATACATATTAATTTCCTTTTCTCTAAGTTTGTTTAACACACAGAACACGCAGCCAGCAACAGCCGAGTGCCTCTGAAAATCCCTCTTGCCAATGTCATTGTGTAGATAGATACTAATAAGCTTTGTCTTCTTTCTAGCCAGGTAGAAACAGTGAGCAACATTTTGTTTTTGTCTCAGTGCTCCCCATTCTCTCTGCATTGTATGCTATGTCCACTGATATTTTCCAACCTATTCAGTATAAACAAAGTGTTCTCTTCTGTTGAGTAGTGAAGTCTCGATCTCCAGAAGAACAACACTTTGTTGTTGTCTGAATGGAAACCTCAGAAATAAATCGATATGGCTCCTGGGTGCGATGAGCACATTAATATCATTTTCACATGTAGATAGCTTGGAGATTATTGAGAAAGAGCCCAGGCTTGACAGTATTATGTGAGCTGAATGCAGAATTAATAATGCTGGTCAATTAATGTAAACACACATGGATTTCATTTAACAGAGGTGATAAGCCAATGTCTTTCAATCAATTACTGCCTGTAGGTGGAAGACAATTTTGCTTGCATTTATCCCTGATATGTTGCTTTGCATCAGTGCATCTTTTAATTCATTTGAGCTCTAAAGTCAAACTGTGAGTTCCCTCCTTCAGCTGTAAAATGAATCTACAATTGTAGAAAAAAAATATATAGAGGAAATGCTGAAGAAAATGCCTGCAAATATTTACATAGTAAAGATTCCAACAGAAACCTATAAGAGATGTTTGTCGTGAAGTAGGTCAGTGACCATTGACATCAGGTAAATTCCTTTTTAACCATATTAGCCTAGAGTGTGTTTGTGTGGTATGCTTAGGCATTGTACATACAGTATGTACCCTGTGTAATCCTCAGGGATTAACCAAATGTACAATGGAAAACTGCAGCCACATAGTTTTAAATATGATACAAAGTCATGCACAATTCATCATCAAATGGCTTGAATTTTGGCTAATTCCTGCTAAATCAGCTGAAATTTAAATAATGGAAAACCCTTTTGACACCACATTTAAAAAATCGACTGAGCCCCACCTCTTGGTGGTATATATTTCCCTAACAGCCTACTGTATACCCTGTGATTGTGGCATTCAGTAATTTCCATTTATTTTAATAGGGGATCCATCCCATTTTTAAGGAATCAGTATGCTAAAAGTAAGAAAAGTTAACAAATCTCTTGTTAAGTCGTACAAGTCACCTCTAGTACAAACTCTTATCCCCAATAACCAACCTGCTGTTGGTATACAATAACGAAAAACTACCAACTTTAGACTGGGCTTCAACTGGATAGGAAGATGAAATTGTACTCTTGATTCTGCTTGTAAGATCAGGGAACAAAAAGCTTCAAATGGGCTTAACACCACCCCTCTGGCACCAAGCAAGTTCTATGCAGATAGTATTTTGCCAGAGACACTGCTAATAAACAAAATAATTAACCCACGCTAAATGTTACAATCAACGGTGAGACTGCAGCAACCTCTAATTGAATACACGATATGCACCTACAAAAATCAAAAAAAGTTGCCCTTTCTATTTAAATATCATTAAAAGTGCTATAAATAGTCAATGCATATACTGTATATACAGAGTGCCTAGATGTAATAAATATAAAACAATTCATACATAATAAAATTCATCAAACCTAAAGTGCTTCTGAATGCATTAATACAAAATCATAAAGTGCTTCTGTGCGTGTCAACCAATGTATTGACAAACACTTCAAAATTATATCAAAATTATAGAGTGCAAAATTAGCAAATGTCCATATGTGAAATAGGTCCTTCCACTACAGAGAATGTGCATTAGACCAATACCGTGATCTCTAATTAGGACTGCACCTCTTTGTAAATGGTTCCCACTACCAATACAAAGCGCTTCAAAGACCAGTGTTTCTCAACCTTTTTTCATTCAAGGCACCCTTTAAAATTATGGACAAACTCGAGGCTCCCCATTCTAAAAATGTACACATTTTTCTGATAGCTTTACATAATGCAGCAACACCAATACACGTAGGACACCCTATGTTAGAGGTAAGTTATTCTTGCAAAGCAAACACACTTTTGCAAACAGGTACTGACTAGTATTCTAATGTTTCTCTTCTCACTCAGTTTTTTCCATCACTCAGCTAATGAGACCCCAAAGCTGATGGAGAGAGGCAAGGGAGGATCAAACAAGGATGATATGCAGGTAACTAACATCCTCCTTATCAATTGATATTGTCATTGGGCGTTAGAAGGTTGGCAGCTAGACGGTTGTAAGGGTGTACAATGAAAACCTGTGGCTTTGTGTAACTAAAAGTCAGGTTTCATCCACCTGCCAGCTTGTATACAATTTTGGGGAAATTTTTAGGCATTTTGCCAAGGCACCCCTGAAGAAGCCTCAAGGCACCCCCGGTTAACCAACCAATACAGTCTGCTCCTTCACAGGATGGCCAGAGCACACCTCCTAATTCCAGTGTGTCATCACAGAATAAACACTAGTATCACGCAAAACAATAAAGCTACAAACCATTGCCCAATATCTCCTTAATTGACGTGTTTAATGTGGTACTCACAAACAAAATGGAATCAGGGCAATGTAACTCCACATCGCTGCCTGACAGCAGCATGCACAATGACGTCACAAATAGGCTGCACCCTACATGTTTCGTGGCAACCCACATCTTCAGGAGACAGGTGGGAACCAGTCACAAAAAGGTGCAGTCCTAATTAGACATTATGGCATCGGTCTGTTGCACATTCCCTGTAGTGGATTGATTTATTTCATATATGGACACTGATTAATTTTGCACTCTAAAATTTTGATGTGTACATTGATTGACATGCACAGAAGCACTTTATGGTTTATGATTAATGATTTTTGTATTAAAGCACACAGAAGCACATTATATTTGATGGATTTTTTTATGTATGATTTTTTTATATATATATACATCTAGGCATTGTATATATATATATATATATATATATATATATATATATGAATTGACTATTTATAGCACTTTGCATGATATTTAAAGAGACAAAGTGCAATTTCTTTTGGTTTTATAAACTTTGCTAGCCTGGAGCTGTTCTATAAACATCAAAGGATGTAATAAACAGGACAGAATCCACAATTTTCACTGCAATAACTTGAACCTGATCAAAGTAATTGTGAGCTATCATTGTTTTTTCATATTTTATAAAAAATCTGTTTTTGTTTCAATTTGATTCAACAGAACAAATTTGAAATGGCATGGGTAAAAATGATGGGTCCCTTAACCTAATGTTTTGAGACAATCACTGCAAATATGCCATTTCCATGGCTTTCAATTAGACATGTGCACCTGCCAACAGGTAGATTGGCCTAATCTTCTTGAGCAAATTGCTCCAGCTGTCTCAGGTTTTAAAAGTGCCTTCTCCAGACTGCATGTTTTAGCTATTTCCATAGATGTTCAATATGATTCAGATCATATTCAAAATAATCCCATGTTTTCTTCTTAGCCATTCTTGGGTGTTTTTAACCATGTGTTTTGGGTCATTATACTGTTGGAGTACCCATGAACTGCAATCGAGAGAAAGCTTTCTGACACTGGGCAGCAGAACTCCTTGATAGTCTTGAAATTTCAATCAGACGGGGAACCAAACTCTTCCCTACTCTTTCCAAAACCCCCCCCCCCAAAAAAAATAGCTTGCCTGTACATACACTTTAACCAAAGAATCACTCATAAGGCTGTGAACTCACGCACCAGGTGGGTAGTAGGTGGTCAGGGCATGGTTCAAAAACCTACAAGCCACTCGCAGTAAAACATATTAATAGAACAACTAATTTAATTGTAAGTTCAGTACAAAGCAGAGTGGAGCCTTTTTAAAACAGACAGAATTTTCATTTTCACTTCCATCACAAATCATGCAAAATTCTTTTTTTTTGCCCCTGCAAGTGCATCCAGAGCTATAGTTTGGTAAACTCTACACTGGACTGTAAAGTCTAATGTGGATGTTGCTGTGTACTCTGCAGAATAACTTTGCAAAATCTTATTTGTCCATATCCTGGGAGAGTTTAGTTACTTATTGGTAGAGTTCAGTTACTCATTTTACATTTGAATGATTGTCTTGGAAATTAGGCCCCTTTCACACGGGACGGATCCGTGTTGATCCGCCCCGTGTTTATCCGCTGCTCAGCGGGGATCGCTCCGCTTTCCCCAGCTGAGCAGGCAGATGACAGGGCGGGACCCGCACACTGTGCAGGGACCGCCCTGTCAGATCTCCGCTCTCCCCTATGGGGGATCGGAGGAACACGGACCGTCTGTCCGTGTTCCTCCGATCCGCTCTGCAGATGGATAGAAAAATAGGATTTTCTTCCGTCCGCAGAATCGGACGAGAGCGGAGGCGGACGACATCGGGTGTTAGCGGATGTACATCCGCTGACACCCGCTATCCCATAGGGATGCATGTATGTCCGTATTTCATCCGAAAACGGATGGATGAAATACGGACATACTGTCCGCATGTGTGAAAGGGGCCTTATAACAACCAGCACTTTTGGAAGTAAGTCTCACAGCTGTCCACTGTTCTTGATTAGCTTCGCTTACCAAGAACGCTGGACATGCCGTTATCCTGGACTCCTATTGTAAAACCTACTCTAATACATAGCAATTTGTAGAGGCTGAGTTAATGACATCTGACCATAAAAATACAATAGTTTCTAAAAAGAATCATGGTCTTTTATGGTCACTTTGCAGTACTAGATCCCATCAGCTCAATGTGTTAAAAAAAAACATAAAGAAAGGAGAGAACCTATCTGTGTTAAAACCAAATATACCGGATGTTTGTGTATTTCGTTAAGTATATCCAAAGCCAAAATTTGTGTTTTTTACATTTTGGATGAAGTAGGGAATGTTTAGCACCGTTATCAGTTTTTTTTGCCCATTTAGGATGCTTTCCTTTAGACATGCGCACACTGAAATATTTCGTTTCGGAATTTCGTTTTCGTCCGAAAAATAAATTTATTTAGTTACTCACAAAATTTGTTTTTATCTATTTCATTTTTCGTTAAAAATTGCATTAGTACGAAAATCCTAATTAATTAAGGTCGAATCTGTCATTGAAGGCTTATGGTGTCTGTCGAATGTTCAAAGAAGATTCGACGGAGCAGCTAAACTGTACGACGCCGCAATCGTACATTTCCGGTCAAATTTCCCGCCTACAAGCTAGCTGTAGTAGAATTTTAATGTTGTATGGCTAGTAATAATTATATTTATTAATTATTTTACCAGTCAACCAACATTAGAATTTTTCTATAGCCTATGGGCAGATGCATTTGACCCGAAATGTACGATTGCAGCGTCGTACAGTTTAGCTGCTCCGTCGAATCTTCTTAGAACTTTCGACAGACACCATAAGCCAAAGATTCGATGTTTGTATGTTTTTCATCGCTTTGTCGAATCTTCGTCGTTCATGTTGAATGGTCTACTCTACCCCAACAGTCAGCCAACTTTCCCATTCGTTTCTCAATCTCCAAGTGCAATGGCGGGCGCGGCATCCGACGTTGTGTCAGATATTGATATGGCATTATAATATAGAATCCATAATAATAAATCCCCCCACACACACAATACGGGCAGCCTCTGAGGCTATCACAACACTAGCAACACTAGTATCACTATCAAGTTCACAACACCAACACAAAAGCAGCAGATTATTATGAAAAAGTTAAGTTGAACTGTAGCTTGCTTCACTATTGTTCTGCTGCTGTGCTTATGCTTAATTGCTAAATAATTCAGGTTCTCTGACAAACGGACCAGCTAAGATTGACTGTCTTCTGAAATGATTCAGTGTGTGTGTCTCTCTCTGCTAGCAAATCGTAAGTGAAAGTAAGTTGGCTGTACGTGTGTACTTAGTTCTAGCTATTTTACTGCCCCTCCTCTTTGGTTACAATCGGCCAATAACATTCATCATCATCATTATTTTTATTTTTCTTCCCCCACCCAATTCCAGAAGCGATCTTTTCTCTCTATGTCGAATCTTTTCTCTCTATGTAGAATAATCTTGGACTAATAGAGTTACGGTTAGGCACATTCGACCACAGGTTCGATAGACACAGATTGTTATTGTCAGCGTCATGTTGAATCTCCTATCTATATCGAACTGTTGTCACAACGAAAACGAAAATAAAGCATTTGTTTATGTCGGATCTTTCAGTTTTTGTATTCCAAACTTTCGTTATCGTTTGTTAAAACGATAACGAAAATACCTGAAATAACAAAAATGCATTCGGACGAAAACGAATGCACATGTCTACTTTCCTTCACTTCATGTTCTGTAGACACAACAGGAAATGAAAGGGAATCTTTCTAGAATCCCCTTGGACTGTTATGTCTGTAACTACACTCTCTGGCCACTTTATTAGGTACACCTTGCTAGTACCGGGTTGGACCCCCTTTTGCCCTCAGAACTGCCTTAATTCTTTATGACAAAGATTCAACAAGGTGTTGGAAACATTCCTCAGAGATTTTGGTCCACATTGACATGATAGCATCACGCGGTTGCTGCAGATTTGTCAGCTGCACATCCATGATGTAAATCACATCCCAAAGGTGCTCTAATGGATAGAGATCTGGTGACTTTGGAGTCCATTGGAGTACAGTGACCTCATTGTCATGTTCAAGAAACCAGTGGTGAGATAATTTGAGCTTTGTGACATGGTGCATTATCCTGCTGGAATAGCCATCAGAAGATGGGTGCACTGTAGTCATAAAGGGATGGAAATGGTCAGCAACAATACTCAGGTAGGCAGTAGCGTTTAAACAATGCTCAATTGGTACCAAGGAGCCAAAAGTGTGCAAAGAAAATATGCCCCACACCATTACACCACCAGCCTGAACTGTTGATACAAGGCAGGATGGATTCATTCTTTTATGTTGTTTACGCCAAATTCTGACCCTACCATCTGAATGTTGCAGACGACATTGAGACTCATCAGAGTAGGCAACATTTTTCCAATCTTCTATTGTCCAATTTTGCTGAGTGTGCAAATTGTAGCCTCAGTTTCCTGTTCTTAGCTGACAGGAATGCGGTCTGCTACTGTAGCCCATCTGCTTCAAGGTTCAATGTGTTGTACATTCAGAGATGGTATTCTGCATACGTTAGTTGTAACGAGTGGTTATTTACATTACTGTTGCCCTTCTATCATCTTGTACCAGTTTGACCATTCTCCTCTGACCTCTGACATCAACAAGGCATTTTCTTCCACACAACTGCCTCTCACTGGATATTTTCTCTTTTAGGGACCATTCTCTGGAAAACCCTAGAGATGGTTGTGCGTGAAAATCCCAGTAGATTAGCAGTTTTTCAAATACTCAGACCAGCCTGTCTGGCACCAACAACCATGCCACATTCAAAGTCACCCAAATCCCCTTTCTTCCCCATTCTGATGCTCGGCTTGAACTTCAGCACGTTGTCTTCACCATGTCTAGATGCCTAAATGCATTGAGTTGCCGCCATGTGATTAATTAGCAATTTGCGTTACCAAGCAATTGAACAGGTGTACCTAATAAAGTGGCCGGTGAATGTAGTATCCCCATTGGAAGATTTCCTCTCTATTGCTGTTCTGGTGGCTGCTCAAAGTATTGGATTTTCACTCACTTGTACTCTCAAGTACAGTGTTTCCCAGGACAAAAATAAAGAGCAAATCTCCTAACGGATACACAGACATCAATAAAATCTAATGGTGGTCGTAACTCACCATTCTATCAAAAGTTAAGATAACAATTAGGCTTTAGATACATTTTATATGT
Organism: Aquarana catesbeiana; assembly: GCF_042186555.1. Classification (NCBI taxonomy): domain Eukaryota; kingdom Metazoa; phylum Chordata; class Amphibia; order Anura; family Ranidae; genus Aquarana; species Aquarana catesbeiana. The sequence continues at coordinate 93,781,932 of NC_133328.1, forward strand.
GTGATTAATTTAAGTTTCCAGTCTTCAGTTGTTTAAGTTTCTTTAAAAAATGACTATATTTCTAGTGTGATTTTGGTTTACAGGGCAAAACCCACCCTACCGTCTCTGAGAAACATAATAGACAGTGTGCCCTGAAGCTATTAATAGTTTGCTTCTGGCAAAAGCTCACTGATGTCTACAATTACCAATAAAACTCACATTCTATATTCATTTGATGGGAACACATGGGATAATGCTGTACATTTTTAACCAAATGAGCAGTGTTGAAATTTTTCAAGCCTTATATATTATGATATATAAAAAAATGTATAAACAATTTTAGCAATGTTTCTGCAGTTTAGGAGCACCAAAATAGGTGCCTGTAAGCTACTGAATATCCTTTACATAATGTATTTGTCATTCAGTTAAGGTGTAAACCTTAACTGAATGACATTTAGTTTGTTATAGCATTGTGTTTCCTAAAGCATTGCCATTTTTTTTTCCACCATAAATGCTGTTTGTCACCCCTTTTCCATCAATTTTTGTATCTTAGTGCTGCTGGTCTCCTCTAGCCTCTTTTGACCATTTCCTATCTACATGAATGAATTCAAGAATTGTAGCATGTAACCAGGTTGACAACGCAGGAGCACAACTGGAGAACACCGATCATCCTATATCTGGAAGTGCTAAAACAAGGACCTTCATGGCAGAAATACATGGTATTCTTTTAAAAAAAAAACAAGCAATAAACCAGCCAACCAACCAGATCACAATTACAAATATATTATTTTAATCAAAGTGCAGTTTCAATTATTTTAACAAAAAAATGCAATCTGAGGGCTTTAAGTCCAGTGCAGAACATGAAGACAAAGGGAAGTAAAGAAAATGCCAAATGGAGCCGGTACTTCAACTCATCCATAAACTCACGGATCTTTCCATGTGCGATGATCCTGTGGTGGTCCTAGTCAACCTCACCCCCTTGTCGGAAGTCCGTCAAAAGTCTGACGAAAGTCCGCCGGAATGGCCGTCGGACTTTTGTTGCCGAAAAGTCCGCTCGTGTGTACGCGGCCTTATTTGAAGTTTATGTTCTATTGTACTTTGTGGCACACCTTTAAATAAAAAATGTAAAGGAAAAAAAAAGAAAAATTCCAAACCTTGCAACTTTTATCAGTATGTGAGAAATTAAGAATTTCATTAGGAAATGTATAAATATGTATACATTTTATTATTGGATCTTCAAAAATAACATCTATGTCAGCAGTCTGTAGATGCATCCTTTAATTTGATTCAGAATTTTACATTTCCGGTACTCTGTCACTGGCAATTAGTTGTTTTGAAACATTCTTATTCAAATTGCCTAAAGTAGAACTCTTGTTTATAAGTCTTTATGGCTTGTTGCTTACAGCATAAAGCTCCAGTGGGGGGTTAATCAGCAGCAGCAGAACACACAATTTGGAACAAACTAATAATTCCAGAAGCAGAGCAGCAATCAGTCATGGCGATAATTTGGCAACAGTGACTCACTTAGATGATCAAAGGTCTCTCCTGGTGGCAGCTGACAGGGTAGCGGTGTGATTCTGCTCAGTAAAAATGAACAATAAGAAGAATCTAGTTGGCTTGACAGCAGAACCCAAAGGATTTAAAACTGCTGACTTTTATCATTGTGTATATGCACAGTAGTTATTGCAAACCAAACAAAGTTGGTCCAGCTCTCTGGATCTAATCATTGTCAGTCGATGCAATGGCTTTTCATGCGTGGTGTGTAAAGAATGACCAATGTCACATTATCCCCGGCGGAAAGAGGGGAGGTCATTAAAGCTGTCTAAGTATGTGACAGAGAACCTGATATAACTGTTATTGTTCAGCATGTACCAGCCAGTGCTGGACACTAAATGAATAAAACCCAAGTTTATAAATTTTAAATGCCCGTAGATTTTTTTAAGGCAATGTTATGTTTTCTTTGTCACCCTCCCCCCATCCCTCCTTTCCACCCCTTTAAAAAAAAAAAACTTGAATAAAGCTTCCTTTTTAGTCCTCCATCATGTGATCTATTGATATACCCATTTCAGACTGCAGTCTGGTCTGCTGCCAAGCCAACCCCCTACCCTCACCACTGGAGTCTTTAGAATTTGTGATGAACCCAGTCATGGGCATCTAGAAAGAAGTCTCCACTTCACCAGGCAACAACATTCCCTTCCTCACTCTGTGTTCCAGAAGGGACAAGACTTCTCACTCTTCATGTCATGTGAAAATAGAAATTTGGGCCCTTTAGACTAGGTGTTTTCTTACATTTCTGCAGCAATTAGCTAAAGTGGGGTGACAAGTATTGTGTGGAGCAGGGAGGGCCCTTGGCCTGGCTTCAGCTTAATGTTTTGTATTATGATTCTGTCACCATTTGCTATTGCAGAGGGTTAAGTGATACTTGGACCTGGTAAATAAACATATATCATGAGCAGGAGGGGGGGTGACCTGGGCTATAGCCCCAAATGGGCCCACAAAAAGCCCCGAGTCTTGTATTGCTCATTGAGAATTATTAGCCCGAGTCCCAAGGCCTGGGGCTGGCTGGGAACTCGGGGCTATAGTATGCAGTTTGCACACATCTAGGGCCCGGACTGGAATTCTGGGATAGCTGCAAATCTTCTCGTAGGCCGCCTGCCCTGGGGCCGCTTTAATCTGTGGCTGCAGCGGGGCAGATCCTGGGCAGCCTGGATCCCGAAGCTTAAGTGCCAGAGTCCTCCCCTCCCTCCTCCTCTGCTTGTTTTACATCACACACAGCGTGAATCTCCTGCTGTGTCACAGAGTTTAGGTCTGAAATGTTTGCGGCTGCTGTGATAGACAGAACACTGATCCAATTGAATCAGTGTGATGTCTATCATAAGAGCTGGTCTAGGAGGCCGGATTTTGTTACAGTGGCCACCAGGATATTCAAATCCAAGCTCTGACCGTGACACAGTGGGAGATCATAGCTTTGTGTGTGATCCATCAAGGCACTGGTAGGCTGCATTGGTGGGCACTGGTAGACTGAGTTGATGGGCACTGGTAGGCTGCATTGATGGGCACTTGTAGACTGCATTGGTGGGCACTGGTAGGCTGCATTGGTGGGCACTGATAGGCTGCATTGGTGGGCACTGGTAGACTTCATTGGTAGGCACTGGTAGGCTGCATTGATGGGCACTGGTAGGCTGCATTGATGGGCACTGGTAGGCTGCATTGGTGGGCACTTGTAGGCTGCATTGATGGGCACTGTAGGCTGCATTGATGGGCAGTGGAAGGCTGTGAGGGGGTTCACTATGAGGCTGCATTTGGTGAGGCTGCATTTGATGGGTACTGATGAGGCTGCATTGATGGGCACTGGTAGGCTTCATTTTATGGGCACTGATGAGGCTGCATTGATGGGCACTGGTAGGCTGCATTTGATGGGTACCGATTAGGCTGCATTTATTGGTTACTGGTGAGGATGCATTGATGCATTAATCTCTTGTATTATGTCTGCAGTCTCTGACCATCTCCTGTGTCATGTCTGCCAACTCTGACATCTCCTGTATCATGTCTGCAACCTCTGACATGTCCTGTACCATGTCCGCAGCCTCTAACCACCTCTTGTATCATGTCCGCAACCCCTGACTTTCTCTTGACTTTTTTCTTGTATGCAGTCTCTGAGGGGGAGTCTGGAGAGGAATCAAGAGTGGGAGTGCCGCTGGGATGGGGGTCATGGGAGAAGTCAGATGTGTGTGGACTATGGAGAGGAGACTATAGGATAAAACCAGAGCCACCAACCTGGAGCAGGGCTCTGATTGAGCCCTGCAAGGTGCACCTGAGAAGAGGTCAGAGACAGCGTTGCCAGGCCAGTCTGGGGGGGTCACTGATGTAAGGGGGGGAGTGAACACAATAATGTAAAGGGGCACTGATATAAAGGTTTCCTCCTTATATCAGTAACCCAACCCCCCCTTACCTTAGTGTATTCTTTCTGGGGAAGGTGGTCTCTGGTCACCAGAGCCCCCCCCCCCACATTCCCAGAGTTCCTGGGGTCCCCTTGATGATTTCTCCACTCTTACCACTTTTAACCTGAATTTGCTCATATATATATATATATATATATATATATATATATATATATATATATATATATATATATACTGTAAACCCTATGTGCTTTCATATCTGTCTCATCTATATATAATACACTCTTCAAATGTGCTTTAAAATGCATGGTTTTCCCTTTTATGAACAAGAAAATAATGACGTTATGCTGTTGAGCTGGTATAATAATGGGGCTCGTATGAACTCATTTCCAGTGCTGGTTTTTATCCTCAGTCTGGCCCTTCACACATCACCGCTCACTCACCAGTTAGTTCCCAGAATGAGAAAGGCAGAAACCAAATTAATAATTTATTGGGGTGGAGGGGTGGCCGGTTACACCAGCTTTAGTGTGGCCTCCATCCAGTTCCGCGTCTATTTTAAAGCCCTCCCCTACACATCTGCTGTGCTGCGGTCCACCATCCACGAGACAGCATAGCAACAGGCCGCAGCAGCAGTAGCACACACTCCAAAGCCAGCTCAAGTGAGCCCTCAGTCTAGACTCAGTGTGCTTTCACTGAAGCCCATCGGACAGCACTGGAATCGGACACAGCTCTGCCCTCATTGGGCAGGAGCTTGGGCTGGACTTACTTTAAAATGTGGGAGGGGTTATCAAATTTACTGTCATGGTTATGCAGTAATGTGTGTCTGTCAGCTCACCTTTCCTTCTATGTTCACCTTTAGAGGCCAGACACCCTCACCTGACTGTTTAAATAATCTTCCCTCAGCATAGCTCCACCCCGGTCTCTAATTAGGAACACTATATTAACCTGGGCATTGCAAGCCAACCTTGCTGATCAACCATTGTGTGTTAGGCTTCCTGTTTCCTGCTTGCCGTGTGCTCTACATTTATCTCTGTTACCGACCTTGGCGTGTTCTCGACTATTCCTGTCTGCTTGTTACCCTGACCTTTTGCCATGTCCTTGACTATCCCTGTTTGCCTGTGACCCTGAACCTTTGGCATGTACTCTGTTGTCCTTGTCTGCTAGTTGCCCTGACCTTTGGCTTATCCCCTTACTATCCTTGTTGTTCCAGCCTGCTGCTTCCTTCCTCTATCTCCTGTAGTCTAGCGTGACCTGTGAGACCCTGGGGGTAGCGACCTGGAGCCAGACTGCAACGCAGTCCATCCTCACCAGTAGAGGCTCTGGTGAACACATGCTGGCTCTTAGACTCTGCGCCCTGGGGAATCTATGCTCTAGCTCCCACTGGGATCTGTGTTAGTGATCTAGTAGACCTGCTTCCTGAACCTCCCAGGGTTCAATCCGCAGCAGTCAGTCCTAGGGTCCACTACCTTAGCGGTGCACTCCTGACCCCAACGGGGTGCGTCTGTCACCTGGTCTCAGGTGACCTGACATTTACCTTTGGGCTGAAGCCCCTGGTCTTTTTCCCACCTAGCAACACTCTTGATCCTGAGATTAACCTGCTAACAGGAAAGATTTTACAATACAGACCAGGGTCTTTGCTAGAGTTGTGAAAGAACTGTGGCACCTCTGTATGCTGTGAAGGATGAAATAATGCAGTGAGCCTAGTGTGTCTCAGTGCATGTTTGAAGTAGTCACACTATCTGATTACAGTGGGAGGGCCTTAAGGAGGGATGTTAAAAAGAACTTAAAGTGTTACTAAACCCAGGACCCTGCATTCACTATATCTGGTCTCCCACAGTACAGTACACAGAACATGGAAATGCAATTATTTTACTAAATATAAACTGCTAAATACCTTTTCTCATCATCAGCATATAGCAGTCTTGTGACTCCTATCAGTGTCCGGCTGAGCACTGGTTAAAGCTTGTAGAGGAAGTTTTCATTCCACTCTGACTGTCCTATGAGGCTGCAGGACTCCTGGCCCCCTGCCTGGACAGTGCTGTTTGGCCCTGTGCTGATCACATGCACCCTCCCCCCCCAAAAAAACTATTTAGCAATACACACCAAACTGAGCATGTTCAGAGTGACTCCAAAGGCTCTGTACTATCAACAGGTGGAGTAGGAACAGTGGAAGAAGGGGAGGATAACAGAAGACAGATTCACACAGCTTTTTTACACAATACGCAGGATTAACCCCTTACACAGTGAGTATAACAAGCATGCTTTACTGTATATACAGACTGATTTTACTATTGTGGGTTAAGTAACACTTTAAGTCTGCTAACACATATGCCAAAGTCCTTGTACCCACAAAATATTAAGTAATGTACTGTATGATATAGCATAGAGTGCAAGGGTCAGGAGTATGTAATGTACAACCTGGTGTAAAGAAGACAGGGGTCAGGAGTACATTATGCACAGCATGCAGGGGTCAGGAGTATGTAATGTACAGCATGCAGAGGTCATAAGTGTTTAACAAACAGTGCACAGGGTCTTAAGTATGTAATGAACAGAATAAAAGGTTCAGGAGTATGTAATGCAAAAAGGGCAAGGATCATTAATTTGTAACACACAGAGTGCAGGGTCAGGATATCTAAAGCACATCTAATGTCTGTAGGAGTCAATATTATGTAACACATAGAGTGCAGTAGTCCATATTGTGTGACAGAGAGTGCAGGAATATGTAATGCACAATTTCTGGGGTCAGAAGAATGTAAAGTGGTCAAGACAATGTAATGTACAGAGGACAGTAGTCAGAAGTATGTATCCCTTGCTCCAAGCACAAATCCCCCAACTTACAACAAAAATTGTCTCTTCACCTCCCCAGGCAAAAAATCTCCCCCTCTACCCTCAGCACAAATTTTACTCTCCCAAGCAAACCCCTTCCCTTAAAGAAAAATCTCTCTCTGCCCCCCATCAAGAAAAACCCCTTTAGCAAAAAACCTACACTGCCCAATAACCCTCCCCCCACTTCCAGTAACCCCCTCCTCTTACCCTACCAGCAAAAATTCCCCAACTCCCAAAAAAACCTCTACTTACCTCGTCAGAAAAAATCCCCCAGCCACCAAGAAAATTGGGATTCTTTCTAATCCCAGTCTGCAAAAAATCTCCCCTGCAGCACAAAAATCTCCCAAGCACAAACCTCTCTGTCCAGGAAAACTCCCTTCTTTCACTCCCCAGCACAGAAATTACCCCAGCACAAAAATCCTCATCTCCCCAGCATAACTCTGCCAAGCACTCACCAGACCTCCTATAGAGTGGAATCTGAGTGAGGGGAGCTTCTCCTAAGCTTTTGACATATGACATGTCAGAGCCAAAGAGGAGCCTAAGACTTCCCTTGACTCTGCACTTCCCCCCGATCTGAGGTCTGAGAGGGAGCAGGGTATTTTGCTCCAATGCTGAAGTCCCTGAATAGAGACTGGTGACATGATCTGCAGCAACTTCGCTGCAGGACGTCATTGACAATGGGCACTGAGGAAGAGACCTAGGACACGTGTGCCCAGTGTCCAACAACACCCATGCTACAAAATTTTCATTTCATTTTATACTGTCCTGGACTTTACACAGATTTGCCAGATAGTCCAGACAGGAATTATAACATTGTTTAAAAACTTTCTTTTTTATAATTTTTTTCAAGAAAAAGAATACAGGTACAATAAGCTGCAGCAAGATCTATTCATCAACAGGAAGATAGAATGGTACAAGCATATCAGCATTATACGGAATATGACACAATTCCAGCTCAGAAATTGAACAATGCAAGTATGTACATGTCAGAAACCATGAATCAGACTGAGACAAAAGTACAGTTAAATCACACTTGTTTAATAATAATAAAAAAAGTAAACTGAGTAATTGTAGTCAAAACATAGCCAGAGTTTAGGAACCAGAACGGATAGTCAGACAAGCCAAAACATCAGGGAGCCAGAGATGAGCGTAGTAGAACAGCAAGCAGGATCTGGAGCCAGAAGGAATGTCAACCAAGCAAGTCTTAAACAGGAACACAGGAGTGCGTCTCTAGAGATGTGACCAAGGTGAAGGCAGAGATCATCTGGACTGGACGGCTTAAGTAGACAGGACTGACGAGCAGGATATCATCAACAGGTGAATCAGCGTGGAGAGATAGGAGCTGGCAATTAGCCGACAGCTGAGTGGCCAGCTTTGAGAAGGAAGGGCTAAGCCCAGCCTTGACAGTAAATCACGTATCATTAGTAACAAAATTACTCCAAAACTGAGAGAAAAGACAATGGTGTCAAAGCATGACTGCCATTGTTAAGACATACAGTATATATGAAGGTAGAACGAGAAGTTCTCTGCAACACAACTTGTACAACTAGGTTGTATATAGAGAAAGAACAGAACAATGGAATAAAAGAGGTAGAAATAAGAGGGGAGGAGAAAAGTGAAGGGGAGAGGGGTGGTGGGGATACAACCAGCCCACCAGACAATCCCAGGCATCTCCAGATGAACAAGACACCAAGGAAACATCTCTACCGATGGGAATATGATTCTAAAGGAATGCCAGGGAAGCCACATTTTAATAAATTTGGACATGGTATTGTGAAGTCAAATATTCGAATGATACTAATTTCTATATTTAAAGTTAAGAAATATAGTGGTGTCACCTAACCCTCCTAGCCTGCTTACTAGACATTGGGAAAGCAACATCAGAATGATGATGTTATACATCTCCTTACTTTGCTGTCTCTTCCTGTCAGAGTTTTTTTGATCAACACACGTGCATGGAACATACCAGACTGGCTACCAGCGCTGGCCTTCCTTTCTTATTTGAGTACTGCAGTACACAATGATACCAAGTCAAATTCCAGAGCTTACACTAGTTGCCTTTAAAATACAATTAATGATTTATTAATTGATACATAGCTGCATTCATTTGTGTATGGTATATCTTTCTGAAATTCAGCCTTAATAAGCAATTCTGGCCTGACATAATCCTCAAATCCCCAGGCAAGGAACCAGAAACTTTATGAGTTATAGACCTCCTCAGTAATAAGCCAGTTTGAAGTGAATGTGTTTCTAGAGCATATTGTGCATTGTAGATATCAAGTACATTTTGTGCTGTGGCTGTTCACTTAAAAACAATCCATCTCTTACATCTCTGTGTCATCTGTGCTCTAAATGGCTCCTTAGGGAGTTTTAATTTAAAAAATACAGTCTTAAAAAAAAGAAGTTCTCCATGCTCTGTAGGTCAGAATGCTCTGCAAAACCATGTCATGGGTGCATCTGGTATTACATTTTTACATGTGATATTGTTTATGAATAAACTGATACAAAACATTAGTTTCAAAACTTGTAAACAAATATATATATATATATATATATATATATATATATATATATATATATATATATATATATATATATATATAATGAATCAAACCATTATAGCATATATTTATCATAACAGATTTTGTTTCTTTAGGTAAGGGCTGCTGATGTGTGTGAGCTACCCCATAGATATCATGATAATCATTTGATTCTTTTGAATATGTCTGGTACAAATGATTATAATTATTTCCTTATGAAAGCAGGTGACTTTCTACAGTCAAAATATTCAGATATGGTAATGTTTAAAGGATATCTGTACTGAGAGGAATATGTAGGTTGCCATTGCTACTCTGCTTCTAAAAATACTAATTACCGTATTTATCAGCGTATAACACGCACTTTTTTCCCCTTAAAATCAGGGGAAAATCGTGGGTGCGTGTTATACACTGATCTCTGCTGATTGTGAGCGGAGCGATCGTGCCAAGATACACATAGCCGAGTGTACTCGGCTCTTTTCGGCTCCGCCCACAGTCCCGCCCAGTCCCGCCATTGGACCTGTGTTATGTCCATCATAGGGCGGGACTCGGCGTGACTGTGAACGGATCCGAGAAGAGCCGAGTACACTCGGCTATGTGTATCTCGGCTCCACCCAGTCCCTGCGATCTCGCCGGTGCTCGCTCTGCTCCGCCGAGTTCCTTCGCGGCGCCATATTTAAATCTGTGCAAGGCTGCACTGGGGCAAGGCTGCAAGGCTGCACTGGGGCAAGGCTGCACTGACAAGGCTGCACTGAGGCAAGGCTGCACTGACAAGGCTGCACTGGGGCAAGGCTGCACTGACAAGGCTGCACTGGGGCAAGGCTGCACTGGACACTGGGGAAGGCTGCACTAACAAGGCTGCACTGACATGGCTGCAAGGCTGCACTGGGGCAAGGCTGCACTGACAAGGCTGCACTGAGAAGGCTTCAATGACACTGACAAGGCTGCAGATGGACACTGATAAGGCTGCATTTAAGGGCATTTAAATGTAAGTTTTTTTCCCTTAAACTTCCCTTCTAAAAGTTTTTTCCTTAAACTTCCCTCCTAAACTTGGGGTGCGTGTTATACGCCGATAAATACGGTACCTGGCTGTCTTTCATTTTAATACTTTTCAAGACAGTTACTTGGGAATTTGTATGTAATCTTTGTCCGGGTAATCCGGTTTCCTTCCACACACAAAAGACATGCTCGTAAGTGAATTGGTTCCTTTCTGAAATTGCCCCTAGTATGTGTATGTATGAATGAGAGTTAGGGACCTTAGTGTTACTAAACCCACAACAGAAAAATCATTCTGTATATGTAGAAAGGCAAGCTTGCTATACTCACGGTGGAACCTAAGGGGTTAATCCTTCACATTGTGTAAAAAGGCTGTTTGATCTTGTCTTCTCAGATTCTCCCCTTCTTCCACTGTCCCCAATCCATCTCCTGATAGTACAGAGCCTTTGGAGTCACTGTGCACATGCTCAGTTTGGCGTGTATTGCTAGAGAGTTTTTTTTCCCTGGGAGAGTGCATGTGATCAGTACAGGGCCAATCAGCACTGTCCAGACAGAGGGTCAGGGGTCCTACAGCCTCATAGGACAATCAGGAGAGAATGAAAACTCCTCCTACAAGCTTTAACCAGACACTGATAGAAATCACAAGACTGCTAAGTACTACTGATGGTAAGGTGAATAAAAGATATTTAGCAGATTACAATGACTAAAGTAACTGCATTTCCATTTTCTGTGTACTGTGGGAGACCAGATACATGCAGGGTTTAGTAACATTTTAAAGAGAATGTAAACCTCTGAACCCCCCCCCCTAAAAAAACCCCCTGCAAGATAAAGGCATAATGAGCTAGTATGCATCACATACTAGCTCATTATGAAATATTTACCTTAAAACCGAGCTGTTGCAGCGGTCCCCGCACACCGCTGTCATGGCCAACATTTTTCCCGCAGCTTCTTCTGGGTTTGTGGGCTCCGGTGCTGTGATTGGCCAGAGCCACCGTTCACGACATGGGCTTGGAAGGAACGGCACCCGTGGGCTGTTCTTGCAGAGCGCATGCACCAATGTCATTGGCTGCATGCACTAGAAATATACAGGTTTAGGTGATATTTTCAATACCTATAGGTAAGCCTTATTATAGGCTTACCTATAGGTACATGTCTGCAGAGGAAGTTTACTTCCTTTTTAAGCTACTTTACGGCAGGGACTGATGTAAATGTATAATAAATATATACAGCACTGCATAGATTGTTGCCACTATATAAATACCATAATAAATAAATATTCTCATTGTTTGGAACACTGTACAATCACATTAAAGTGCATCCGGAAGTGCCACAATTTCTTGATGTGCGGCTATCAATAAAATTGATGTAGGTGCTCACAAATGATTGTAATTAGCCTGAAAACTGTAGCAAGTAGGCTATGGTGTGACTCACATATCTGGAATTTAAAGAGCGTAGTTCACCATTATATTTATTTATTTTGCAGCCCCTAAATACCAGATTTCTGCCTCTAACTTCCTCATTGACATTATCTGCTGGTAAGAGGAAGATTAAAGGCTTAATTTTTCATTACCCAGTGCTTATATAGTGTGTGGATGAAAGCTCTGTTTACCACATCACCCAATCACCATCTCAAGAGGGAAAGGATCAGAATACATAAAGGTAACAAACATCAGAGCGTTAATTAAATTTCTCTCTTACTGTGAGCTTGTTATTCAATATCTATAAGTGTGCACTCAGAAGCAGGTTAGAAATGTACACAGCAGGGGATGGAGTGAGGTGGCAGTGTGGGCAGAAGTGACAGAGTAACTGACCATAAATTACTGTATATGCAATATATAGTATGTTGCCACTTTGAACAGATTTCTGTCCATTTAATATATAAAAAATTCCCATTTTTAATATCTGTGCTTTCGAAAAAAAAACTGTATGTAACCCCTAACAATCAACCTGTATTATTTTCTTCCTTTTTGTCTGTTTATGATAGGAAGCATTTTGTTATATCTGTGCATAAGTGCAAAAAACCCTTTTGATTTCGTCAGAAATTCAGAGCTGTCCTTTGTCCTCTGCACAGTCCCTGTGTTATTGCAAGGAGTCTTCCAAGTTCTTATACTGGACTGCAGAATGATTAGCCTTTATGTTTTAGATATCTAATGCCACGTACACATGATCGGAATTTCCGTCAGAAAAAACGTGTATGGTTTTTCCGCTCAAGCTTGCCTTGCATATACACGGTCACGCAAAAGTTCTCTGAACTTTCGACCGTCAAGAACGCGGTGACGTACAACACTACGACCAGCCGAGAAAATGACGTTCAATGCTTCCGAGCGAAATTGTTAAATTGTTTCCGAACATATGTGATTTTTTGTGCGTCTGAATTGCATACAGACTAACGCATTTTCGGATAGGAACTTTTCCCGACCGAAAAATAGAGAACATGGTCTCAATCTTTTGCTGGCTGGAATTCCGCCAGCAAAAGACCGATGGAGCATACACACGGTCGCATTTTCCGACAAAAAGCTCTAATCAGAGTTTTGCTGGCGGCATTTCCGATCGTGTGTACGCGGCATTAAAGTGAGTGTGGTTGAGTACTTTAGCAAAATACAATGAGCAGGGCTAACACCAGTCAGTCTGCAGAAATGCACTATCATCACACAACAGAATTTAAGAGCTAAGTGCATTTATGGCAGATCAGCTCTTCTGTACTTGCAGGATCTTTAACCATTTGTCTACAGGGCACTTTCACCCCCTTCCTGCCCAGGCCAATTTTCAGCTTTCAGCGCTGTTGCACTTTGAATGGCAATTGCGCGGTGATACAACACTGTACCCAAACAAAATTGCTATTATTTTTTTGAGACAAATACAGCTTTCTTTTAATGGTATTTAATCACCACTGGGTTTTTTTTTTCTAAACAAATAAAAAAAGACCAAATATTTAAAAAAAAAAGTTTTACTTAGTTTCTGTTATAAAATTTTGTAAAAAAGTAATTTTTTTCCTTCACTGATGTGCGCTGATGAGGCTACACTGACAGGCACTTAAAGACTGCACTGATGGGCACCAATGAGGCAGCACTGATGGGATCTGTTAGGCGGCACTAATAGGTGGCACTGATGGGCACTGATAGGTGGCACTTATGGACACTGATAGGTGGCACTGATAGGCAGCACTGATAGGCAGAATCAATGGGCACTGATAGGTGGCACTAATGGGCAGCACTGATGGATGGCACCAGTAGCGTCTGGTGGTATATTTTTTTGGGGGGGTGGCAATTCGTCCGCCTCCGGTTGGGTTTTCTGCCCCAACCCCCCCGGTCGGTCGATCGGTCCTTGCACTGACTGCATCTAGGTTGTGGGCCTCCTCCGGGTGGGCCACTGTGTCTCCTCCTTCAACGGCTTCACGGCGGCGCAGCTTCTCCTGCATCTCCTCCTCCTCAGAGGGCAAAAGGATCACTTCTCCTCTCAGCCAAACGGGTCTCAGAACTCGCTTCCTCAGCCGCGATTGGCGGGGAGGAGAAGCAGGAAGACAATAGGCTCCAATCAAGTGCTTCTAAAAAAAAAGCCTCCCATTGGAACCCATGTGTCCAGCGCCCTGCATGTAAATTAGTGGTTGGGCGCATGGATTAGGGGGGTGGCACCCCTGCGCCCCATATGGACGGGCCGCCGCTGGATTGCACTAATAGCTGGCACTGATGAGGGGGCACTGATGGGCACTGAAAGGCATCACTAATGGGCACTGGCAGGCAGCACTGGAGGGTACTGATTGGCAGTACTGACAGGCAGCACTGGCAAGCACTGACAGGCAGCACTGGTGAGCACTGTTGGGGCTGCACTGATCATCAGGACACTGATGATCAGTGCCCTGATTGTCAGTGCAGATGTCCCCACTCAGGAATGCCGCTTAACAACTCTCCTCTCCTCACGTGCTATCACGCGAGGAGATGAATGCTGATAACCAGCATTTCCTGTTTACACTGTGATCAGCTGTGATTGGACACAGCTGATCACATGGTAAAGAGCCTACATCATAGGCTCTTTGCCGCGATGGGTGATGCGCTGTGTCCCAGGGACATGGCGCACCACCACTGATCACCTCGCTGTGCTCCCCCGCGGGAGCGAATGTGCCACAAGAATAGGAGGACATCATATGACATCCCCCCAGAATGAGAGTGCTCCGGCTCCTCCATCATTTCACTATACAGTGGGTGGGAATATGGAGAAATGTGCATGTAATACAGTGTTTTGTATTGCTTTCACATACACGTTAAAGTGTATGCAAATCTTAACAATGAATGTTTCATTTTTGCTCACTTTTGGACTATTTAATATAATATTATTAAATCTCCAAATATTTTGGAATGAAAACCTGTTGATCATGAGTTATAACTTCCTGTGCTCTGTTGTAAATTCAATAGCAAATCTATTGTAATATCAAAGGGCACCTTTCTGGAGCTGCCCTTGCTGTCTTATTTTTTATGTACATGTTCCAAGGCTGTCACTGTGACCCTTGCTTTAATCCTTATTAGGTCTCTTGTCCACAGCAAGCATGGAGCAAGTGAAGTGATGGAACACTTGATAAGCCGAGTATACTTGTAACAGGTCAGTGACTCCCCAGATTGTAAAGAAAGTCTAAGGATGACCACCTTAGACCTGACCTACAAGGAAAGGAAAAAATCTTGCTAGCAGGGGGGCTGCCCCTACACTACAAGGGTTACATTTTCGTTTGTGTCTAGGGGATCGCAAAAAGCATGTTTACTTACTTGATCCACCGATCCCGCAGGCTCCACCCAGGCTGTGAGAACAGGCCTCTTCTCCCCTATGCTCTGGTGGTTTCAGGTCCTGTGACATCATCAAGTCAATGTAGAGCTCATAGCCTTGCATGTGAGGATGCCAAGTGTAGTGGAGAAAAGGAAAGAGCCTGGGAAGCAGAGGATCAGGTAAATAAAACTGCATTTTGTGTGGGAGCAGCCCCACTGCAAGGGAGACTTTTACCCTTTCCCCAGAGAAAGGCTTTAAAGTGACATTAATGTTTCATTTTTTTTTTTTATTAAAATAACAAACATGGTATACTTACCTGCTCTGTGCAGGTATTGCACAGTGCCCCCATGGAAAGCTGTTTTCAATGGGAGCACCCATGCGTGCCTTGTCCGAGCCACCTTGTCTGCGTCTTTTGACATGGAGCGTGACATGGAGCGGGCGGCTTGGCCACACCTCCGCTCACTCAGCACAGCATTTGATTGACAGTCAATTAATTTGTCCAGGGAGGAGGGAGACAGTGGCGAGAGCTGCTGCTCTCATGCACATCACTCGATTGAATCTGGTTCAGGTAAGTATAAGGGGGACTAGGGGGAGTTTTTGCAGCACAGAAGGTTTTTCACCCTAATGCATAGAATGCATTAAGCTGAAAAATCTGAAAGTGGTTGTAAAGCCTTAAGGTTTTTCACATTCTAAGCATTAAGGTGGAAAACCCTCTGTGCTGCAGCTCCCCCCCAGCCCTCTCCTTTTTCTTACCTAAGCCCAATCTGATCCAGCGATGTGCACGAGCGGAGCAGCTCCAGGTGCCGTCGTTCTCCTCATTGAACAGATTGATAGCAGCAGAAGCCATTGGCTCCCGCTGCCATCAATCAAAAGCTGTAACACAGGAGCATTGGGCTGGGCTGAGATCCCGCTGTCTGTGTCAATGGATGCAGCAGCAGGACTCGGGTGCTCCCATGGAAAGCTACTTTCTGCGGGGGCACTGGATGAGGAGGAGGGGCCTGAAGCACCTGTGGGGGACCCCAGAAGAAGAGGATCAGGGCTGCTCTGTGCAAAACCATTGCACAGAGCAGGTATGTATAAGCATGTTTGTTATTAAAAAAAAAAAACAAATTGAGCATTTACAACCACTTTAAGGCTATAGAACCACCTTAAGATTGCCCAATAAAAAAACAAAACAAACATGGACCCTTACATATCCAGTTTTTATTTGATTCTCCGTTATTCTGTAAACTGCTTGACTATAGACATAGAATGCATTATGGTGAAAAACCTTAAGGCTTCAGAACCACTTTAAGATTGCCC
Organism: Aquarana catesbeiana; assembly: GCF_042186555.1. Taxonomy (NCBI): domain Eukaryota; kingdom Metazoa; phylum Chordata; class Amphibia; order Anura; family Ranidae; genus Aquarana; species Aquarana catesbeiana. The sequence goes on from NC_133328.1 coordinate 93,798,226, forward strand.
CTTCAAGAAACAAAAAAACAAACATGGACCCTTTCAAAGACAGTTTTTATTTGGTTCTCCGGTTTTCTTTAAACTGCTTGTCTATTTATTTTTAAACATTTACATTATGTAAGTAAAAATCATTACATTTACGTTGTATAAAATATGAAAAAAGGAATATATAGTATACAAAAAAAAAATCAATCTCAAAAAACAAAAGACTGCAAGACAAACAATGTTATACAATATATATCAGACATGACAAGTCATTTGCTACAAATTAAAGGTAAATAGTATTGGAAAACAATTATACTGACCCCTTAGCCTGAGAAAGTGTTGAAATAACCAAACATTTCAGTTTGTTCATAACAGATCAATTTGGTGTTGAGGTAATGACACTTAAATCTTTTTTCTTTCTCTTTTTATGAAATTAATATTGTTTATATGACTCCTTGTAGCCTGTTGGCAAGGTTTAATGCTTACTGCAGCCTGACAGTAGGATTAGTTGAGCCACAGAGCTGTTCTGGCTTTCTTGCAGCTATAAAATGTAATTGTAGTAATGTAATTGCCAGAGGTGAAGGAACTTCAAAAGGTCCTGATCTTCTCTTTCCACTCTGTTAGACTAGAGATTAATTGTGTGACACCTTCTAAAAGAGGCTGTCATTCTGTATTTATCAGCACAAGGAAAACAGTACATTTTAATTTGCTCAGAACAATATAATAGTTTTTTACAAGTCTTTATAATATTTTTTTTTTTTTTTTTTTTTAGTTTGGCTGAAATGTAATGGGCCATTTCAAATGTTGTCCTGCTCCAATAAAACAAGTTCTTTTTAAATTAGTAAACTGATAGTGTGAGCTTTGAAAGGAACTGCTGTGCAATGAATAAAGCTTTTCGAGGTTATTTGTAAAGCCTTAGTTAACTACTTACAATAAGGTTCTGGCATCCAGACTGATCAATGAACATGTGGATCAATGGACAGTTTTTCCAAACACCTTAGCCAACTGTTCTGAGCCTGATGTTTGTATGTATTAAAGTTAATGGAAATCAAGCATCACTTGGATAATAGAGTTAACTTCAGAACTGATAATGAGCATTTGCAAACATTGGAAGGGTTAGTTAACAATCAACAACCATTTCCTTATAAAGAAACAAATGGTCACTTTACAGTTTGAGTGCTACATTCTTGTGTGGATGTTGGATTAATTATCTATTGAATCCTTCTAATGCAGTAATTTCAATAATTATAGAGGAGACTCTTAAAGTCTTTCAATGCTGGCACACAATGCATAGGTAGCCATATTGAACAGGCTGAGATACACATAATTATCCTTGTGGAAGCCATACATACATAGATTTCATTGCACGTATGGGCAGTAAGAGAGAGGTCCAATAGATTCCTCCATCCACACTGTGTCCTCTTCTGTGCCTGCAGTTATCTGAATACCCAAACAGTGACTGCATCTGATATGTTGCAGTCACTTATCACACAGCTTTATCGGTTTTGCAAATGAAGTTTGTCAAGCCAGGTGGTACTGATGAGGCTGTCCATTTGTTAATTTTTGGCAGGAATCAGCCAAAATTCGAGCTGTATATGGACAGCTTTACTCAATAATAGAAACATAAAACAACATTATAAAAGGACAACATCTTCTTAATAATAATTCGGGTCCTAGCTACAGAAATAGATGATATGTCCAGTTAATGTGAAAACTACGACTATTGTGATCCACCAGGTGTACTAACACAAGAGTATAATTCATGATGCAGTATGAGTACAGTATGAGACCAATGGGTTAGTTATTGTAAAACCCTAAATAGTAACTTCATTTTTGGCTATGATAATGATCGAGCCAAGCTGGCCCACTGTGTGTTTGCACAGAATATGAATCTTGGAGTTCAGTTTTAGGCCTCATGTACACTGCAGCTGGTAAATGGACGTTTCGGAGCAGTTGGGAATTTATTTCTGCTGCCTCTGAACTCTCCTCTATGTTATCTTATCAGTACATGTACACAGGATCATTTATAGTCGTTTCTATGCATTTGAGTTTAGAATCATTTTTTTAAAAGCAAAAAAAAAATCCATTCAGGATGGATGTTCAGAGGCATTTGAAATGCCAAATGCTTGTAATGTCCTGTAAACACGTCTAAACGCAGTAACTCGCATTTATAAGAATTTTCATTCATAGACTTTTTTAATGGGGAATCAATCTTTCCATATCCATTGAATATTGTGGTCTGCAATGGGGGGAAGAGAGAGAGAGAGAGAGAATTCCTTATTGAAAACGCTTCTAAACGAAAACTTTTATTAACGCAACACCCCTAAACGTGGCATGTATAAGTGGCAAACTGACGTTTTTTCATGTCGGTTACTAGCTCTCAAGTTACATAGCTTAGAGGTGTTCAAACGTCCAGTGTACATGAAGCCTTAAGGTAAAACAAATGAACATTCTAATTTGAAAATGGCTGCAGTGAATGCCATAGGTAATTTAGTTTAATTTATTACCTGCAGTTGTTCTTTGGAGTAAACAAAAAGTCAAAATATAAACAAACATAAAAAGCTAAAAAGAAGACAAAAGGAAGCAAAACATAAAAATAAAACACTATTATGTCACCTTCATGAAAGTTTTGTCTCCAGATATGGATACACCTAATTTAGGCCGACAATAATTATCTGAAATTTTAAATAAAAGAAGAAAAAAAAAACTTTATAAACAAGTGAATTTATCCGTGAAATAGATTTTCGTTATTGTGCTTTCATCCTAGTAAAGTTATGACCAAACTAGAGGAAAAATTGCCTGCTGCATTATAATCAGGCAGAACTGTCAGATATAATATTTCCAAAGTGAAAACAGCAAAACAGCAATTTCATTTGTTATGTGGCCCCTAAAAGTCCCTTGCATAAACTGACTTGTAATTTATGTTTAGTGGCCCTTTCAGGCATGGTCTTTGCACCATAAATAACAGACCTAGTCATATGCATGATCTGGAATAGAACAGATGATGGTATCTACAGGGAAGCATTTTTATCTAGTGATGCAAGCTCACATTTCTGCTGACAGGTCAGTCGCACACCAAACGGCGGGCAGCTCCTCTCTAAGTGAATTTCATACACTTTCACAACTGCAAGTCAGCAAGTTGGTTTTATGCTCTGTGCCCTACAGTCACTTCCTGTGTAGTAATGTGTTTTCTTGACAAGTAACAGAAGCTGAAATACAATAACGTTTAAAGTCAGGAAAACAACACATGGTAAAAGTGAAGAAATTATATTGGCCAACTTTAAATCAAATTGGTGAAGAATACATCCATTAAACATTTTAAGATGAACTCCAGGAAAGCAACTAACTACACAGTTGCCATATGCACTATATTGCCAAAAGTATTATGACGCCTGCCTTTACACGCACATGAACTTTAACCACTTCAGCCCCGGAAGGATTTGCCCCCTTCCTGACCAGAGCACTTTTTGCGATTCGGCACTGCGTCACTTTAACTGACAATTGCGCAGTCGTGCGACATTGTACCCAAACAAAATTGACGTCCTTTTTTCCTCACAAATAGAGCTTTCTTTTGGTTGTATTTGATCACCTCTTCGTTTTTTATTTTTTGCGATATAAACAAAAAAAAGCGACAATTTTGAAAAAAAAAAGCAATATTTTTAACTTTTTGCTATAATAAATATCCTCCAAAAATATATAAAATTTTTTTTTTTCTTCAGTTTAGGCCAATATGTATGCATTTTTATTTATTTATTTATTTTTTTAATTAGTAATGTCGACGATATACCATTTTTATCATGACTGCAACATTATGGCGGACACATTGGACACTTTTGACACTATTTTGGGAACATTGTCATTTATACAGCGATCAGTGCTATAAAAATGCAATGATTACTGTGTAAATGACAATGGCAGTGAAGGGGTTAACCACTAGGGGGTGATAAAGGGGTTAAATGTGTCCTAGGGAGTGACTCTAACTGTGGGGGGGATGGGCTTCAACACACACAGGACAGTGATCACTGTCAGGGAGCAGTGATCTCTGTCAGACAGATAGCGGGCACCTGGCAGACATCGAGTCCGTGGGACCAGCGGTCACAGAGAACACGGCGGGCGCTTCTTAAAGGGGATGTACCTGTACGTCCTTTTGCCCACCCGTGCCATTCTGCCGACGTATATCGTCGTGCAGCGGTCAGGAAGTAGTTAATGGGATCCCAGTCTTAGTCCGGAGGGTTCAATATTGAGTTGGCCCACCTTTTGCAGCTATAACAGCTTCAACTCTTCTGGAAAGGCTGTCTACAAGATTTAGGAGTGTGTCTATGGGAATGTTTGACCATTCTTCAAGAAGTGCATTTGTGAGGTCAGGCACTGATGTGGATGAGAAGGCCTGGCTCACAGTCTCTGCTCTAATTCATCCCAAAGGTGTTCTATGTGGTTGAGGTCAGGACTCTGTGCAAGCAAGTCAAGTGCTTCTACAATGGTCACATGAACATCAGAACTGCACCGGACTACGGAGCAATGGAAGAAAGTGGCCTGGTCTGATGAATCATGTTTTCTTTTATATCATGTGGATGGCCAGGTGCATGTGCGTCACTTACCTGGGGACGAGATGGCACCAGGATGCAGTATAAGAAGTCAAGTTGGCAGAGGCAGTGTGATGCTTTGGGCAATGCTCTGCTGGATAACCTTGGGTCCTGCCATTCATGTGGATGTTACTTTGGTGTCCATGCCTCAATGGGTCAGGGCTGTTTTAGCAAAGCGGACCATACTCAATATTAGGTGGGTGGTCATAATGTTATGGCTGATCAGTGTATATTGTGCAGTTGGGCTTTAGGATAACAAATCATTTGCTTTGATTAACTTCTTGAGGTCTCTTTGATCCCTAAACGTGTGTGCACTAAAGTTAGATTATAAATTCATCTGGCAAAGAAAACGTTGTATGAATCACTGCACATAAAATGTAAAGCTATGTGAACAGGAGAAGAATAATAATAGAGATCTGTTAAAATAAGGTGAGCCATTTGTTCATGAGTAATGCCACTAATGATTATGTAGTCCTATGTACATGCATTGCAGTGATATGTAATTCAAAATAAATGCATTTTATTTCTGTCTCCAGTTATAATTAATTATGTAATAGGTCATCGCTGAATGAATATCTGTCATCTGCAGCTATAAAATTATGAAATGAAATAGCGATTCTGAATTAACTTTATTGACAATATTACCCTAATGGTTACAATTTCATTTGCAATGTGAATTTCCCAGAAATTATGCTTCAGCCTGTAATATTTATAACTAAGTAAAAAGTTTCAGTTTTCTAAAACAATTTTGCTGTACACTTTTTAATGAAGATGATTTAGAAAGAACAAATTAGGTGCATTAAAACTCCCGGCTCTTCTCCTTTTAATAGAATAGAATAGAATTTTTTTTAGGTGCATTAATACTCCCGGCTCTCCTCCTTTTAATAGAATAGAATAGAATAGAATTATTTTTAAAAAGTCATTCCATTTGCTGATGGACATGGACACCATTTTCACTAGCAGCACACATTCTGGCACTCTCTCTCTTTTTTTCCCGTGGGTTGCACTTTCTGCACACAGGTCACTTTGTCTATGTTTAGTACAGTAGGCTCCTTTGTCTGTTCCTGATAATATGCTTTCTAAACCAATGCATACAATTTTAGGTACTGCTCCTCAGTTTTCCCATTGGGGTGGCATGTCTTCCCATTGCTTTATAGCTGATTTATTTGGCAATGGGCATCTTCTCCTGAAGAAGTGAGATTATTGTCACGAAACGCGTTGAGTTAAAGGATGTACCCATCATCATGTTTTGTGAAAAACTTGGAAGAGTGGAGTTTGTATATGTATCATTATATGAATACTCTGTTGACTGTATGCCGATACACAGTAGTATTTAAATATCAGCATGCTGTTTTAAAAATGTTCTTATGTAAAAGTTTTTCATCTATTGCTCAATAAATCTTTTTATGCAAATGTTTACCTTATTTAAAGTCCCATGAAAAATATTTTTAGTTCTTTGTATATGCTCATAGGGGATGGAGGCATGACATTATAAGGCACCAGCACACATTATTATTTATATAGTCCTCTTTTCAACCCCTCCCCCTACCCAATATGTGATTCAAAGCTTAACTCCAAGCACAAAAGCCTTTATTAAAATATTTTTCTCTAAAAACGTCCCACGTCATACGCAAACTTTAATCTACTTCATCTTTCTAGCAGCTAAAATCACCATTGCGACTTCATGGAAAAGTCCAGTTATTGATATAGCTTTCATGAAACATAAACTCACATGGATTATGTTGAATGAAAAAATTCTAAGCTCACTGCGAGAGAAACAATTCCTCTTCATTGAAATATGGTCTGCCTGGCTTACCTATTTGCAAGTTCCTGATATAGGGAGCTGACGAGCAAAGGAAGAACCCCAGACTGTTTCACCTTCTTTCTTTCTCTTTACTTTCTTATTCTATTCTTGCCAATCATGTTATTGCTTACTCCTCTCCTAATATCTCTTCCCTCACCCATGATATCATGAGCTCCGGGGAGCAGTGTCCCCATTAATGACTAAATGTTGTTGATAATTGGGGCATTAGGTCCTGAAATCCTATGCTACAAGAAATTTGATCTGCGACATTGTAGTCCATTTTTTTAGAGGTCCCATAATTTTGCTGTTATTGACTTTATGGTACTTCTGTATACCATTTGGCGGCCCTGACCAGTGGTTTTTGTAAGTTTTTTTTTTTTGTTTGGCAATTATAACGAGTCCCTGGTTTACATTATACTAACATTTTTCACAGGAGGGTTCTCCTTATTTGTAAGCGCTTTATGGGACCTCAAAAATAGTTTATTCCATTGGACTTTTTGTTCTCCCCCCCCCTTTTTTTGTTTTGTTTTTTTTCCCTTTTTTTTGCATTTCCCCCCCTTTTTTATATTTTATGTAACTAATTTGTGGCAAGTACAGAGCTTAGCGAGAATTGTTCACAGCTCTGCTTTGTATTGTTCCTACTTTATCTTGAAAAAATATACAATAAAAATGATTGAAACAAAATATTTTTCTCAAACACCACAAAATATCAAATTTCAAACCCAGTTATTATCCTGTAAAATTAGCAGTGACATCATCACTGTGCTGTACATAGCCTGTGAGGAGAGAAGAGCTGTGGGAGGGACCCAGCAGACTCCACCCACTACAGGCTGCCTGTAGAAAACTAGAGAAGGGGGCGGAGACAAGACCAGTCACCCTGTACAAGGAGAGAGAGCAGCAGTGACCAGTCTTAATACAGAAAGCTTCCACAGAGGCAAAGTTTCACTTGGGATTGATGCACACATCTGGAGGAAATACAGAAAGCAAGCCAAGATTCAAGTAATAATTCACATGACTATTGTATTTAGACAATATTTTCTTATCCCGAAATTCAGCTTTAGGTTCAGATGGTTTCAAGTTGGTCACAGTCCTCACTCTTTTTGCCTTTTTATCTCTTTTTTGCGTTGAGTTGCGCTGAGTGTCATTCAAACCAGAAGACTGGGGATTTCTAAAAGCAGAAATGAATTACTGTGGGGGACAGCAACAGAAAAGAGGTGAGCATTGCAGCTAAGCTTGAAGACCCATGATTGGGGTGACTTTAAAAAAATAAAATAATAAACAATTAGCCCAGAATTTAGATTTTACCTCCAGTTAAAGAGGAAGTAAAGTCTTCTTGTTTAATTATACCTACAGGTAAGCCTATAATAAGGCTTACCTGTAGGTACTGTAAATATCTCCCAAATGTGCACCATTGAGGAGATATTTAATATATACGCCGCAGATGACGTCATTGGCATATGCGGTCTAAAGGAACAGTCACCTGTACTTTTTCTTCAGGGCCCTGTGCCGTGACCGGCGGCTCCCGTGCGCATTCGTGTGGGAGTGTCGACATCATGGCTCCAGCCAATTACAGCGCTGGAGCCCACTAACCCGGAAGAAACACCGGGGAAGATGTCAGCCATCTCAGCAGTGTGCAGACGCCACTGCAGAGCTTCGTTCTAAGGTAAGTATTTCATAGTGAGCTAGTAAGCGATGCATACTAGCTCATTATACCTTTATCTTACAGGTTTTTTTTTCCTGGGTTTACAACCTCTTTAGTAGGAAAATATAATGGTTTGAGGTCAATTTTATTGTAATGTATAAATCTTTTTACTGTTTAATCTTTGTTTTACAAAACAATATTTAATGCATAAAAACGATTTCCAGAGCACTGTGGGTTGGCTAAAGAGATAGCACAATAATAGCTTCCTGCTTTTTTGGTCTCACCCTGTCCCTGCCTGATTTAAATCTCTGAGCGTTCTCGCTGATTAGGAATCAGTCATGAATCTAATTTATTTACTTGTGTGTGCACATTTCAGCTTGAGAGATTGGGATCTGTAAATCATGGGTTTTACAACTTAGGATAAAGAAGGTAGAGGGACACGTATGAAAAAGAATCTAGAATTACACCTACTGGCTTAATAAAAAGAAAGAGACCCTGTCATGTTATCCATTTAGGGCAAAGTGACAGTGCTTGTGTAAAGCCGACTCCCTGACCGCTTTGTACTCACCTCTCCACTGCTTCTCCACCACTTCTTTTTCTGTAACCACCACTGCAAAATACTTGTTATTTCTAGGTATGGGGGGGATGTGTGACCTGCTCCCTTGATGCAATAATTGCGCCTAGTGGCCAATCACTAAACTTGAGCCCTGTCATACAACAGAATGACAGAGGGGGTTACATGTCTGCATGCCCTGACCTCTGACACTCATAATTTGATGGTGGCTGGGATGAAGAAAGGAGTGGTGAGGGAGCGGTGAAAAGTACGAGGTGATTGGAGGGGGGTAACTTTGTCCTGAATGAATATGGTGAGAGTGTCTCTTCACATTTTTTTTAATTATATCTTTGGCCTCTCTATATTAAATACTGGAATAAAAAAAAATATATCCACTTTGCATTCTCTTTAAACAACAAACTCCCAAAATGGTTTAATTTATATAAAAAGAGAAAGAATGGCATGGCAATTGCAAACTGTTATTCAAAAGATTCAGGAGCTCATAAGAACAGAAAATAATTCATGTAAGGCCTTATTTATGTTTTTTTTTAAATATGTATAGTGCCCCAGAGTAACCAGCCAAGTTCTGGCTTTTTCTGTCACTTTCTATAACAGACTGAGCCTGCTTGGTTTCTAAAGCCTCGTACACATGATCGGATTTTCCGACTGGAAATGTGTGATGACAGGCTGTTGGCGGAAACTCCGACCATTTGTACGCTCCATCGGACAATTGTTGTCGGATTTTCCACGGACAAATGTTGGATGGCAGGTTTTAAAATTTTCTGTGGACAAATGTCTGTTGTCGGATTTTCCGAGCATGTGTACACAAGTCCGTCAGGCAAAAATCCAAAGTACAAGCACGCATGCTCGGTGGCAAATTATGAAATCTCGAAATGCAGCGCACATTCTCTTCTTCTTTAATTGGATAATAATGAAGCTGCTTTGCTGGAGATACTGACGGAGTTATTGTAAACAGATTTTCAAAGGCTTTTTTTTTCTAGTGATATCAAGAATAATATTAATATGCTTTTTTTGGGGGGAAAGTTACCACAACACCATTATCCTGTAGTTTTTAAGATCAAAGATACAACTATGTTGGTGTCCCTTGTCAATTTTACATTGTATTTTTTTAAATGTAACTGCCTACTCCCAAACTGTCATTTGAAGTAAAGCACATAGCCAAGTATTATTCTACACATTTTTTTTATTGTGAATTAAAAAAAGAAAAACAGCCAGCGGCTCCCCATTGTCATCGGGACACAGCTCATCTCCTACGGACCCTCCAGTGACTCTGGACAACACTATACCTACATGCCTTTTTATCCCACTGCCTTGTGAGTAGCCATTTGGCTGTTCTTTTATATAACATATTAAATGGTATTTTATTACTACACTTAGTCTGGCGCACCTTGCTTTTCCCTTATCTGCCAATAGAACTTAACCAAAAAGTGCATTTTATGCATCCAAAAATATAGAAGATATACCAAATCAAATCATTATTATTCAACCAAAAAATAAAAAAGCCTCATGCATGCGTCCTGCTTCTTAATTTAGGGGGTCAACAATGCCAAGAGTTGGTGAAAGCAGGGGTCCAAAGATAATTCCGAAAATCATCTGGATTATTCTCCTGGAGCTCCCGCGGCAAAGGCATATGACATAATTGGTCACAATTAATAAAGCAACCAATTTTTGGTCCAAGAAATCCTCCTCCTCCTGTTCCTGGACTGGACTTGGGTCAAAGCAATAACTCCAAGGCCAATAATAAATGACACGTTATCTCCTCCGATTCCGCAACATGTCTGGTTGACGAACGATGTTCAGAAACAAACTGAAAAGCACAGAATGAAAAGCGCGAACTGAAAAGCACTAAATGAAAAGCGTGAAATGAAAAGCACGAATCAAAACTCACCAAACTGCTACTAACATGAAATTAGCAGAAGGAGCCCAAAGGGTGGCGCTAAAGAGCTGAAAAACCACGTAGTACATCACATTCGTGTTTGTTGGCTGACAATTCCTTGCCGTTTGTATGCAAGACAAAATACAGGGACAGGCCTTCGGACAAAAGGCCGAGGTTTTGTCTGCAGAAAATCCAATCGTGTGTACGTGGCTTTAGTGTATCATTGACCAAGAACAAGTATGTCTGAGTTTAAAATGTTTATTAGGGCTTTTTCACATGGGCAACTGGGGGGGCCCTCAACTGCCCACCTAAACAACCGAAGCAATGCAGCCGCTCAAGGCTATACCTATACCGCAGACACAATGCTTTTTCTTTGCAGCCATGGAAAAAGTTTAAAGGCAAGTAGCGTTTGCAGCCAAACACGACCTATTCAAGTGAATGAGGGTGTGCAACAAACTTCTTGCTTTTGGCATTTTGAGGGTTAAAGCAGGCGACATATCACTTCCTGACTATCTGTCAAACCCCCCACTGTGGGTCACTTTTCATAGGGACCACAGTAAAGCCGCACCTGTGAATGAGCCCTAAAGGTATAGTTAACTAACGATACTAACTTAATTTAACCTCCTCTGCTGCCCTATAGCCCATGGATAACAGTTGATGTTTCATGCTTACATTTTCTGGATTAAATGGCTGCACTTAATGGCTGTAGCACTGCTACAGTGAGGTTGTATGTGACAAGAGCCACAGCCTGGCCTATTCTGTCTGAACATCACCCTTTACCAAAGATCTTCTGCAGCTGTGAGCTTTAAGAGCTGGTGAAGTACTTTCAGATAAAAGTGATCAGGTGGCTCTAGACTCACCCGGTCACTTTTATGAGGCTCTCAAAGCTGCACCCTCACATCCCTCCTCACCCTCCACCCCCATCTGCAGGAAACTGTTTCACTGAAATAAGCAGGAGGAACTCAGGGACCATCTGTTCCCCATTTACTTCTGCAACTACTGAGCCCTGAAGCAACATTAAGTTACTTCAGGGGTCACAGCTGTCATTTCTTGGCTAGTGTAGCCGAGGGTGAAGCTATTCCAGCATGATCTGTGCTGGAATAGTTGCATTGGAGGGCAGGGGAAACATTGGGGGTCTAAAATACCCCAATGTCTCCATAAAGAGTACCTGTCGCCTGCTCATGACACCACATGGCGGGCTTGTTAGCCCCTGTATGATGGCAATAAAGCAAAAAAAAAAGTTAAAAGTGTTGAAAAATTATACAAAATGAATTGAAACAAAGCAAAAAAAAAGCAATCACCCCATATAAAAAGCACAGCATAAGGCGAGGACGTGTATAAACATTAATCGTGCCACACGTGAGGTATCGGATGTCAGAGTGGCAGCAATAATTCTAGGACCATAGTTCATGGTTAAATCTAAACTGATGACCTGTAATGCCCCGCACAACTGATCGGATTTTCTGACAACAAATGTTGGATGTGAGCTTGTTGGCCGAAAGTCCGATCGTGTGTATGCTCCATTGAACATTTGTTGTTGGAAAATCCGATCGTGTGTATGGGGCATTACAGGTCATCAGTTTAGACTTAACCATGAACTACGGTCCTAGAATTATTGTTGCCACTCTGACGTCCGTGACGATACCTCACAAAAATTTGTTGACGGAACCTGCTAGCCAACATTTGTTGGCGGAAAGTCCGCCAACAAATGTTGGATGTGAGCTTGTTGGCAGAAAGTCCGACCGTGTGTATGCTCCATCGAACATTTGTTGTCGGACTTTCTGCCAACAAATGTTGGCTAGCAGATTCTCAAATTTTCCGCCAACAAATTTTTGTTTCTGATCCTGTGTACACAAGTCCATTGCACAAAAGTCCACACATGCTCGTAATCAAGTACGAGCCGGAAGCACTCGGTCTTGTAAAACTAGTGTTGGAGAGATGTCACGTGCGTCTTGTACGTCACTACGTTCGTAATTGTTGGCCAACATTTGTGTGACCGTGTGTATGCAAGACAAGTTGGAGCCAACAACCTTCAAACAAAATTCCATGGTTTTGTTGTCGGAAAGTCCGATCATGTGTACGGGGCATTAGGGTGTTTATTTTCTCTATGGAGAATTTTGATACCATAGCTTTTTGCTAGGTGTACGCAATTTAAGACTGAACATATTTGGTGTCAGTTTAATCAAAGTAGCCCCATCTTTTATATTTTACCCAAAAATTTGGTATAATATTGAGTTTGTTTGCACTAAAATTTATTTTAGTGTATTTTTTCCTGGAAATATTTGTTTGATAAAAAATTTCAAACATCATGGAACATAAAAAAAATTGCAACTATGACCATTCTATTCTCCAGGGTGCCTGTGTTCAGAAAATATATACTATTTGGTGGGGCGGGGGGGGGGGGTTTACAGTAGTAAAAATGCAGATTTTAACATGTGTGCAAAAAGTAAACAAGTCATTAAAGAAAAACTAAAGGCAAAACCTTTTTCATTTTGGATACAGTAAAAGAGGGTTATAATCCCTGTCAAGTTTTTTTCTTTCATCTGCATCCCAATGGGGAGATTTCCCTTTACTTCCTGTGCCATAAGTAAGACAGGAGGTGATTGGAAATCCTTCCAAAAAGAGGGAATTCTTGGTTGTCACCAGCTTCACCAGAGGTAGTGTCCCTGTCTTGGGGACAATTACTGTCTTGGGGACAACCTAAAACTTAGGACATTCCTTTAGTTTAACTTTTGATGATAACAGTAAACATGACAAAGAGAGAGGGGGAAATCTCCCTAACAGGGTCACAGACAGCAATAAAAACCTGACAGGTGTTCTAATCCCTTCCGATTCTAAAAAAAAAGTTTTACCTTTAGTTATACTTTAACTGCTTTTGGACCAGCCACAGCAGTTATAATGCGGCAGGTTGGCTCCCCTGCGTGTGCCGCCGGAGGTGCGCGCGGGCACCCGAAGCATGCCCCTGGAGCCAATGCGAGCGCCCCGGCAGGCGCAATTACCGCCGTGCACCCGCGATTGCTTGTTACAGAATGAGAATGGGGATATGTGTGTGTAAACACAAATCCCAGTTCTTTCAGGGGAGTAGAGACAGATTGTGTGTTCATACTAAGTATGAACACAGATCTCGCTCTTCCCCTAGTCAGTACCTCCCCCTTAAGTTAGAACACACCTAGGGAAAATAGTTAACCCCTTGATTGCCCCCTAGGGTTAACTTCACTGCCAGTGTCATTTATACAGTAATCAGTGCATTTTTATAGCACTGATCGCTGTATAAATGTCACTGGTCCCAAAAATGTGTCAAAAGTGTCTGATTTGTCCTCCGCAATATCGCAGTCCCGCAAATTACCGCCACTACTAATAAAAAAAAAATAATAATAATAAAAATGCCATAAATCTATCCCCTATTTTGTAGACGCTATAACTTTTGCGCAAAGCAATTAATATACACTTATTGTGATTTTTTTACCAAAAATATGTAGAAGAATACATATCGGCCTAAACTGAGGAATGTGTTCTTTTTTTGTGTTTTTTTTTTTTTTTTAAATGGGATATTTATTATAGCAAAAAGTAAAAGATATTGTGTTTTTTTTAAAAATTGTCGCTCTTCTTTTGTTTATAGCGCAGAAAATAAAAAGGATGTAAATTTTGTTTGGGTACAGCCAAACACGACCGCACAATTGTCAATTAAAGCAACGCAGTGCAGTATTGCAAAAAATGGCCTGGTCATTGAGCAGCCAAATTAACCACCGGGGCTGTGGTTAAATTGAAAGCATAGACAGTTGCAAGGGACTGTAATCATACCTGTTATGTATTTGCTTAAAAATACTTATGTTTTTCTTTAAAAATCTTTTTTTTTCCAGCCTTCTGTTATCCACTGCACATAAGCCTTAAGATTGGAATAAGGAGGTGCAGCAATTAATGCCAATCACACTTTAATTACTTGCACAGTTCTGTGGTTCTAACAAAAATAAAAAAGGCAAGACTCTACAATGTCTCCTAAACCAATGTATTACTAAGATATCCATTATTACAGCTTTTCAGCCCATGATTTACCTTAATTTTAATCTAGTAAATAAGGTCATGTGACCTCCACTCTCTCTTTTCTTCCTGTTGAGGCAGTGGATGGGCTCTAAGGCTGGGAGGAGAGCCAGAACAGTTAATAAATTGTCTAATGGCTGACAACTGAAAGGAGGGAGAGGGACCAGAGGCCTGACAACTCTAAAAATTCAGGAGTAACATGGTGTTGTTGGCCTGACCTAGAAACAGTGGTGGGATCCACAGGTACAAACTTAGAAATGGATTAGCAATTACAAATTGGATAGTTACAAATACTATAAAGTAAAGTTTAATGTTTATATAAGGAACATATTTTGTCTATAAGTCTACTTTAAACTTGCTGATTGGAGGAGAAAGTGGAGAAGAGGCCTCGTCAGTGAAATGCTGCTTCACTAGTCAATTGCAAACTTGACCGAAAATACCTTCCAATTGAGATGTCACCTGCTCCAGGTCGATCCTCAAATAGTTAGCTCACATGAATGTAGGTGAAGATATGGGCTTGTTTCTAACATGGACAACATCTAAAAAAGGAAAAACGCAAGATTGCACACTGTGTTCACTAAAAATGTATTTCAAATTAGAACAAGCTAAAAAGCTGAAGCTTTTCCCGGTGCACTCAGCTCTTAGTCAAAGTGCTGACTATAGCTGGAAATGCGGGTACAGTAGGAAAGGTGCCAGGAACAGCAGGAAATGCATCAAAGTTTTTTTCTTAAAAAAGTAAAGAATAAGTGAATCATTTTTTTAGTGGACATAGTGTGCAATCTTTCATTTTTCTTCATTTGGATGCTGAATTGAAATGGAAACTGTTGGCAGGTAATACAGTTCACACATGCACATTCCAATTGTATATTCAACTGAATGCCTATACTTACACTTTAAAATACACAAAATTTTGCTATAAATGTTTTACCAGATCACAACGCTTTTAGACAAATGGCAATAATGAGGACCTGGCAATCAAGACAGCACCTCTATCAGCGCCATTCTATTCCCCTCTTACAATATTCTACAAAAACACAAATATGAAAGGAATCATTAATGTTCTAGGAGGAAGTGGCAATTACAGCTTGAATTTTGTAAATTAGGACACACAGCAGGGAAGACAAGTAGCCATAACACTTTGATATAATAACTATTCATTTCACTATTGTTCTCTATTAACATTTTTCCTCTGGGGTATTGCTGTAAAGAAAATGGAATATGTAAAATGCCGTTTATACAGTGACCTCACAGAACCATTAAATGACTGCGTTTTGTAGCAGAATTTTGATGATGAGTTTTCAACTCTGCTTGCCCATACGTATATTATTGTTCATATTAATCTTTCAAAATGTTAATTTACAGGATTCATATAACAAGTGCCTTGTCTACATACTTCAGCATTTTCAGGATTTCAGAAAGTTTTATTGAACATTTTTTTTTTAGCTTGAGGAACAATTTAGGAATTGGGCAAGTAAATGAATTTCCCTGGTTATGTACTGCTTTCATGAAATTCAAGTGCTGATAATGAATATTTTCTGCTGTGTTTTGCTGTGGGATCTTCTCTAGGAGCTGAAGTTTCTGGCACAGAAAAGGTTACATAATGTTGTATAATTAGTTGGTTGTAGTTAGGTATACAAATCAGTTGGTTTCAAGTTGGCCAAACACTAGTAAAATTTTGTTCAAACATTTTTACTTTAAGAGCATTTATTCCATTCCCTAATTGTTATTGGGGTCAAATCAACATTAAAAGGAGCAGAAAATTTAAAGAGGCAGGATAGGATTTTTTTCCCAAGCATAACAAATTTCAGTCCAAAATCGAATGTTAAAATCCCCAGAGCTTAGTGAATGCTGTAAAGCTCTCATCAACCAATCATGTGCGTGCAAAGATTTTCCTTCCATGTGAGTATAGATTCTTTAAAAAGTGATATTTCACCACTTTCACTGAGATCTGGGGAAAATTCCCTTCCACGCCACAAATTCCCTTGCAAAAATAACATCCTATTTAGTAAATCAATCCCAGTGTCTTTCCAATTCAAGAAAATATTTCTGCCTGTTGTGGTGCTCAGATGCAAAGCTTTTTAATGCCCCATTGGTGGTCAGTGGCAGTGAAATTTAACCCCACGGTATCTCTCTCCACAGTGCCTTTGTTTTACCTCTAAAGATGATTTTATATGTTTTTATATTAAAGATCATTAAAACGTGGCTTAAACATGGATATTTTTTTAGTGATTTATATCTCAATGCTTTGGTTCAAGAGGGTCTTTTATAATGGATATGTATTTTACTCAGGTTATTAGAATTTTATTGGACTCCTTTTTTAATATTTGTATGTGTATATATTGTCATTTGTGGGGACCTTTTATGGCTTTTGAGAACAATGTCTGTGCCTGAAAATGTATGATGGTTGATAATGTGCACGAAGAGGTGTGAATCCATCTGAATGTGGAAAAATAGCATTGGACCTATAGGCTTATCTCAATGGTAGTGCTATTTTAAAGTATTGATGTTGATGTAAATAATCTGGTTCCAGGACAGACAGCTTCAACCCCCCCAGAGGATCTCCACAATCTCCTTGGCTTGTAGTGTAAAAATAACAAAAATGGAAACTGAAGTGCTATAGCACTGCTGAGAAGTCCAGATACAACTTTACTCCAATAAAAGTCAGGAGACAATCCAAAAAATAGCCAACAACATTTTGGGGGTCCAACAGTGACCCCTTCATCAGGGCTTGATTGACTTCAACGTGAATAGAGTAGAAGTGAACTGGACATTTATTGTAAAGCCAGGAGCTTGGCTAGGGACAGAGAGCAATTTAGGAAACTATTTTGCACTGCTCTCTGTGCTCCTAATGGACTTCAGCTGAATGGGTTATCACTACCTCACCTCCATCCACCAGGGGAAGCTGACAAGCATAACAAGCTCAAGAGATTTGATGGTTGGCAGCATTGAATCATGGAATATCAAGTTCGGGAAATAAACTTTACTATGACAGTTTATGGACCACTGGACTACAGTGCCCAATGTGAGCTGGGTATAAGGGGAGAGATAGTTATATTTTCTCAGGCTGCATATCAAGGAGCTTTCTCTTTGCTGTGAGGACACTGAGATGTGTACATCGCTGCTCCTGTGTGCACATTAGCCTGCCACAAGCCTGCAGCTGTGTGCTAAGGACCAGAGTTGCTCTAGGCAGATTCAAAAGTGGGCTGACATCTGAACAGTGAGACCCCTGTTGCTGTATCGATGGGACAGGGAGATGACACTGCTGCTATTAACCCAATTTTGCTAGCAGAGACTGTGCACGTAGGGGCTGGCCATCTAACTTGCAGTATTACTGATCACATGCAGACTTTACTGGGACTGTACAAATGTGCACCACCATAAAGACTGGGGCCTAATGCTAGCCAGTTGAATAACTAAGGCTAAAGACTGCTCACTCAGCTTCTTCACAAGAAATCTGCCTATTGTCCATAGTAAGAGTTAGCTCTTTAGGGAGTTTTACATTTCATTGTTGCCATTCATATAGAGTAAACTCTAAAGTGGATATACTCTACTGTTTACAGAACTCCATTCTATGCTGCTATACAGTAGCCTAGTGAACATATTGTCTAGTGAATTGTGATTGGCCTAATCCTTTACCTACTCATTTATGTGCATACTGCTATTTACTGCAACCCATGACAATATGTTCAGTTCACTAATCGGTCTGATGTTTGCTTTTTGATACTAATATTGGTTGGCAGAGAGAGAATGGACTTGAATGGCACCCCAAAATCATATCTGTTTAAATGTAAAGATTTTATTATCCATAACAAAAAAGATAACATTTCATATTCAATTTAAATACAATATGAGGCATATTTTTTCAGGTTGTGTCCACAGTAGCACCCTGTGTTGATTTGTGAATTGATTCCTTTTTGATACTGAACCTTAGATGTGTGCAGGGTATCTATATTTGTGCTTCCGGTAGCAGTACAGTATCGATTTTCTTAACCCAGTGTGACAATGGGGCTGAGGTTGTTGTCAGAGTTAAGGCAGAAAAACAAAGAACTTAATCTGCCAAGTAACCCATGTGGTAGCACTACATGTGCAAGGTCAGTGCTTGCAATCACACTGGAAGAAATAGCACTAAAGGTCCACTTCACTTCTAGTTTATTCACATTATTATCAGTTGACAACCATTGTCGAGAGTTGGCTCCTTTTTACATTGTTCCCTTCAATTTTATTGGCATAAAGTTGTATCTGGACTTCTTAGAAGGTGTGGTGCTTCAATTTCTATTTTGTTCCATCTGAATGGGAGTGCATGTTGAGTCATGAATAAAATGTACCTGTCCCATATTTTTCAATGCAGTGGTATACAGTGCAGAAATGTGTGTTGTAAAAGTGCTAAAATGCACGTATTTTGTGGTGCTCTGGCTAGGTACAGTGGGGACGGAAAGTATTCAGACCCCCTTAAATTTTTCACTCTTTGTTATATTGTAGCCATTTGATAAAATCATTTAGGTTCATTTTTTTTCCTCATTAATGTACACACAGCAACCCATATTGACAGAAAAACACAGAATTGTTGACATTTTTGCAGATTTATTAAAAAGAAAAACTGAAATATCACATGGTCCTAAGTATTCAGACCCTTTGCTGTGACACTCATATATTTAACTCAGGTGCTGTCCATTTCTTCTGATCATCCTTCAGATGGTTCTACACCTTCATTTGAGTCCAGCTGTGTTTGATTATACTGATTGAACTTGATTAGGAAAGCCACACACCTGTCTATACAAGACCTTACAGCTCACATTGCATGTCAGAGCAAATGAGAATTATGAGGTCAAAGAAACTGCCTGAAGAGCTCAGAGACAGAATTGTGGCAAAGCACAGATCTGGCCAAGGTTACAAAAAATTTCTGCTACACTTAAGGTTCCTAAGAGCACAGTGGCCTCCATAATCCTTAAATGGAAGATGTTTGGGACGACCAGAACCCTTCTTAGAGCTGGCCGTCTGGCCAAACTGAGCTATCTGGGGAGAAGAGCCTTGGTGAGAGAGGTAAAGAAGAACCCAAAGATCACTGTGGCTGAGCTCCAGAGATGCAGTCGGGAGATGGGAGAAAGTTATAGAAAGTCAACCATCACTGCAGCTCTCCACCAGTCGGGGCCCTATGGCAGAGTGGCCCGACGTAAGCCTCTTCTCAGTGCAAGACATATGAAAGCCCGCATGGAGTTTGCTAAAAAACACCTGAAGGACTCCAACATGGTGAGAAATAAGATTCTCTATTCTGATGAGACCAAGATAGAACTTTTTGGCCTTAATTCTAAGCGGTATGTGTTGAGAAAACCAGGCACTGCTCATCACCTGTCCAATACAGTCCCAACAGTGAAGCATGGTGGTAGCAGCATTATGCTGTGGGGGTGTTTTTTAGCTGCAGGGACAGGATGACTGGTTGCAATCAAGGGAAAGATGAATGCGGCCAAGTACAGGGATATCCTGGATTAAAACCTTCTCCAGAGTGCTCAGGACCTCAGACTGGGCCGAAGGTTTACCTTCCAACAAGACAATGACCCTAAGCACACAGCTAAAATAACGATGGAGTGGCTTCACAACAACTCCGTGACTGTTCTTGAATGACCCAGCCAGAGTCCTAAATTAAACCCAATTGAGTATCTCTGGAGAGACCTAAACATGGCTGTCCACCAACGTTTACCATCCAACCTGACAGAACTGGAGAGGATCTGCAAGGAGGAATGGCAGAGGATCCCCAAATCCAGGTGTGAAAAACTTGTTGCATCTTTCCCAAAAAGTCTCATGGCTGTATTAGATCAAAAGGGTGCTTCTACAAAATACTGAGCAAAGAGTCTGAATACTTAGGACCATGTGATATTTCAGTTTTTCTTTTTTAATAAATCTGCAAAAATGTCAACAATTCTGTGTTTTTCTGTCAATATGGGGTGCTGTGTGTACATTAATGAGAAAAAAATGAACTTAAATGATTTTAGCAAATGGCTGCAATATAACAAAGAGTGAAAAATTTAAGGGGGTCTGAATACTTTCCGTCCCCACTGTATGTTGGGTGCCCATTATGCTTAGTTCCATGCGTTAATACCTATTGCCGTAACATACAACAAAATGCATGTTTTACTGCATGTTACTGCAATGATGGGCACTAACAAATGTTTCCCTTAGACTTTACCTTTTCTATTAGTATGGGGCCATTCCTTCTTGCCTTCATATACAATCGAGTCTAATTAACACTGTTTACTACAATATGCATCAGCGGGATACAGTATATTAAGTAGACCTTCTAAATAAAGCTATTTTTTAATTTAGGTTAGTATTCACAGTTCACTCATTTTACTTGTCTGAATGAAACTGCTATTTAAAACCAATGTAAAGCTTGATCTCCTCTAGGAATTATAAGTATCATAACCAGCACTGATTTTAAAACTGCTTACGATTTCTATAAGTTTTTACGGAACAGCAGCTATAAATCACAATAGCTCTTAAAGTGGAAGGAATTACTTGTGGAACATAACTTTCCATGAGAAATGAATAAAAGTAGAAATTTAATTCATTTTAAATCCTATAAGCCTCTTTGATTAATTCAACGATGCGCATACTGCCGAGTTCTAATAGGTTCTCCACACCCACTGGATCAGCAATTTGTGACTCTTTCAAATTATTCAGAGTTTTCACTTTCAGATGCAAGATATTAAAGACATGCTGGAAGTCATGAGGAAACTTTGCTTGTACTGCAAATAGAGTTAAGCCTACCACAGAGGGCTGGAATTGTGGCTTATTTCTGCTGAATCAGCCGAAGTTTGAGCTGTTGGTGGCCCTGCTGGCTTTTGCTGAGCTGGGTGGAAAATTGTTGCCCAAACAGTGACTGCATCCAATCAGATGCAGTTACCATTTGGGTATTTTGATAGCCACAAGTGTCCGAATACAATAGCCGAGATGGGAGATTCCTCCATCCATGCCAAACAACATAAATCTATATGTGTTTGGCTGGCTGGAAAAAACAGTTGCTGAGCAGCAATGAAGCCACTGAAGCCTCCAATGTTGCTCAACAACTACTGTCTGATTGTTTCTTCATGAGGACAGTTCAGTGCTGGTTCATAGATCTGTGAAGTCACTGTTTTTTCTGCGTCCATACAGGTTTTATCCTGAGTTGTGTTGCCCTGAAATGTATTGGCTGTTTTGTTATGACTTTTTATCAACAATTAAAATGATCTTGGACTTTTTTAATTGATATGGTCACGGTGCCTCTTTCAGTATTTTTGTGATTCAAAAGATGTGCACTTGGAAGATTTGTTTGCATTAGGTGTTTAGTGAATGTTAGATTAACTGCTTTGCCCATAAGCATTGGGTAATCATTCACCATAAAGTTAAAAGCTAGAACATGAAAAGGAAATGTGCTAGAAACACCAAGAACGTAAACATTACATATACAATGATATAGTCTACTTCAGCCAATTTTTTTTATAACTCTGTCCTAATTAATGAGATTAAATCTTGCTTCCTGTCCAGGTAACACCTGAACTTTGCATTTCCCCTCTTGGTGTCAGTGGGATAGGAAATGAAGGTGTATTCCCCCAATAAGGGGGACACAGACAGAAAAAAACTCAGCTCTTACCCAGTTGAATTGGACTTTACAACATACGTAAACAATCCTAATGCCAAGCATCTACAGCAAAAAAGAAATCTCTAAGGTAAAGATGTTTTAATTGATAACATGTAGGTTTAAGAAATGCTATTCTAGTACATCAGATTACCAATTACTAGATTCTTTCAAACATCAGGGTGACTTGGAGCACCACAGCTACATTTAATTGTAAAACTGAAGTCCTAGGTTGGAAGTCATCTTCCCTGTATGCTTTTAAAATATAGTTAACCTGATATTAAAATCATATTTTTTTTTATACATTAGCTGCTAATAGCAGAACATACATGCTCTTGTTGTTGTGTTTATAATTTTTCATCTCTGGTGCCTCCTGGCCACTCTCCAAATACGTGGGTGTTCCCTGTACCCTCCAGGACCTGTAGGGTCCCTCTGCAGTCTCTACTATATGTGCGCTCCCAGTTAGAACTTCAACCTTGGGCAAAGCCATTCCCAACAGGGCCTCAGAGCCAAAGCTACACTGATTCAGGAGTCTCTGTCAATCACTACTGTGGACGAGAAGGAGAGATGTGGCTTTGGCTCTGTGACACACTGAGGAACCACTTAATTTAAGATTGTAGTTCTAAATGGGAGTGCGCAGTTAGTGGAGACTTCGGGAGACGCATTAGGTCCTGGAGGGCAGCGTGGCCAGGGGGTAGTATGTGGAGGAAGCGCAGAAGAGAAAAAAAAAATAATAACTACAGCAAGAGCATGTAAGCTCTGCTATTAGCAGCTCATTTAGCAAAGAAAATATTTCAAAATACTATCAATTTAACAGTGTTTTATTGGTTGAACTAGATGGACTTGTGTCTTTTTTCAACCAGACTAACTATGTAACTATGTAAAAAAATGTACAATTTTTTCGCATTTATATCCTGAAAACAGGTAAAACTAAAAGGTCAACAGAGGCTCAGCCACACCTACAACCAGTGATGGATGGGACCCGAAATTTAACTTTTATTATCTATCCTTTAGAAGGATCTAGGGGTCTTCACACATTGTTGCAGGGCTTGTGAAAGTTTAGAAGAATTGCTTTTTACTAAAGGTTTTTAATGGACGAGAACTGTGACTGTTCAACAGGAGCAAAACTGAACTATTGCGAGCAAATGTCCATTTGTAAGTAAGCAAACGTGGTTTAGAATAAAGCATTATACAGTAAAACATGTAAATAGAACATTGTCCAGGGAAATCTTGTTGAAACAGATGCTGAACATTTGCTTGGCTTATTGGATGGAGATTTTGTCACACAAAGGATTACCAGTTCTGTTTACATTATTAACATACGTGTTTTATGTTCTTTTTAGAATAATAAAAAAGTTTTCTTTATTACACAAAATACATTTATTACTGTTTTGCCTTATTTAATTTAAAAATAAATAAATAAAGTAATCCTAAAGCAAATCTTTCACTACTGCAAATAAAATAAAACATTCTCTTGCCAGCCAGTGCTGGGGATCAGCCAATGCTGATCTTTGGGTATTATTTCACAAAAAAACTGCTCAGGAACCCCCAAAACCCAAGTTTCAAATGCCCCTACCACATTCTACAATGCAATTTGGCTCACAGTGGGCTGCTGAGGTTTCAGATTGCAGTGGAATTTTCTTTATTGCTGATGTTTGCAAAAGTCTGCATCTGCATACTGCACATGCTAGGTGTCAAGAGGACCAGTGTACCTGCAACCTTGTTTTGGTACTGAAAACCACAAAGCCTGTTATTGTCTGGCATGTTTAGATTACTTGGTGTGCTTTTGACCAAGTCAGCTATTCTGTTTGACTGATGCCGCGTACACACGATCGGACTTTACGGTATACTTGGTCCGGCGTACCGGATTTCGTCGGACAATTCGATCGTGTGTGGGCTCCAGTGGACTTTGTTTTCTCAAAAGTTTGACAGACTTAGATTTGAAACATGTTTCAAATCTGTCCGACGGACTCGAGTCCGGTCGAAAAGTCCACTCGTCGGTATGCTAGTCCGATGGACAAAAACCGACGCTAGGGCAGCTATTGGCTACTGGCTATGAACTTCCTTGTTTTAGTCCGGTCATACGTCATCACGTACGAATCCATCGGACTTTGGTTGATCGTGTGTAGGCAAGTCCGTGCATTCGTAAAGTCCGTCGTAAAGTCCGTCAAAGTCCGCCAGACAAAGTCTGCCGTAAAGTCCGCTCGTGTGTATGCAGCATGAGGTGTCTGGATCACAAAACTTATGGCAGGTAAAGCAGATCATACCATTTTTACATATTAAGCATACCTTTTTTTCCGATTCCCCATAAAAAGCCACTTAATAGAAAACCATTAAAGTGGACCTTGCAACAAATTCATTTTCAAATGCTTAGTCCATGTGTGCTAAGTAATTTGTAAGTGTAACACTTCCAAGTAATTATTATCTCTTACAGAGAGTGCAGCACTCCCTTTGACCATGCCTTAAAGTGATTGTAAAGTCTTATTTTCTTTTAGTTAAAAATAACAAACATGTTATACTTACCTGCTCTGTGTAATGGTTTTGCACAGAGCAGCCCGCATTCTCCTTTTCTCAGGTCCCTCTTTGGTGCTTCTGGCCCCCCAGCTTACTTTGGGGGCACCCGAACCGAGCCACAGCTCCCTGTGTCCATTCAGACACAGAGCCATGACCCGGCCCCACCCCCTTTCTCTCCTCATTGGCTAACTGACTTTGATTGACAGCAGCGGGAGCCAGTGCCGCCGCTCTACTGTCTCAGCCAATGAGGAGGGGAGACCTGGGCAGCTGAGAAACTTCTGCAACATCGCTGGATAGAGATGGGGCTCAGATAACTATTAGGGGGGCTGAGGGGGAGCTGCTGCACACAGAAGGTTTTT
The DNA here is from genome assembly GCF_042186555.1 of Aquarana catesbeiana. NCBI lineage: Eukaryota > Metazoa > Chordata > Amphibia > Anura > Ranidae > Aquarana > Aquarana catesbeiana. Next base: position 93,823,201 of record NC_133328.1, read on the forward strand.
TTATCTCAATGCATAGAAAACCTTTTGCCTTTACAACCACTTTAAAACCATATATTATCATTATATCATTATATGGGTGTCTGCGTTTGTTTTCTTAGCACAAAACACAGATATGAAGCCACCCATAAAGCGAAATTAAACTCTACTATTTTTGCACCGCACATTAGCACAATATGGCAGACTTATCTGTCAAACTATGCCCTCCAGTGCTGTGCTGTCAGTGCTCTTCCCTGTCACAGACCTATAGGGTCTCTTCTGTCATAAAAACCCTACCTGTCACCATTTTAATAGAGCTATAGGCAAAACCTTTTTTTTTCATTTTGGATAGAGCAAGGGAGGGTTATTTTTTGCCATTTGTGTCCCGTTGCAGAGATTTTCCTTCACTTCCTGTCCCATAGACAAACAGGAATGAGAAAAATCCCTGCAAATTAAGGGAATTTTTGGGGACCCCAGGTCACTAGAACTAGTGTCTCCATTGGAAGATCATTACTTTTCTGGGGAAAACACAACATTTTGGATATTCTTTTACTTTCACTTTCAATGATAATGGTAAACAGGCCAAATAGAGAAGGTCAGTCTCCCTAATGGGGGCACAGACAACAATAAAAACTGACAGGGGTTCTAATCCGTTTCCACTCTATCCAAAATTTAAAAAAAAGTTTTGCCTTTAGTTATACTTTAATGTTTGAAAATAAATAATACAATAACTTGCAGAGTGGACAATGCAATGTAATTATTTATGAATATTTTTAGTAATAAAATACTACATCTATTTCTATTTACCTATACATCAAGCCTAATAGATGTACAGTTGTCAGTGAACAGAAGGACAGAAGGCTTTGGTTGCTATCTTTCATATAACCGTGCTGCCATTTGAAAACAAAATCAAAACATTCTATTAAATGTAATTCTTACTTATGTCTGTATCTTTTGCAAAAAAAAAAAAAGAAGCTTGCATAAATTGAATCCGAAACTAGATTCTGTCAGGCGGTTGTTGTTCTGATGTTCTGTCAAAAACAAACAGGTCAACCACGCAATTCAAAACAGCTGGGCCGATGTCTGCGGAATGGAGAATGCAATTCCAATCTACACCTGGAGAAAACTTCTTCTGAAAAGTGTAATAACAATTTTCACATCAAATAGAACCTTCTGAGCAATTTGAAAAGCAGCAGGAAAACAGGAAGACCAATTTAGCTGTGAGATGGTGACAAAAAAAAGATACGGATTAAAAAAATATCATGGTTAACAAGCTAGGAAAGTGTAGACTATCTGAAATATTTTTAAGAACTGCTCCTTAGACTCAGCAATTATTTTAAAAATTGTGTACATTTTTCTTTTTTTTAATAGCGGTGCACCACTTACCGGAGACTCTGACATTTGTGAAAGATTTGTTGACGGCTTTAATAATACACTTTATTGGTGAAAGCTTGATCATTAGTGGAGTTATTTTTCAAAAGAGGACAAATAATGTAAAAAACAGATTCCCTGCTTTTTAGGGTGTAGTATTTTTTAGCTGCTTGCAGACTGGTAAATTTCTTTTACTGGGCATATTTAGTAAAAGAGTGATGTATAAAGGTCAGCAACTCAAAAGAATTAAGCCATCTTTCAAGGCAACCTGTTGTGAGGGAAGCATGAACACTGTCATGGATGTCCTCTGAAACTTTCATGCTGCCTGATGCCTTATGTGCCAGTTTATGAAGCTGAGATGAGTGGAGAACATGTTTTTCACTTCTCATCACAGGACACAATCTTCTGTCATTCACTTTTACACACCGATGTCCAATTTATGAAGGTGTGATCTGAAGATCTCACTGGCCATCTCTGTAAAATATCGCCGTCCCAGATTCTCCAGTTAAAAGGCGGAGAAGCTGCTGTGATGTGAGGAAGGAGGCTTCTTTTGCCGCGTACACGGCCGGTTTTGCCGTCGGAATGAACCCCGAAGGTTTCTCTGATGGAACTCCGACGGAATTCCATTCAAGCGGTCCTGTCTACACACGGTCAACCCAACTCCGACCAAAGTCCGACCGTCCAGAACGCGGTGACGTACAAACTTACGACGGGACTACAAAAAGGAAGTTCAATAGCCAGTAACCAATAGCTTTCGTCTCGTACTTGCTTCACAGCATGCGTTGTTTTTGGTCCGTCGGAACAGCATACAGACGGTCGGTTTTCCCAATAGGAATCAGTTCCGTTGGAAATATTTATAACATGTTCCATTTCTAGGTCCGTCAGAATTTTCGAAAAAAGAAGTCCGATGAGGCCTACATATAGAATAGATGGGGAAAAGCTTCCGTTGGACTTTTTCTGTCGGACATTCCGCTCGTGTGTACGCGGCTTTACTTCCTAATATCAGCAACAGCAAGCTTAAAGATTATAGTTCTGGGTTTTCTTTTAGGACCCATTCACATCTGAGCAATGCAGAATTGTTGGCAGAATTGCGCAATTCTTGTCACGATTCCAAATTGCTGTAAAATTGTGTCAAAATACACAATGCACTTTTGGGTGCCATTCATTGTTAATGGCACCCCAAATGCAGTTAGCAGACATGCATTTTGCCACACATTTTATCATTTGACAAATACACTTCCAACGTACCAAAATGTGCATTCCCCAAAAATGTTCAATTTGGCTTTTTGGGCCTTTTTTGTGCGCATTTTGGTGCAGTTTTTGATGTACTTTTTGCTGCTTTTTTCAACACACACTTTGGCTTGCTTTTTAAAACGCATTTTAGCGCATTTTTATGTGTATTTTGGTGCTTTTTTAACCAGTTGCCGACCGCCGCACGACGATGTACGTCGGCTGAATGGCATGGGCAGGCAAAAGCACTTACAGGTACGTCCTTGCCTGCCCGCGGGTGGGGGGTCCGATCGGACCCCCCCCCGGTGCCTGCGGCGGTCGGAAAATCTTCCCCGGCGATCGGAGCTGAGGGGGAGGCCATCCATTCGTGCCCCCCCCTCGCGATCGCTCCCAGCCAATGGGATCATTTCCCTGCCTCTGTATTTTACACAGAGGCAGAGGAAATTATGTCATCTCTCCTCGGCTCGGCATTTTCCGTTCCGGCGCCGAGGAGAGAAGACTGTAATGAGAGTGCACAACACACACACATACAGTAGAACACGCCAGGCACACATTACACCCCTGATCCCCCCCCGATCACCCCCTAATCCCCCCCAATCACCCCTCCCCCCCTGCCACACTGACACCAAGCAGTTTTTTTTTTTTCTGATTACTGCATGGTGTCAGTTTGTGACAGTTAGTGTGGTAGGGCAGTTAGTGTTAGCCCCCTTTAGGTCTAGGTTACCCCCCTAACCCCCCCTAATAAAGTTTTAACCCCTTGATCACCCCCTGTCACCAGTGTCGCTAAGCGATCATTTTTCTGATCGCTGTATTAGTGTCGCTGGTGACGCTAGTTAGGGAGGTAAATATTTAGGCTCGCCGTCAGCGTTTTATAGCGTCGGGGACCCCCATATACTATCTAATAAATGTTTTAACCCCTTGATTGCCCCCTAGTTAACCCTTTCACCACTGATCACCGTATAACTGTTATGGGTGACGCTGGTTAGTTTGTTTATTTTTTATAGTGTCAGGGCACCCGCCGTTTATTACCGAATAAAGGTTTAGCCCCCTGATCGCCCGGCGGTGATATGTGTCGCCCCAGGCAGCGTCAGATTAGCGCCAGTACCGCTAACACCCACGCACGCAGCATACGCCTCCTTTAGTGGTATAGTATCTGAACGGATCAATATCTGATCCGATCAGATCTATACTAGCGTCCCCAGCAGTTTAGGGTTCCCAAAAATGCAGTGTTAGGGGGATCAGCCCAGATACCTGCTAGCACCTGCATTTTGCCCCTCCGCCCAGCCCAGCCCAGCCCACCCAAGTGCAGTATCGATCGATCACTGTCACTTACAAAACACTAAACGCATAACTGCAGCGTTCGCATAGTCAGACCTGATCCCTGCGATCGCTAACAGTTTTTCTGGTAGCGTTTTGGTGAACTGGCAAGCACCAGCCCCAGGCAGCGTCAGGTTAGCGCCAGTACTGCTAACACCCACGCACACACCATACACCTCCCTTAGTGGTATAGTATCTGATTGGATCAATATCTGATCCGATCAGATCTATACTAGCATCCCCAGCAGTTTAGGGTTCCCAAAAACGCAGTGTTAGCGGGATCAGCCCAGATACCTGCTAGCACCTGCGTTTTGCCCTTCCGCCCGGCCCAGCCCACCCAAGTGCAGTATCGATCGATCACTGTCACTTACAAAACACTAAACGTTCGCAGAGTCAGGCCTGATCCCTGCGATCGTTAACAGTTTTTTTGGTAGCATTTTGGTGAACTGGCAGGCACCAGCGGCCTAGTACACCCCGGTCGTAGTCAAACCAGCACTGCAGTAACACTTGGTGACGTGGCAAGTCCCATAAGTGCAGTTCAAGCTGGTGAGGTGGCAAGCACAAGTAGTGTCCCGCTGCCACCAAGAAGACAAACACAGGCCCGTCGTGCCCATAATGCCCTTCCTGCTGCATTCGCCAATCCTAATAATTGGGAACCCACCACTTCTGCAGCGCCCGTACTTCCCCCATTCACATCCCCAACTAAATGCAGTCGGCTGCATGAGAGGCATTTTCTTTATGTCCTCCCGAGTACCCCTACCCAACGAACCCCCCCAAAAAAGATGTTGTGTCTGCAGCAAGCGCGGATATAGACGTGACACCCGCTATTATTGTCCCTCCTGTCCTGACAATCCTGGTCTTTGCATTGGTGAATGTTTTGAACGCTACCATGCACTAGTTGAGTATTATGCCGCGTACACACGGTCGGACTTTTCGTCTACAAAAGTCCAACGGACGCCGACGGACTAAAGCTGGCTGGTAATCCGATCGTGTGTGGGCTTCTCCGGACTTTCAGCAGACTTTTTCAGCCTCAAATCCGACGGACTTTAGATTTGAAACATGCTTCAAATCTTTACGTCGTAACTACGACGGACCCCGAAATCCGCTCGTCTGTGTGCTAGTCCGACGGACAAAAACCCATGCTAGGGCAGCTATTGGCTACTGGCTATGAACTTCCTTATTTTAGTCCGGTGTACGTCATCACGTACGAATCCGTCGGACTTTTGTGTGGTCGTGTGTAGGCAAGTCCGTTCGTTAGAAAGTCTGCTGCAAGTCCGCCGAAAGTCCGCCGGAAGTCTGTCGGACAGGCTGTCGGACTTTTGTAGACGAAAAGTCCGACCGTGTGTACGCGGCATAAGAGTAGGGTACAGCATTGCACAGACTAGACACACTTTCACAGGGTCTCCCAAGATGCCATCGCATTTTGAGAGACCCGAACCTGGAACCGGTTACAGTTATAAAAGTTAGTTACAAAAAAAAGTGTAAAAAAAAAAAATATATAAAAAAAAAAAAAAAAAACCCCAATTTTTTCAAAAAAGAGTACCTGTCACTACCTATTGCTATCATAGGGGATATTTACATTCACTGAGATAACAATAAAAATGATTAAAAAAAAAAAAAAAAATGAAAGGAACAGTTTAAAAATAAGATAAAAAAGCAAAAAAAAATAAAGGAAAAAAAAAAAAAAAAAAAAAGCACCCCTGTCCCCCCCTGCTCTCGCGCTAAGGCGAACGCAAGCGTTGGTTTGGCGTCAAATGTAAACAGCAATTGCACCATGCATGTGAGGTATCACCGTGAAGGTCAGATCGAGTGCAGTAATTTTAGCATATACCTCCTCTGTAAATCTAAAGTGGTAACCTGTAAAGGCTTTTAAAGGCTTTTAAAAATGTATTTATTTTGGTGCCACTGCACATTTGTGCGCAATTTTAAAGCATGTCATGTTTGGTATCTATGTACTCGGCCTAAGATCATATTTTTTATTTCATCAAACATTTGGGCAATATAATGTGTTTTAGTGCATTAAAATTTAAAAAAGTGTGTTTTTTCCCAAAAAAATGCGTTTGAAAAATCGCTGCGCAAATACTGTGTGAAAAAAAAAATTAAACACCCACCATTTTAATCTTTAGGGCATTTTCTTTAAAAAAATATATAATGTTTGGGGGTTCAAAGTAATTTTCTTGCAAAAAAAAAAAATTTTTTTCATGTAAACAAAAAGTGTCAGAAAGGGTTTGTCTTCAAGTGGTTAGAAGAGTGGGTGATGTGTGACATAAGCTTCTAAATGTTGTGCATAAAATGCCAGGACAGTTCAAAACCCCCCAACTGACCCCATTTTGGAAAGTAGACACCCCAAGCTATTTGCTGAGAGGCATGTCGAGTCCATGGAATATTTTATATTGTGACACAAGTTGCGGGAAAGAGACAAATTTTTTTTTTTTTTTTTTTGCACAAAGTTGTCACTAAATGATATATTGCTCAAACATGCCATGGGAATATGTGAAATTACACCCCAAAATACATTCTGTTGCTTCTCCTGAGTATGGGGATACCACATGTGTGAGACTTTTTGGGAGCCTAGCCGCGTACGGGACCCCGAAAACCAAGCACCGCCTTTAGGCTTTCTAAGGGCGTAAATTTTTGATTTCACTCTTCACTGCCTATCACAGTTTCGGAGGCAATGGAATGCCCAGGTGGCACAAAACCCCCCAAATGACCCTATTTTGGAAAGTAGACACCCCAAGCTATTTGCTGAGAGGTATAATGAGTATTTTGCAAACCTCACTTTTTGTCACAAAGTTTTGAAATTTGAAAAAAGAAAAAAAAAATGTTTTTTCTTTTCTTTCTTCATTTTCAAAAACACATGAGAGCTGCAAAATACTCTCCATGCCTCTCAGCAAATAGCTTGGGGTGTCTACTTTCCAAAATGGGGTCATTTGAGGGGGGTTTGTGCCACCTGGGCATTCCATGGCCTCCGAAACTGTGATAGGCAGTGAAGAGTGAAATCAAAAATGTAAAACCCTTAGAAATCCTGAAGGCAGAGATTGGTTTTCGGGGCTAGGCTCCCAAAAAGTCTCACACATGTGGTATCCCCATACTCAGGAGAAGCAGCTAAATGTATTTTGGGGTGCAATTCCACATATGTCCATGGCCTGTGTGAGCAATATATCATTTAGTGACAACTTTGTGCAAAAAAAAAAAAATTTGTCACTTTCCCGCAACTTGTGTCAAAATATAAAATATTCCATGGACTCAACATGCCTCTCAGCAAATAGCTTGGGGTGTCTACTTTCAAAAATGGGGTCATTTGTGCCATCTGGGCATTTTATGGCCTTCAAAACTGTGATAGATAGTGAGGAGTGAAATCAAAAATTTACGCCCTTAGAAATCCTGAAGGCGGTGATTGGTTTTCGGGGCCCCGTACGCGGCTAGGCTCCCAAAAAGTCCCAAACATGTGGTATCTCCGTACTCAGGAGAAGCAGCTGAATGTATTTTGGGGTGCAATTCCACATATGCCCATGGCCTGTGTGAGCAATATATCATTTAGTGACAACTTTTTGTAATTTTTTTTTTTTTGTCATTATTCAATCACTTGGGACAAAAAAAAATAATATTCAATGGGCTCAACATGCCTCTCAGCAATTTCCTTGGGGTGTCTACTTTCCAAAATGGGGTCATTTGGGGGGGTTTTGTACTGCCCTGCCATTTTAGCACCTCAAGAAATGACATAGGCAGTCATAAACTAAAAGCTGTGTAAATTCCAGAAAATGTACCCTAGCTTGTAGACGCTATAACTTTTGCACAAACCAATAAATATACACTTATTGACATTTTTTTTACCAAAGACATGTGGCCGAATACATTTTGGCCTAAATGTATGACTAAAATTGAGTTTATTGGATTTTTTTTATAACAAAAGAAGAAAATATAATTTTTTTTCAAAATTTTCGGTCTTTTTCCGTTTATAGCGCAAAAAATAAAAACGGCAGAGGTGATCAAATACCATCAAAAGAAAGCTCTATTTGTGGGAAGAAAAGGACGCAAATTTAGTTTGGGTACAGCATTGCATGACTGCGCAATTAGCAGTTAAAGCGACGCAGTGCCAAATTGTAAAAAGTGCTCTGGTCAGGAAGGGGGTAAATCCTTCCGGGGCTCAAGTGGTCAACATGTACTTTGGCTAATTTTTTACCTGCGTTTTTGTGTGCATTCTGGAAACACATGCAAAATGCATGTTATGCTTGCGGTGCCATTAATTGTTAATGGCACCCCATAAGTGGCTAACAAATGTGCTGTTTGCCAAATACTCATAAAAAGCAAATCAAAATGCAGGTCCAAAAAAGTGTCAAACTACATACTAAAAGAAGCACCAAAATGTGCGTTACAAACCACACCAAAATGCGTGTTAAAATAACCTGTGCCAAAATGTGCGCTAAAGGGCCAAAATATGGGTTTAAAAAGCGCCAAAATGCACAATAAAAAACCCATGGCCAGATGCGCATTAAAAAAATACGGCATGTTAAAAAAAATTGCAAAATGCACATAAATAGTGCCAAAATGAGCAGTAAAAAAGGGCTATGTGTGTAAAAAAAAATTGAGTTAACAAAAGCGGCAGTGCTTATTATTTTCCTGTAATTTACACAGTCTTTTTAACTGCTTCCTGCCCGCCGGCCATCAAACGACGGCTGGGCAGCACGGCTCTCGTTCTGGGTGGACATCATATGACGGCCCTCCAAAACGACCACTCTTGCGCGCCTGTGGGGGCACGCATTGCGGCGATCGGTGGTGTGGTGTGTCAGTCTGGCATACTGCTACACCGATCTCAATAAAGAGCCTCTGACAGAAGCTCTTTACCACGTGATCAGCCGTGTCCAATCACGGCTGATCACGATGTAAACAGGAAGAGCCGTTGATCGGCTTTTTCTCACTCGCGTCTGACAGACGTGAGTAGAGGAGAGACGATCGGCTGCTCTCCTGACGGGGGGGGGTCTGTGCTGATTGTTTATCAGCGCAGCCCCCCTCGGATCACCAGGATGTCGCCAGGACCACCAGGGAGTGCCACCACACTGGACCACCAGGTATGCCACCCTAGACCACCAGGGAAATGCCAATCAGTGCCCAGGCAGCTGCCAATCAGTGCCCATCCCCAATGCCTGCCAGTGCCAGTGCCATCAGTGATGCCTATCAATGCCATCTATCAGTGCCGCATATCAGTGCCCATCAGTGTCACGTATCAATGCCCAGCAGTGCCCAGCAGTATCGCCTGTCACTGCCTATCAGTGCCCAGCAGTGTCGCCAATCAGTGCCACCCATAACTACCCATCAGTGTAGCCCTTTAGTGCCCATCAGTGTCGCCCATCAGTGCCCACCAGTGCCACCCATGAGTGCCCATCAGTGCCGCCTATCAATGCCCATCAGTGCTGCATATCAGTGCCACCCATCAGTGCTGCCTACCAGTGCCCATCAGTGCCACCTACCAGTGCCCATCGTCAGTGCCCGTCAGTGCCACCTCATTGGTACCACCTCATCGCTGCCACCTTATCAATGCCCGTCAGTGCCGCCTTATCAGTGCCAATCAGTGAGGGAGAAAACGTACTTATTTACAAAATTTTATAATAGATACAAAAGAAAAACTTATTTTTTTTTTAAAATTTGAGTTTTTTTTTAATTTGTTTAGCAACAAATAAAAAACGCAGAGGTGATCAAATACCACCAAAAGAAAGCTCTATTTGTGGGAACAAAATGATAAAAATTCTGTTTGGGTACAGTGTAGCATGACCGCGCAATTGTCATTTAAACAGTGATAGCGCTGAAAGCTGAAAATTGGCTTGGACAGGAAGGGGGTGTAAGTGCCCAGTATTGAAGTAGTTAAAGCGGGGGTCCACCTATCTATCGTTTTTTTTTTTTTAGTTCATTTACAAACTTTTCTTCTCAGCATTACATACTCACATATTGTGTGTAATATGTCTGCCTGTGTCAGATTTCGTCAGAAAGAATAACTTATATTATTCACTGCAGGCGGTTTCCATCTTCATTGTGGGCATTTGAAGCCCACAAGCATTTATTTCCTGGATGTGGTGAATGCTTTGCTCCCAGCATTCACCGCTCGTTCCCGCACATGCTCAGTGGCATCCTGGGAAGCCTGAGACTAGCTCCCAGGAGTCTGGGAGAGGCTAGAAACACGCCTACTCCCACGGGAGGAGAACCAGGAAGTGCAAAGAAGAATAGAAAAATAAAAGGTAATTACGGCGATTTAAATTTTTTTAAACGGCATGTCAGCATCTAGGCAAGGAAGAGAATACATACAGATATTGTTCAAAATTTGGGTGGAACTCCGCTTTAACTTTGGTTTCACTTTTAAAACTCAGCTGCTCTGTAATCTCACAGGTATCTCTGGAGATCACAGGAAGACCTCCCCCTTCTACACAGATCTCAGGTGTTCTCAGAGGAAAAGCTTCTCCTCTCTTCTCCTTCTGAAAACAAATGTTCTCCGCTTCATAACAGTGTGCCAGCGGAGAAGATTTTTCTCTGAGAACTGCTGAAAACTGAAATGAGATAAAATATCTCTGTTTGATAAACGTACACCTTAGTTTCTAAAGTTTGAGATAGGTACCTAGAACAGGTATATACTGTAGAGAAAGACATGTAGTGGCGACTGGTCTCCTTTAAGCCGCCCAGCAACACAATTCCTGCTGCTCTTATTAATGTTTTTATTTGTTGTTTCATTGTTGTTACGATCTAAACCACCTTTTTGGTTTCTTCGATTTCAGGGCTTTTGCCATAAATAACTGTTCTTTGATGTGTCGGCCGTCACTTGAGTCCAAGTACAGTGGTCATCACTGGTGCAGGACAGGAAGACCGATACAACCAGTGGCTCCTTCAGGGGTGACACTACAGACATCTAACCCAGCCTTTTTCAACCAGGGTGCCCAGGTACCCTGGGTTGCCTTGAGGCTTCTTCAGGGATGCCTTGGCAAATTGCCTACAAATTGATCAAAAATTGTACACAAGCCAGCAGGTGGATGAAACATGCCTTTTAGTTACACAGAGCCACAGGTTTTCATTATGCACCTTTATGACTTTCTAGACACTGGCATCCTAAGAACCAATGATGTCATCAGTTGATAAGGAGGATGTTGCCTCCACAGCATCCTTGTTTAATCCTCCTCTGACTCTATCCCTCAGCACTGGGGTCACATTAGCTGACTGATGGAGAAAAATTGAGGGAGAAGAGAAACATTGCAATACTAGTCAGTACCAGTGTGCAAAAGAGTATTTGCTTTGGAAGAAAAAATGACCTCTAAACCAGAAGCGTAGCTTGAAGCTTGTGGGCCCCGATGCAAAAGTTGACATGCCCCCCCCCCCCCCCCACTATCACCGTGCTTGCAGATACACCCACCACATGCCAAGATACTCAAAGTGGCTTAAGAGTTTTGAGTTCCCAAAGTTCGTTTTTACATCAGAGGACAGGGATCACAGCTGAAGAATCAGAGGACAGGGATCACAGATAGAGAATCAGAGGACAGGGACCCCTAGCAGGTCAATTGGCAGAGCTTCTTTCCCATCCCAGCACTGTATACAGCTCCTCCCCCCACACTACACAGGGCTGGAATCACATTCCATTACACACAGTCTGTCAGCCTTCACAAGGTGTATCTGGCTTTTATTTTGCCGTTCTGACCTGTGAAATTCTCTGGTCGGAACGGCAGTGTAGTTGCAGTAGGTAGACACACCCTGTGAAGATGGTGACTGACTGGCTGTGTTGAAAAGGAATGTGATTTCAGCCCTGCGGAGGAGGAGCAGTATAGAGTGCCGTAATGGGAAAGGAGCTCAGTAGCTGGGCATAGCATCCAGGGCGGAGGGGGTGGTCAGGGGGCTTTGGGGGGGGAGCAACTTAGATCTGCAGGGGGCAAAGCCATGTTACACAAAATCTGGAGCCCCCCCAGGAGGTGTTAAGGGATTTGTTTTAACAATTCCTGAAGGTTTCTTTGTCAGTGTTGGCAGGTGTTGGGGGAAGGCCACCTCCCAGAGGTGTGTGTCTTTTTCCCAGTTGTCAGGGAAGTGGTGTAAGCAGACATCTCTGGGTGGGGGTATAAAGAATCCCAGCTGGTGACTAGGAGACACTGAGTGGTGTCTTACCTCACCAGTAACATTGGTCCCATCGTGGCTACAGGACGGCACTCTTCACCTCTTAACTTGCTGAGCTCGGTTACCGTTTCATGTTGCCAGCACACAGCACTGACACTTCCCCATCCCAGGCTGTTCTCACCCCATGCTCCTCTCCATTCAGGAAAAGGCTCACAGCTTCTCCCCAGGCAATGAGAACAGAGGGGTGTGGACTGTGGAAGGCAAAGTAGAAGCCCAGTATTGGAGCGTGGCTGTGTGGCCCTAGGGCAAATTGGAGCTGGACTTTGTGGAGGATATAATAATATGACAGAGAGGCTGCAGGGGCCCCCTGGAGCTAGGGGCGGGGTCGCGATTGTGACCTTGCAACCCCTTATGCTACGCCCATACTTCTAACGTTGGGTGTCCTACATGTGTGGATGTTGCTTCATTATGTAACTATTAGAATAGTTTTTTATATTTCAGAATGGGGTGCCTCGAGACTGTCCATAATTTTAAAGGGTGCCTTGAGATTGTCTATAATTTTAAAGGTTGACTGGAAAAAGGTTGAGATCTAACCCATCTCCAGCTTCCCTGAACTGCCTACTTGTTTTGGATTCATGATGCAAAAAGCACTGAGCTCATGGGATCTGCATAACATCCAGACATTTAGTATTTTCAGGAGGTCATCATCATTTCTCCTTCTCGGTTAACACCAAATGTTCCTGATTTTGATTTATCTTAATTACTGTCAGGATCACTTAGTGCTCCTGTTCCTCATTCCAGCATCCGGGGTTTTGGCTATGGCATTCTCCTTGTCTGTCTGTCCACCTGCAGGCTGATTAATGTGATCAGTCTCTGGGTGGAAACCAAGCCTGTTATAGGCCAGCTCAAATCTAGTTTGGGTGCTTGTGATAGAGAGTGATACGTGTGTTGTTCTTGATCAAGCTCCCTGTCTGTCTGCCCTGCTTTGCTAGTTTGGATTACCCTGTGTATGACTTTGGACCGGATTATTGGACTATTCCTTGAACTCAGCCTGCCTTTTACCTGGACTGTCATAGAACCCCGTTATCTGTCTGCTAACTGCAAGTATTTATTTGCTTTGCTTAGTTCGCATCTGCCCTGGTGTGGTGGCCAGGCACTATAGCATTGTGTATAATTTCTTTGGGCAACTAAGTACCGATAGGCCTGCTTGCCTTATGGGAAAGGGGGCTGCTAAAGGGGAAGAACACAGTAGCCAGTTATAGTGTCTGACCACCTGCGTTGGGGTAGATGTGACAATTGCTCTATGCATGTAAAGATGTTTTATGCAAAGCTGGTCTGGATCTGTTATAGGAGTTTATAGGAGTCGAGAAGAGTAAAGTGCTTACGTTAATGGATTAGATGTGTGCCTTACTTAAAGTGGAGTTCCACCCAAAAATGGAACTTCCGGTTTAAGTGATGGTGCCCCCTGACATTTGGCATGTCACATGCACAGTGCGTGCCTGGCTGTGAAGCAACAGCCGGGCGCCCACAGTCAGACTGCTGACGCCGCTGAGAGGAGGGGGAGAGGAGCGGGGCTTCTTGCGCCTGCATCGCTGGACCATGGGACAGGTGTCTGATTATTAATAAACACATTTTTAATGGGTGGAACTCTGCTTTAAGGTGTATTCTGTGTGCATTTGACATCAGTTTGAAAGGCTTCTGAAATAATTCCCCGATGGGTGCATTTAGCCTCATTCTAAGCTGCATTGACCTTCTTCAAGCTGCTTTTGCATTGTCACTGACTTGTATGGGGGGTGGAAGCAGTTCTCACATGAAGAAAAACCTATCAACACAGAGTCAGTGAGCCTCCAAAAACCCATTACAGTATCTACAATGAATGTGTCTATCATTGTGTGCATTTCTTTTTTTTTATGCATTTCATTCATATTTAAATACCTGTTTGTCCTGTGAGTAGGGATGAGCTTCGAGTTTGAGTCGAACTCATGTTTGACTCAAACATCGGCTGTTCGCCAGTTCGCTGAACAGCGAACAATTTGAGGTGTTCGCGGCAAATTCGAAAGCTGCGGAACACCCTTTAAAAGTCTATGGGAGAAATCAAAAGTGCTAATTTTAAAGGCTTATATGCATGGTATTGTCAAAAAAGTGTTTGGGGACCTGGCCGTTTTTTCGGGAGCAGTGATTTTAATAATGCTTAAAGTGAAACAATAAAAGTGTAATATTCCTTTAAATGTAGTACCGGGGGGTGTCTATAGTATGCCTGTAAAGGGGCGCATGTTTACCGTGTTTAGAACGGTCTGACAGCAAAATGACATTTCAAAAGGAAAAAAAGTCATTTAAAACTACTCGCGGCTATTAATGAATTGCCGGTCCGACAATACACATATAAGTTCATTGATAAAAACGGCATGGGAATTCCCCACAGGGGAACCCCAAACCCTCCCAAAAAAAAATGATGTGGGGGGGTCCCCCTAAATTCCATACCAGGCCCTTCAGGTCTGGTATGGATATTAAGGGGAACCCCGGCCAAAATGTAAAAAAAAAATGGCGTGGGGTCCCCCTCAAAATCTATACCAGACCCTTCAGGTCTGCTATGGATTTTAAGGGGAACCCGCACCAAAATTTAAAAAAAAATGGCGTGGGGTCCCCCCAAAAATCCATACCAGACCCTTATCCAAGCACGCAACCTGACAGGCTGCAGCGCCCCCAGGCAACCTGACAGGCAAGCGCCCCCCCTCCTGAACCGTACCAGGCCACATGCCCTCAACATTGGGAGGGTGCTTTGGGGTAGCCTCCCAAAACACCTTGCCCCCGTGTTGATGGAAACAAAGGCCTCATCCCCACAACCCTTGCCCGGTGGTTGTGGGGGTCTGCGGGCGGGAGGCTTATCTAACAAGGGGACCCCCATATCCTGGCCCTCCCCCTGTGTGAAATGGAGTTCACAAAAAAAGTGTCAAAAATGTTAAAAATGACAAGAGACAGTTTTTGACAATTCCTTTATTTAAATGCTTCTTCTTTCTTCTACCTTCTTTTTTCTATTGTCTATCTTCTATCTTCCTTCGGTTTCTTCCTCCATCTTCTTCTTCTTCTGGTTCTTCCTCCGGTGTTCGCATCCGGCATCTTCCTCCACGGCGTCTTCTTCCCTTCTTCTCCTCTGGCCGCTCCGCATACATGATGGCATGATGGGAGGCTCCTGTTATGTGACGCTTCTCCTCTTCTGATGGTTCTTAAATAATGGGGGGCGGGGCCACCTGGTGACCCCGCCCCCTCTGACACACGGGGACTTGATGGGGACTTCCCTGTGGCATTCCCGTGATGTCAGAAAGGGCGGGGTCACCCTTTACGTAACCCCGCCCTTTCTGACATCACGGGGAATGCCACAGGGAAGTCCCCATCAAGTCACCGTGCGTCAAAGGGGGGCGGGGTCACCGGGTGCACCGGAGGAAGAACCAGAAGAACCAGAAGAAGAAGATGGAGGAAGAAACTGAAGGAAGATAGAAGATAGAAGAAAGAAGATAGAAGACAGAAGAAAGAACAAGCATTTAAATAAAGTAATTGTCAAAAACTGTCTCTTGTCATTTTTAAAATTTTTGACAGTTTTTTTGTGAAATGGTAGGGGTACTTTTGTACCCCCTTACCATTTCACACAGGGGTGAGGGTCGGGATCTGGGGGTCCCCTTGTTAAAGGGGGCTTCCAGATTCCAATAAGCCCCCCACCTGCAGACCCCCACAACCACCGGGCAAGGGTTGTGGGGATGAGGCCCTTGTCCCCATCAACGTGGGTACAAGGTGTTTTGGGGGGCTACCCCAAAGCACCCTCCCAATGTTGAGGGCATGTGGCCTGGTACGGTTCGGGGGGGGGCGCTCTCTCGTCCCCCCCCTCTTTTCCTGCGGCCTGCCAGCTTGCGTGCTCAGATAAGGGTCTAGTATGGATTTTTGGGGGACCCAACGCCCGAGGTTCCCCTTAAAATCCATACCAGACCTGAAGGGTCTGGTATAGATTTTGAGGGGGACCCCACGCCATTTTTTAAAAAAATTTTGGCCGGGGTTCCCCTTAATATCCATACCAGACCTGAGAGCCTGGTATGGAATTTAGGGGGACCCCCACGTCATTTTTTTTTTATTTTGGTTCGGGGTTCCCCTGTGGGGAATTCCCATGCTGTTTTTATCAATGAACTTTTATGTGTATTGTTGGACCGGCAATTCATTAATAGCCGCGAGTAGTTTTAAATGACTTTTTTTCTTTTGAAATGTCATTTTGCTGTCAGACTGTTCTAAACACGGGAAACATGCGCCCCTTTACAGGCATACTATAGACACCCCCCAGGTACGAAATTTAAAGGAATATTACACTTTTATTGTTTCACTTTAAGCATTATTAAAATCACTGCTCCCGAAAAAACGGCCATTTTTAAAACTTTTTTTTTTGCATTGATCCATGTCCCCTGGGGCAGGACCCAGGTCCCCAAACACTTTTTATGACAATAACTTGCATATAAGCCTTTAAAATTAGCACTTTTGATTATTCATGTTCGTGTCCCATAGACTTTAACGGTGTTCGCGTGTCCGAACAAATTTTTTGCCTGTTCGCAAGTTCTGGTGCGAACCGAACAGGGGGGTGTTTGGCTCATCCCTACCTGTGAGTGACTTCCTTCTGCTTGTTGGCAATGGCAATGCTCTACAGGATCCGTTGGGCTGGCTTCTGCCTTGCTTTGCCACCATTTGCATGCATGTTCCAGGTGAGCATGCATGCTCCAGCAGTTCGTGGGACTTCTAACTTTCTGTGAATGGTAATGATATGAGAAGCCACTGTCAATCAAACAGTCTTACCCACCCCATCACCGCTCCTCCTGTTCCATAATTCAGCAATCACACTGTGAGTCTTCATCCTCCAAGAAGCAGGGAAGATCAAGTGGTCACATTATTGTAAATAACAACCCAAAGAAAAGAATTGCAGAAGATTTTAGGCTGCATTCACACTATAATATGTTGGGACCATTCACAAAATTGCACTATTTTGTGTGCTTGTGTGAAATGTGCAAAAACCTTGTGTTGTGCAGTGTCATGATGTTACATGAGGTTTTTTCATGCAAAAACAATGAGCAGCAAAACGCACAAAGGTAAAAAAGGTACATGATCTACTTTGCCACATTTGTCAAGCATAAGGGCAGCATATTGAAATAAATAGACTGCCCTATGCATGTAGTGCGACAATGAGCAAAACAAGTATGCAAAAACATTCATAGGCGCTACACCTGGTGTTGCCTGTCATAGTGTGAGTGGGGCCAAATGATGGAGAATGGGGCAACATCCTTAGTGATGACACCAGGTGTATTTTTCAATTTTTTTTTTTACTGAAAACTCGGTTTCATTTTATGATTGTTATTGTAAAATGACAATAAAATTTTCTAATTCTGATTCTGACTTGCATTTACAAATATACAGCTCCCTACATCTAGCAATAAAAAAATAGAAGAAATGGCCGCACACTACTATATTGATCCAAGATCCTTTATTAGGACATCCCAAAAGACACTACAGGAACAGAATCCTTGCAGCTTTGCCAAGGGTAATGATACATACAAAACATCCATATGGCAAGCATTTCTACTGCTACAAACCACTGCAGTCTGTGCAAATAAATAAAAAAACTAATTACATAGCTTGCTTACTTACATATAATTATATAGTCAACGTTAAAAAAGACCGATGTCCATCAAGTTTAATCTCTCACAATTCCTGCAGCTTTCATCCACAGGAAAGCAACTGTACAAGTGTTGCCAATTCAACCTTACAAATAATAATTCAAAATAAAACTTCACAACAAGATCACAACAAGATTCAAATTACTGGATCAGAATATTTCTTTCTTAACCTTTAATAATGCTCTGGATATTATTAGCTACAAGAAAACCAGGTCTATTTTTAAGATCCATTATTTTTTTTGTCAGTACTACCTCATTTTTTAAATCATTTCATAGCTAAAAGCAGAAAGCAGACAAAAAAAAAAATAATAATAAAAGATCAGTCAACTGAATGATACTGGGAAAAAAGATCTGGTTTTGCTGCAATATTCAACCTCAATCTGGAGCTTTACCCACAGTGCTTCTTTTCCTCCACACAATGTCCTCAGTCTTCAAAGTTCAATGCTGGCCAGTATCATTCAACCCACTTCCTCTGAGCCCAAGCCATCACGGTCCTGCTTCCACCCTGTGACAGGTAGTGAAGCAAAACAGTGATGAGCTCATCTCTTTGCAATTTTGCTTTCTTCTCCTTGTCAGCACATACATTGATTGACAGGGCTCCTTCTCACAGAGCAGCTTTGTTTCATTAAGAAGGGAATCCGTAAGTGGATCCCTTGCTGAATCAGTGCTGAATGGGACAGATGTCGGTGTTTTGACATCTGTGCCTGTTCAGTGTGTGTATAGGGTGCCCACGTGTCCCGGATTGCCCGGGATTGTCCTTTATTTGTGATATTTGTCCCGTGTCCCGGGCACCTTCATTCCGGGACAATACACTGTCCCGGAATGAAAAAAAAAAAACACACCGTCAGGCGCCAGTCCGACTCCGCCACCCTGACCCTTATAAACATTTACACACACACCTCATATACCTACTGGTTGCTAGGCTAGGGCCGCCCCGTGTCAAGCAACCAGTGACGTCAGCTGACATTGTCACATGGGCAGTCAGAGCATTGGGCACCCACACCCTACGGGCTACTATGGCTGAGCCTGAGCAGCGCGCCTCCGAGAGAGAGAGCAGCCGCCCGCCAGGCAGCCTCACCCAGCCACAGACACCACACTGAGTCTGACACCAGAAAGAGCCACACTTACTAGTTAGCCTGTGCCCACATTGACAGTCAGACAGTGCCAGCCAGTCCCGGGGCCGCCCGCCGCCGCCGAGACGCCGACTACTCCAGTAGCCCCTGCAGCAGCGCCAGCAGCACATTGCCAGCAGCGCAGCCCGCGCTGCCCGACTTCTCCACAGTTCAAGTTCAAATTCTCTCCTCCTGAGCTGGGCCTGAGCCTTGTCCAAGTCCTCCTCCCTCCCGCCCACGAGCTCCGCGAGTTTGCCGCTAGACATTGACAAACTTCCAGGTTAGTGTTACACTTCTTTGTTACAGTGAGCATGCTCCCCCTCCATTCTGCTGCTGTCCCCCCCCTCCAGTTTTCCTACGTGTCCCTCAGTTCTGCTGCTGTTCCCCCCCCCCCTCCAGTTTTCCTCTGTGTCCCCCAGTTCTGCTGCTGTCCCCCCCCTCCAGTTTTCCTCCGTGTTCCCCAGTTCTGCTGCTGTCCCCCCCCCATCCAGTTTTCCTCTGTGTCCCCCAGTTCTGCTGCTGTCCCCCGCCCCCCCTCCAGTTTCCCTCCATGTCCCCCAGTTCTGCTGCTGTCCCCACCCCTCCAGTTTTCCTCCGTGTCCCCCAGTTCTGCTGCTGTCCCCACCCCTCCAGTTTTCCTCCGTGTCCCCCAGTTCTGCTGCTGTCCCCCCCCCTCCAGTTTTCCTCCGTGTTCCCCAGTTCTGCTGCTGTCCCCCGGCCCCCCCTCCAGTTTTCCTCCGTGTCCCCCGGTTCTGCTGCTGCCCCCCCCTCCAGTTTTCCTCCGTGTCCCCCAGTTCTGCTGCTGTCCCCCCCCCCCCCCTCCAGTTTTCCTCTGTGTCCCCCAGTTCTGCTGCTGTCCCCCCCCTCCTCCAGTTTTCCTCTGTGTCCCCCAGTTCTGCTGCTGGTTACCACTGTTTGCTTTTTTCAGTTTGGAAATGTGGTCACCCTATGTGTGTATCCACATTTACACAGCAGACATAGGCAGACCCGTGATGGCTCCATGAGCGGTCAGATGTAAACAGACTTCTGTCACTTTACATCAGGCTACCTCCGATCTGTCACATTTAGGTACAGAAAACTGGAAAAGGATGCAGTGTTTGTCTATTTTTTTCCCAGACTTGGACAGACTCAGAGGCAGGTGAGTGTAAACGGACACAAGTCTGTTTACAGCTGCCTGTCCAAAGAGCCTGAAAAACTGACTGGAATTTCCATGTGAAAGGGCCTGTAGGCTGGTTTAAAACCTATATGTTGTGGTAATGTGCTGTAAAACATACATTTTGCCATGTTTTACCAAAATGACCGTTTACCCACAGTACCATGTTTGTTGCCCTGCAGTACCAATGATTTGGAAATGCAACCCAATGCACATACACTATATTGTCAAAAGTATTGGGACGTCTGCCTTTACACGCACATGAACTTTAATGACATCTCAATTTTAGTCCGTAGGGTTCAATATTGAGTTGGCTTACCCTTCTTCTGGGAAGGTTGTCCACAAGGGATGGGCCGAACACCCCCGTGATCCGTTTGCACCAGAACCTACCGAACAGGAAAAAAAATCGGCAGACCACACAAACACCATTAAAGTCTATGGGACACGAACATGAATAATCAAAAGTGCTCATTTTAAAGGCTTATATGCAAGTTATTGTCATAAAAAGTGTTTGGGGACCCGAGTCCTGCCCCAGGGGACATGTATCAATGCAAAATGTTTTTTTAAAAACGGCCGTTTTTTCGGGAGCAGTGATTTTTTTAAATGTTTAAAGTGAAACAATAAAAATAAAATATTCCTTTAATTATCATGCCTGGGGGTGTCTATAATATGCCTGTAAAGTGGTGCATTTTTCCCGTGTTTAGAACAGTACCACAGCAAAATTACATTTCTAAAGAAAAAATTGTCATTTAAAACTGCTCGTGGCTATAATGAATTGTCAGGTCTCGGCAATATAGATAAAACTCATTGAAAAAAATAGCATGGGATCCCCCCCAGTCCATTACCAGGCCCTTTGGGTCTGGTATGAATAATAAGTGGAACTCCGAAACAAAATTAAAAAAAAAAATTGCGTGGGGTCCAAATAAAATCCATACCAGGCCCTTCGGGTCTGATATGGAAATTAAGGGGAACCTTGTGCCAAAATTTTTTTAAAAATGGCGTAGGGGTCCCCCTCAAAATCCATCCCAGACCTTTATCTGAGCATGCAACCTGGCAGGCCGCAGGAAAAGAGGGGGGAACGAGAGAGCATCCCCCCCTCCTGAACCGTACCAGGCCACATGCCCTCAACATAGGGAGGGTGCCTCATCCCGACAACCCTTGCCCGGTGGTTGTGGGGCCTGCGGGTGGGGGGCTTATCGGAATCTGAAATCCCCCTTTAACAGGGGGATCCCGCCCCCCTGTGTGAAATGGTAACGGGTACATTGTACCTGTACCATTTCACAAAAAAAGTGTCAAAATGTTAAAAAAAAAACAAGACACAGCTTGGGACAAGACCTGTATTAAAAAATAAAAAAATAAAAATGTCCCACGAAAGTCCATTCACCTTCTTCTATCGCTCCACGACGGACTGAAAAATAAAAAAAAGAAAACCCGCCATGATCCACCTCCATGGGAGGCTCCCGCCATCTGACGCGTCCTCGCAGGTGACAGTTTTGATATAACTGAGGGCGGGGCCACACAGTGATGTACCCAGGTGATCCCGCCCCCCTCTGATGCATGGGGACATTCCCGGGGCGTCAGAGGGGGCGGGGCCACATGGTTATGTAAAACCGCCACCGATCCGCCTCCCATGGAGGCGGATCGGTGATCGGTGGCGTTTTTATTTATTTTTTTCGGTCCGTCGGCGGAGCGATAGAAGCTGTGTCTTTTTTTTTTAACATCTTGACACTTTTTTTGTGAAATGGTACGGGTGCAATGTACCCGTTACCATTTCACACAGGGGGGGGCCGGGATCTGGGGGTCCCCTTGTTAACCACTTGACAACTGGGCACTTAAACCCCCTTCCTAACCAGACCAATTTTCAGCTTTTGGTGCTCTCACATTTTGAATGACAATTACTCAGTCAAGCAACACTGTATCTTTATGAAATTTTTGTCCTTTTTTTCACACAAATAGAGCTTTCTTTTGGTGGTATTTAATCACTGCTGGGTTCTTTATTTTTTGCGCCGTAAAAGAAAAAAGACCGAAAAATCTGTAAAAAAATACATTTTTCTTCATTTCTGTTATAATATTTTGCAAATTAGTAATTTTTCTTCATATATTTTGGCCAAAATTTATACCGCTACATATCTTTGGTAAAAATAACCCAAATCGGTGGATATTATTTGGTCTTTTTGAAAGTTATAGAGTCCAAAAGCTATGGTGCGCATATCTGAAAATTGATCACACCTGAATTACTGACGGCCTATCTAATTTCTTGAGACCCTAACATGCCAGAAAAGTACAAATACCCCCCAAATGACCCCTTTTTGGAAAGAAGACATTCCAAGGTATTTAGAAAGATGCATGGTGAGTTTTTTGAAGTTGTCATTTTTTCCCACAATTCTTTGCAAAATCAAGGTTTTTTCTTTTTTTTTTTTCCACAAAATTGTCATATTAGCAGGGTATTTCTCACAGACCGCATATGCATACCACAAATTACACCCCAAAACACATTCTGCTATTACTCCCGAGTATGATGATACCACATGTGTGAGACTTTTACACAGCGTGGCCACATACAGAGGCCCAACATGCAGGGGAGCACCTTCAGGCGTTCTGGAGCACCCAGGCCAATTCTGACATTTCTCTCCTACATGTAAAAATCATCATTTATTAGCTAGAAAATTACTTAGAACCCCAAAACATTATATATGTTTTTTTAGCAAAGACCCTAGAGAATACAATGGCGGTCGTTGCAACTTTTTATCTCGCACGGTATTTGCGCAGCAATTTTTTTAACGCGTTTTTTTTGGAAAAAAAAATGTTTTGTGCTTTACAAAAACCAAAACAGTAAAGTTAGCCCAATGTTTTTGCAAATTGTGAAAGATGAAGTTACGCCGAGTAAATAGATACCCAACATGTCACCCTTCAAAATTGCACGCGCTTGTGGAATGGCGCCAAACTTTGCTACTCAAAAATCCCCATAGGCGACGCTTTAAAATTTTTTACTGGTTACATGTTTTGAGTTACAGAGGAGGTCTAGGGCCAAAATTATTGCTCTTGCTCTACCGATCGCAGCGATACCTCACATGTGTGGTTTGAACACCGTTTTCATATGTGGGCGGGACTTACGTATGCGTTCGCTTCTGCATGCGAGCACGCAGGGACAGGGGCGCTTTAAAAAATTTTTTTTTTTTTTATTGTTCATTTTACTTTATTTATTTTAGTTTGATGCTTTTTTCCAAAAAAAAAAAATTTTGACCACTTTTATTCCTATTACAAGGAATATAAACATCCTTGTAATAGGAATATGGCATGACAGGTCCTCTTTACAGTGAGATATGGGGTCAATAAGACCTCACATCTCACCTCTAGGCTGGGAAGCCTGAAATTAAAAAAAAAAAAAAAAAAAAAAAAGATCCTGGCTTCGATCGTAGCGGTGAGTCGGTAGAAGCACTGCAAGGCGGCGGGAAGGGGGGACGTCCCCTCTCGCCTCCTGTAAGAACGATCAAGCAGTGGAACAGCTGCTATGATCATTCTCATGGTGTAGGGAATCGCCGGCTGAAAAAGCTGATATCTGAATGATGCCTGTAGCTGCAACCATCATTCAGATATCTCCGCACAAAGTCAAGGACGTTGTATGACGGCCGGCGGGCGGGAAGTGGTTAAAACGCTTTTTTTTTTTTAACACAAAGTTGTCCATTTATACAATATTTCTACCACATAACATGTACATAGCAAAAATGACACCCCAAAATAGATTCTCCTGCTCCTCCTGAGTACGGCGATACCACATGTGTGAGACTTCCACAGCCTGGCCACATACAGAGGCCGAGTACAGCTGAGCATGGCTCAGCATGGCAGGGTATGGCGGGGTATTGCGGAGTATGGCGGGGTATTGCGGAGTATGGCGGGGTATTGCGGAGTATGGCGGGGTATGGCGGGGTATGGCGGAGTATGGCAGGGTACTGCGGAGTATTGCGGGGTATGGCGGGGTATGGCGGAGTATGGCAGAGTATGGCAGAGTATGGCAGAGTATGGCGGAGTATGGCGGAGTATGGCGGAGTATGGCGGGGTATGGCGGGGTATGGCGGGGTATTGCGGAGTATGGCGGGGTATGGCGGGGTATGGCGGAGTATGGTGGAGTATGGCGGGGTATTGCGGAGTATGGCGGGGTATGGCGGGGGCATGGCAGAGTATGGCGGGGGGCATTGCAGAGTATGGCGGGGGCATTGCAGAGTATTGTGGGGGCATTGCAGAGTATTGCACAGCATTGCAGAGTATTGTGGGGGCATTGCAGAGTATTGTGGGGGTATTGCAGAGTATTGTGGGGGTATTGCAGAGTATTGCACAGCATTGCAGAGTATTGTGGGGGCATTGCAGAGTATTGCAGAGTATTGTGGGGGTATTGCAGAGTATTGTGGGGGTATTGCAGAGTATTGCACAGCATTGCAGAGTATTGTGGGGGTATTGCAGAGTATTGCACAGCATTGCAGAGTATTGTGGGGGTATTGCAGAGTATTGTGGGGGTATTGCAGAGTATTGTGGGGGTATTGCAGAGTATTGTGGGGGTATTGCAGAGTATTGCACAGCATTGCAGAGTATTGTGCTGGTATTGCAGAGTATTGCACAGCATTAGTAGTGAGGGATGGCTGAGCATGGATGGATGGATGTCTCTGTGCAGCGCTGTGGGCACTACACATCCAGCCCACAGCGCTGCAGACATCCATCCATCCCCCTCCCCGCTCACAGTGTACCGATCGGTACACAGGAGGGGAGGAGAGGAACCGGCGTCATCAGATGACGGCGGTCTGTTTACATGTGATCGCTCCGTCATTTGACGGCTCGATCACATGGTAAACGGCCGCGATCAGCGGCCATTTACCGGGATCCGTGATGCGCCGGGTCCCCTGGACCCGGCGGTCACGGATGTGTTCGGGTGCGCGCCCCAGGGGGCGCGCGAGAGGGGAATTCTGGGAGGACGTCATAGTACGTCCACCCAGAGTTATCCAACCGCCCTGCAGCCGTCATTCGGCTATGGGCCGGTTGGTAAGTGGTTAAAGGGGGATTCCAGATTCCGATAAGCCCCCCGCCCGCAGACCCCCACAACCCCCGGCAAGGGTTCTGGGGCTGAGGCCCTTGTCCGCATCAACATGGGGACAAGGTGCTTTGGGGGGCTACCCCAAAGGACCCTCCTCATGTTGAGGGCATTTGGCCTGGTACAGTTCAGGAGGGGGGCACACTCTTGTCCCCCCTCTTTTCTTGCAGCCTGCCAGGTTGCGTGCTCGGATAAGCGTCTGGTATGGATTTTGGGGGGACCCCTACGCCATTTTTAAAAAAAATTTGGCGCAGGGTTCCCCTTAATTTCTATATCAGACCCGAAGGGCCTGGTATGGATTTTAGGGGGACCCCCCCGCAATTTTTTTTTTAAATTTTGGTTCGGTGTTCTCCTTAATATTCATACCAGACCCAAAGGGCCTGGTAATGGACTGGGGGGGATCCCATGCTCTTTTTTTCAATGAGTTATATCTATATTACCGAGACCCAACAATTTATTACAGCCACGAGCAGTTTTAAATGACAATTTTTCTTTTAGAAATGTCATTTTGCTGCGGTACTGTTCTAAACATGGGAAAAATGTGCCACTTTACAGGCATACTAGAGACACCCCCAGGCACGATATTTAACCACTTCAGCCCCGGAAGGATTTACCCCCTTCCTGACCAGAGCACTTTTTACAATTTGGCACTGTGTCGCTTTAACTACTAATTGCGCGGTCATGCAATGCTGTACACAAACAAAATTTGCGTCCTTTTTTTCCCACAAATAGAGCTTTCTTTTGATGGTATTTGATCACCTCTGCGGTTTTTATTTTTTGCGCTATAAAAAAAAGAACGAAAATTTTTAAAAAAAATGATATTTTCTACTTTTTGTTATAAAAAAAATCCAATAAACTCAATTTTAGTCATGCATTTAGGCCAAAATGTATTCGGCCACAAGTCTTTGGTAAAAAAAATGTCAATAAGCGTATTTTTCTTGGTTTGCGCAAAAGTTATAGCGTCTACAAATTAGGGTACATTTTCTGGAATTTACACAACTTTTAGTTTAAGACTGCCTATGTCAATTCCTGAAGTGCTAAAATGGCAGGGCAGTACAAACCCCCCCCCCCCCCAAATGACCCCCCCATTTTGGAAAGTAGACATCCCAAGGAAATTGCTGAGAGGCATGTTGAGCCCATTGAATATTAATTTTTTTGTCCCAAGTGATTGAATAATGACAAAAAAAAAAAATTACAAAAAGTTGTCACTAAATGATATATTGCTCACACAGGCCATGGGCATATGTGGAATAGCACCCCAAAATACATTTAGCTGCTTCTCCTGAGTATGGGGATACCACATGTGTGGGACTTTTTGGGAGCCTAGCTGCGTACGGGGCCCCGAAAACCAATCACCGCCTTCAGGATTTCTAAGGGCGTAAATTTTTGATTTCACTCCTCACTACCTATCTCAGTTTTGAAGGCAATAAAATGCCCAGATGGCACAAACCCCCCCCCAAATGACCCCATTTTTGAAAGTAGACACCCCAAGCTATTTGCTGAGAGGCATGGTGAGTATTTTGCAGCTCTCTTTTGTTTTTGAAAATGAAAAAAGACAAGAAAAAACATTTTTTTTTCTTTTTTCAATTTTCAAAACGTTGTGACAAAAAGTGAGGTCTGCAAAATACTCACTACACCTCTCAGCAAATAGCTTGGGGTGTCTACTTTACAAAATAGGGTCATTTGGGGGGGGGGGGTTGTGCCACCTGGGCATCCCATGGTCTCTAAAACTGTGATAGGCAGTGAAGAGTGAAATCAAAAATTTACGCCCTTAGAAAGCCTGAAGGCGGTGCTTGGTTTTCGGGGTCCTGTACGCAGCTAGGCTCCCAAAAAGTCTCACACATGTGGTATCCCCGTACTCAGGAGAAGCAACAGAATGTGTTTTGGGGTGTAATTTCACATATTCTCGTGGCATGTTTGAGCAATATATCATTTAGTGACAACTTTGTGCAAAAAAAAAAAAAAAAAATGTGTCTTTTTCCCGCAACTTGTGTCACAATATAAAATATTCCATGGACTCGACATGCCTCTCAGCAAATAGCTTGGGGTGTCTACTTTCCAAAATGGGGTCATTTGGGGGGTTTTGAACTGTCCTGGCATTTTATGCACAACATTTAGAAGCTTATGTCACACATCACCCACTCTTCTAACCACTTGAAGACAAAGCCCTTTCTGACACTTTTTGTTTACATGAAAAAATTATTTTTTTTTGCAAGAAAAATACTATGAAACCCCAAACATTATATATTTTTTTAAAGCAAATGCCCTACAGATTAAAATGGTGGGTGTTTCATTTTTTTTTTCCACAGTATTTGCGCAGCGATTTTTCAAACGCATTTTTTGGGGAAAAAACACACTTTTTAAAATTTTAATGCACTAAAACACACTATATTGCTCAAATGTTTGATGAAATAAAAAAGATGATCTTAGGCCGAGTACATGGATACCAAACATGACATGCTTTAAAATTGCGCACAAACGTGCAGTGGCGACAAACTGAATACATTTTTAAAAGCCTTTAAAAGCCTTTACAGGTTACCACTTTAGATTTACAGAGGAGGTCTACTGCTAGAATTACAGCCCTCGATCTGACCTTCGCGGTGATACCTCACATGCATGGTGCAATTGCTGTTTACATTTGACGCCAGACCGACGCTTGCACTCGCTTTGCGCGAGAGCAGGGGGGGACAGGGGTGCTTTTTTTTTAAATAATTTTTATTGTTATCTCAGGGAATGTAAATATCCCCTATGATAGCCATTGTTATCTCAGGGAATGTAAATATCCCCTATGATAGCCATAGGTAGTGACAGGTACTCCTTTTGAAAAAATTGGGGTCTATTAGACCCTAGATCCCTCCTCTGCCCTCAAAGCATCTGACCACACCAAGATCGGTGTGATAAAATGCTTTCCCAATTTCCCAATGGCGCTGTTTACATCCGGCGAAATCTAAGTCATGAAATGCTCGTAGCTTCCGATTTCTTAGGCCATAGAGATGTTTGGAGCCACTCTGGTCTCTGATCAGCTCTATGGTCAGCTGGCTGAATCACCGGCTGCATTCTCAGGTTCCCTGTTGGGACAGGAGAGCCAGAGAAAAACATGGAAGATGGTGGGGGGGGGGCATTCCCTCCCACTGCTTGTAAAAGCAGTCTAGAGGCTAATTAGCTGCTAGGATTGCTTTTACATGAAAGCCGACCGCTGACTGAAAAGAATGATAACAAGATGATACCTAAACCTGCAGGCATAATTCTGGTATAACCACTCAAAGTCCAGCAACATACCAGTATGTTGCTGGTCCTTGTTGGGCATATATTGTAAACTTTTTTTTCGTGCAGCCTGTGGGCTGAATGAAAAAAAGAGATTGATCGGTGGGTATGCCCACCATTAGAATACCTCCCTTCATCCACTCACTTCTAATGATGGGCATACATGCACCATTTATATATGCCGAAGCATGGGGGCATCTGCCCAAAAAGTTAGGATCAAATCACTCCTCCGCCCCTGCTGCCCTCATGCTTTGGCATATATCACCTCCGCTGGAGTCACGGCTTTATATATCGTGGGAGAAAACGCTGTTGCTGTCAAGATAAATAAATCTGCGCTGCAGCTGAATGGCGTACCTGAAGACAAAAAAATGGTTAACGATAGAACACAGTAAACAGTGAAGTAAAAAAATTGCATACCTGAAAAGCAAACATGATAAAACATAATAACAATAAAACATTGCAGAATAGAATACAGTAAAAAAGAGCAGAACAGTTGAAAGAGAATAGAGAGAGAACAATAAAACGACAACTATTTTTTTTTTTTTTTTATATATTTTTTTGTGTTTTTTTTATTTTTTACACTTTTTTTTGTAACTGTAACTTTTATAACTGTAACCAGTTCCAGGTTCGGGTCTCTCAAAATGTGATGGCATCTTGGGAGACCCTGTGAAAGTGTGCCTAGTCTGTGCAATGCTGTACCCTACACTAATACTCAACTAATGAATGGTAGCGTTCAAAACATTCACCAAATGCAAAGACCAGGATTGTCAGGACAGGAGGGATAATAATAGCGGGTGTCACGCCTATATCCGCGCTTGCTGCAGACACGACATCTTTTTTGGGGGGGTTCGTTGGGTAGGGGTACTCGGGAGGACATAAAGAAAATGCCTCTCATGCAGCCGACTGCATTTGGTTGGGGATGTGAATGGGGGAAGTACGGGTGCTGCAGAAGTGGTGGGTTCCCAATTAGGATTGGCGAATGCAGCAGGAAGGGCATTATGGGCACGACGGGCCTGTGTTTGTCTTCTTCTTGGTGGCAGCGGGACACTACTTGTACTTGCCACCTCACCAGCTTGAACTGCACTTATGGGACTCGCCACATCACCAAGTGTTACTGCAGTGCTGGTTTGACTACGACCGGGGTGTGCAAGGCCGCTGGTGCTTGCCAGTTCACCAAAACGCTACCAAAAATACTGTTAGCGATCGAAGGGATCAGGCCTGACTCTGCGAACGCTGCAGTTATGCGTTTAGTGTTTTGTAAGTGACAGTGATTGATCGATACTGCACTTGGCTGAGCTGGGCTGGGCTGGGCGGAGGGGCAAAACGCAGGTGCTAGCAGGTATCTGGGCTGATCCTGCTAACACTGCATTTTTGGGAACCCTAAACTGCTGGGGACGCTAGTATAGATCTGATTCAGATACTATACCACTAAGGGAGGTGTATGGTGCGTGCGTGGGTGTTATCGCTACTGGCGCTAACCTGACGCTGCCTGGGGCAACGCAGACCCTATCTG
This sequence comes from Aquarana catesbeiana, assembly GCF_042186555.1. NCBI lineage: Eukaryota > Metazoa > Chordata > Amphibia > Anura > Ranidae > Aquarana > Aquarana catesbeiana. Next base: position 93,852,998 of record NC_133328.1, read on the forward strand.
ACCCTAAAACCTAACTTATATCACCGCCGGGCGATCAGGGGGCTAAACCTTTATTAGGTAATAAACGGCGGGTGCCCTAGCACAAAAAATAAACTAACTAACCAGCGTCACCCGTAACAGTTATACGGTGATCACTGGTGAAAGGGTTAACTAGGTAGCAATCAAGGGGTTAAAACCTTTATTAGGTAGTATATGGGGGTCCCTGACGCTATAAAACGCTGACGGCGAACCTATATATTTACCTCCCTAACTAGCGTCACCAGTGACACTAATACAGCGATCAGAAAAATGATCGCTTAGTGACACTGGCGACGGGGGGTCATCAAGGGGTTAAAACTTTTTTAGGGGGGGTTAGGGGGGTACACACTAACTGCCCTACCACATTACCTTTTACAAACTGATACCAATGCAGTAATCAGAAAAAAAAAAAACTGCTTGGTGTCACTGTGATGGGGGTGGGGGGGGAGGTGATCGGGGGGCGATGGGGGGTGTAATGTGTGCCTGGTGTATTTTACTGTATGTGTGTGCGTTGTGCACTCACATCGATGTCTTCTGTTCTCGGCGCTGGAACGGAAAAAACAGAGCCGAGGAGAGATGACATCACTTCCTCTGCTGCTGTTTACTATACAGTAGCAGAGGAAGCTTGTCATTGGCTGGGAGCGATCGCGAGGGGGTGGCCACGAATGGCTGGCCTCCCCCTCAGCATGGATCGCTCGGGGACAGAAGCCGACCGCCTCGGGCACCCGAGGGGGTCCAATTGGACCCCCCGCCAGCGGGAGGCAAGTAACGTACGTTACTTTGCCTGCCCGTGCCATTCTGCCGCAGTAAATCTGCGTGAGGCGGTCGGCAAGTGGTTAAAGGAATATTTCATTTTTATTGTTTCACTTTAAGCATTAAAAAAATCACTGCTCCCAAAAAAATTAAATTGTTAAAATAAAAATTTTCCCCTGGGGCAGGACTCAGGTCCCCAAACACTTTTTATGGCAATAACTTGCATATAAGCCTTTAAAATGAGCACTTTTGATTTTCATGTTAGTGTCCCATAGACTTTAACAGTGTTTTGAATTTTCCCAGAACACCGCATATCGTTCGGTGTTCGCAGAACATCCGAACAACCAAAGTCCGGCCCGAACTTATGCTCGGGCCGAACCGTTCGCCCATCCCCACTGTCCACAAGGTTTAGGAGTGTGTCTATGGGAATGTTTGACCATTCTTCCAGAAATGCATTTGTGAGGTCAAGCACTGATGTTGGATGAGAAGGCCTGGCTAGCAGTCTCCGCCCTACTTTATCCCAAAGGTGTTCTATCGGGTTGAGATCAAGACTCTGTGCAGGCCAGTCAAGTTCCTTCACCCTAAATTTGCTCATCCATGTCTTTATGGACCTTGCTTTGTGCACTGGTTCAAATCATTTGGTGGAGGGGGGATTATGGTGTGGGGTTGTTTTTCAGGGGTTGGGCTTGGCCCCTTAGTTCCAGTGAAGAGAATTGTTAAGGCGTTAGCATACCAAGAAATTTTGGACAATTTCATACTTCCAACTTTGTGGAAACAGTTTCGAGATGGCCCCTTCCTGTTCCAACATGACTGTGCATCAGTGCACAAAGCAAGGTCCATAAAGACATGGATGAGTGAGTGTGTGGTGGAGGAACTTGACTAGCCTGCACAGAGTCCTGACCTCAGCCCAAAAGAAAACCTTTGGGAAGAATTAGAGCGAAGACTGCGAGCCAGGCCTTCTCGTCCAACATTAGTGCCTGATCTCACAAATGCGCTTCTGGAAAAATGGTCAAACATTCCCATAGACACACTCCTAATCCTTGTGGACAGCCTTCCCAGAAGAGTTGAAGCTGTTATAGCTGCAAAGGGTGGGCCAACTCAATTTTGAACCCTATAGACTAAGGCCCCTTTCACACGGAGGGATAGAATTTTAGCTTTTAGCTGAGGATAGATCAAGTTATCTACTGCAGCTAAACTCAGACGATGCTTTCCTATGGCCCCATTCACACACTGCATTTAGCAACGGTTTTGTTACATGGGGTTTGGTGTGTCCAGGACCGATTTATTGCAGCTATCTGCACATAACTGCTGGTAATCGCAGTGTCCTATTTCACCTGCAGATAGCAGCGGCAACAAGGAAAGAAAAACAACAGGAAGCACATCAGAAATGGCAAGAATGTTCTACCGCAGCTAAACGCAGCTAGATGTAAACGCAGCTAATCACAACGTACAACTGCAAGTGAACGCTGTGCCAGGATTCTCTGAATTGCAAAATAACAAAACATGTTTTTAACAGCGGCAGAACAGCCGCTCGTGTGAAAGGGACCTAAGACTGGGATGCTATTAAAGTTCATAAAGGCAGGTGTCCCAATACTTTTGACAAAATAGTGTGTAAGTAGCTGTCAATACGTCTGCAGTACAGCGCATAATATGCAATGTGGTGTGCTGACACTGACAGCCCATTCAAAACTAAAAGGCTGCCTTAATGCAAAGCACCTGAACACATGAAGAAGTATGCATGGGATCGCGTGTGCTAAGGGATGTTCACACAAAGGGCCCCTCAAATTTCTTTGTACTTTGTATTTCTAATAGTGTTCCCCTAGGGAGATATTTCCTTATTTCCTGCTCCTGTGACACTAGGACAAGATGGACTGGGGTTGTCACTAGGAAAGAAAGGCGCAGACAGCAATAAAACATGTTTTCAAAAATTCTAACCCTTCTATGTTTTGTTAAAAGGTGTTTTTGCTTTTGCCTACTATCTGTTGAAGACAATTCTCAACACTTAAAGGCTAAGTTCACCTTTGGGGAAAAATGCACATATTTTTGCAGAATAAAATGTGCATTCATTAGTTTTTCCCCAAGGAACATGCATTGCACCCCAAACTCAGTGGGTGCAGTGTCAGGCTCCTTCAAGCCCACAGCTTTCTGCCCGTACCTTCTGTTTGAAAGCTGCAGGGCTTGTGAATGAACTACAAGGGTGCTCATCAACACCCTTGCAGTTCAATGAGAACCACAAGCTGTCGGCCGCAGTGACAGATGGGACTTGTAGCTTATTCGTTCACAGATCCCTATGAACGAAATATACAGCTGTGCAGGCGAAGCGCCACATAGCTGTGCCAATTTTGACATGTTAGTGACACTGTGAGGGTGAGGAACCCCCTTCCGCTGTCACCGGAGGGGATAAGTGGGGAAATCAGGAGGTGGAGGGGGAGGTGTTGGAGAATGTTACACACTAAATATGGGTGTAACATGTAACTTGCCCTAATGGGTGAACTTAGCCTTTGAATAAAGTGGACACAGTGTCCCCTTATTTACCAAGTTCAATGAACTTTCACTTTTCTAAGTAAACAGTCTTTGCCCTATTAGTAAATCAACCTCTGAAAGGTGTTAGTTGACTACTTGAATATGTATACTGTTACTGTCTGTTACTTTTCTACAGAGATAGTGCAGTAAAGTTAATCTCTGTGTTTTATCATAAAGTGTGTGTTTCTCAGCGGTCATTGCACTTAGGCCCCTTTCACACTGGGGCCTAAGTGCTATATTTAGCGCTGTTTTACCGTGGTATTCGGCCGCTAGCGGTGCAGTTTTAACCACCCGCTGGCGGCCGAAAAAGGGTTAAAACCCCTCGTATAGCGCGGCTATAGCCGCGGTATTACCGCGGTATAGCCGCGCTGTCCCATTGATTTCAAAGGGCAGGAGCAGTTTAGGAGCGGTGAATACACCGCTCCTTCACCGCTCCAAAGAAGCGGCTGACAGGAGATTTTTTCTTCTCCTGCCAGCGCACCGCTTCAGTGTGAAAAACAGCGGAGGCTGTTTAGGGGCGGTTTGCAGGCGCTATTTTTAGCGCAATAACGCCTGCAAACCGCCCCAGTGTGAAAGGGGTCTTACACTGTTGTCATGTGTGACAAGAGGGGCAGAGGCAGTTATTGGGGTTGAGAGGCAGAGTACGCAATAAATATACTTAAGCAGCTCCTGCGGGGGTAGCGCTACACAAGTTGTTACAGACTAAAACCTGATATGAAACCTTCCATTTTCAGGAAAAAAAGGGTGCCTACCCCAAAGGAAATAGCTGTTGAGGTTGAGGTTCATACATATGCGGGTCGGAGAGCGCGTTCTAATTGCACATGTTTCCCAAACCTCAGGCAAAATGTGCTTACAGACACAAATTGGCACCCTCACACATTAGGAAGTGTGATGCATTTTCAGTACGTGAAACTGTGCGACGATGCAGTACCATGCGGATCCATGCGGCCACATTTAAAAATGGGTCAGGGTCTTTTTCCCTGCATTTCCCACAAGTACAGCAGCCCATTCAAATCAATGGGCTGCTGTGCCCAAGCAAATGTAGCATGAAGGACCTGCACAACTGTGACCTTTTATTTTTCCTTGCATGGGTTTTGCAATTTTCTGTTACATATCTGAGTCTGAAATATTATTTTATTAATTTACCTACCAAGCTGCTTTTGCTAGAGATGGGGACATGAGGCTAGAGATCAGGGATTTGTATTGAGAACTGGACAGCTCAAAGCTTTTCATGTTTCCCCAGCTGTGATACTAAAACCAATGATGCTGCTTAAGATGACACAGACATTGTATAGTGTTTGAAAAGTCAATGCATATACAGTACAGGCCATTCAAGTATTCATACAGCTTTGTTAATTTTAAGGATTTGTTTCCCGCTTTTGTATTTCTATTATCCTTTCTGAGGAGACTTGAATAGCATAAATGAGCGGGATTTACAGATTACATACACAATCCGGCTTGTAGATTTATTAGAATTATTGGCAGGGTGAAGCATAGGATCTCAAAGAAGAAATTTAAAACATGAAATATATGAATGTTCAGTATAAGTGCTTTAGAATCTCTATTTCTCTTTTCTCTTTCAGGTACACCCACTCCCTATATGTCATGCTCCATAGTATAAAGTGAATGAAAACCTGAACAGACAAGAGGAGGAGGAGGAGGAGGGGGTCACAGCAGGTGTGCAAGCTGGGGATTCAACACAGGGATCTCACCGCTGGAGTTCTTCAGAGATATAAGAAACCAAGAACTAAAATTTCAAATAGCAGTCCTTAGTCCCCTTTCACACTTGCAAATGGAGCCATTGGCAATTACCCACAGGAGACTTAGCGGGGTTTCCTGCCATTAGCTGCAGGCAGTAAGCCCCGTTCAAAGCCATGGGAGTCTGACAGCCTGGCCATTCACACGTAATCGGTCATACGGCAATTACCTGCAGCCCTGAGCGCAGTCTGTTTCTCATTGCTTTGAATTGTGCTTCCTGCCTGCAGCTAATTGCAGGGTCTCCAGCAAGCCATCACAATCAGCCCCATTTGGAAGTGTGAATAAGACATTAAATGTGGTGTCTTCAATTATTTTATTTATTTTTTCCATTCAATTTCACCTGGTGATCCTGCCAGTAATACATTTTCTCTGCTAGGGTGACAACACTACACTGACTGTATTGTATCCACGTAGTCACATTGAACTGCTCATTACTGATTTGGACTACAGGGCACATCCCCTCTCCTCATCTCCATAAAATATCATGGGCAGAGCTAACACTGCTTGGGATTGCAGTACATTTGATTTTTGAAACACTAAAGATAAGGGACCCTCAAGGTTCTGCCTACTATAACTATAAATTAACAACCATGCATGTATATATTGACCTCAACAGAGGGGAAGGAGAAGGGGTACAAAAAACGCAGTCACTTCCAGCGCTAATAGATCTTCCAAGGTGTGGAATAACAGATGTCAGATTAAATGGTGGTGTGAAAGGTATATATGGTATCCAAAACTGGGTGGATGCTGCCTTCCTCAGATGGAGTAATCCAAAAAGAACTACAAGAAAAACAGAAATGGAAGGCGCACACACCTAGTGCATTACCAAAGATAATTTAATAATAAAAATGTTTTATATAGAAGTGGGTACTAACAGAATGGAACTGACAAAAGGCCAAAAAAACAGTGCATGAACATGCACAGAACACGGGGTACAGCTAACGCGTTTCGAGGGTGCACCGCCTTCTTCAGAGCTAGGCCTAGCTCTAAAGAAGGGGGTGCACCCCTGAAACGCATTAGCTGTACCCCGTGTTCTGTGCTTGTTCATGCATTGTTATTATGGCCTTTTGTCAGTTCCATTTTGTGAGTATCCACTTTTATATAAAACATTTATATTATTAAATTATCTTTGGTAATGTACTAGGTGTGCGCGCTTTCCATTTCCGTTTTTCTTGAAAGAAAAGGAGTGTGGAATGGGAGCACTCAGTATAAACTATACATGTTTCTCAAAAATAAAAACCTGATTAGGCTCAACCATTGATGAACAGAAAATTGCTACAGCCCACTGTATATCAAATTATCAAAATATTTATTTGAAAAAAGTATTGGGAATTGACACATTAATATCTAATACAATCATGCATGCAGCTCAAACCACATAATTCAAAAACTGTAGATAAAGTGAATCCCCACATCCATCCTGATCATTTAAAAGGAAAGGGTGGGGGTCATGTAGCAGTGTATGGCACCAAGATTTGTAGTGGTAGCTCCAAGGATCCTATTTGCAAGATAATAAAATGATGGATTGTGGGATTTTTCAGGATGTCTGTGCAATCCACACAAGAAGGAAGACCAACAGGGAATATTGGTGTGTAGTTGGAAGTATTGGAGGTTATGAAAGTGGTCCAGAGGAGGTACGGATATCAGGAACAAGTGTAAATGACATACATTTTAGGATTTCATACAGTCACTAGTGAGACAATCCATGTCCTGAGCTGCCTCCCCCGCACTGTATCATAAAAGTGTTGTCATAACAGAACAGCACCAACCGTACTCCCACAAGATCTCATTGTAATCCAAAGTAAGTAATATATAGAGGCAAATCCATATCCAGGAGAAAGAAATACTTATCGGATCCTGTAGTTGCAGAAACCACCACTACAAATCTTGGTGCCATACGCTAATACATGGCCCACACCCTTTCCCTTTATATGATCAGGGAAGATGTGGGGATTCACTTTATCTGCAATTTTTGAATTATGTGGTTCGAGCTGCATGACCTGAGAAGTGGCCATGATGTTTTATTAGTATGCATGATTGTATGATGATTTTAATGTCAATTTCCCATACTTTTTTTCTAATAAATATTTTGATAATTTGATATACAGTGGGCTTTGGCAATTTTCTTTTTATCAATGGTGATGGTTGAGCCTAATCAGGTTTTTATTTTTGAGTAACATATTAGGCCCCTTTCACACGGACGGACTGTTCAGGTCCGCCTGTCAGTTTTTTAGGTGGACCTGAACGGACGCTCCATGCAGGTCTATGGAGCGATTGATGTCAGCGGCGACATGTCCGCTGACATCCGATCCGCTAAAATCAGACATATGGCAATATGTTCGCCATCCGTCCTGGTGGATCAGATGAGATCTGATGAAAACAGACATGCTGTCCGTTTTTATCTGATCTCTCCATAGGAATCAGTGGTGCTCGACAGGCCCCTCCCCGCTCAGTGAGCAGAGACAGACCTGTCATCCACCGCCTCAGTGGAGATCAACGGAGAGATGAAACGGATCCGCCTCGTGTGGAAGGGGCCTTAAATTTTTGGCATGACTGAAAGGTATTTTTTTCTACACTTATTGAACAGATCTTGCATGCTTTTAATGGTACTGTATATTTACAGACCAAGTACAAATGGTATATTTTAACACAGGTGGGTTCTGGAAGTATTCCTTACTACTCAAAAAGATTTCTAACACACTGCTAATCTTGTACTTGAGTCAGGATTATTCCTATATTTTATTATGTGCCTCGGCCACATGGTGCCTTAAAATATAAGAAAAGTGTCATAGGGGTCAGTGGATTGAAGATGGATAGATCTTTCACTAACACAGTAAGAGATTTAAGAAAGATAGGGGGCGCTAGATACCATAATAATCAAGTGCTCTAAATAAATATATCTCCTGCATTACCAAGAAAATGGAAATGTAAGAAAGCTAGGGGGCGCTAGATACCATACTATTCAAGTGCTCTAAATACATATATCTCCTGCATTACCAAAAAAAATGAAAATCATAATAATGACAAATCATAATTAGATTACACATTGAAGTGCCCACAATAGTGAAAAAAATATATATAGTGATTGACTGTCCACATAAAAAAGTGATAGAAGTAGTTGAAGTGATATCTTTCAATATTATCCCAGTCTTGTTGCTGAAAACAAAAGGTTTTCCATCACCAAAGAAAAAATAAGAAAGGAAAAACACCTCGAAGTAGTAGATATCTGCTTACCAGATACCAATGACTCCTTTAGTTAAAAAGAGAGTCACTAGCGCTTGTGCAGGGTTGTGCCTGCTCACATGGATGGCCGGACTGTGGTTGGTATTATAGGCATGGATCGTTCCCGTCAAGCTCATTCAAGATAGGATAAGGATACATAGGAAACAAAAACAGTCTCCATAGCGTAAAACCATTTATTAAAAAAGTAAACAAATTAAAAAGCCAAATGGCCGCTTACATTGGTGGGTGCCTACCCGGCACTGGGGCTGCTTGCATGTCAGGGTGACTTCGCAGTCAGAAATAGCCTTTCATGTCTCCTCCACGCTGGCGTGCGTTCCAGCTTACACAGGGGGGCAGCCAAAGGATCCGGATGTTGTTGGGTGATAGGACATGTGACCACGTACCGCTCCGACGTACGTTTCGTAGTAAAATGTCTTCAGGGAAGCGTACGTTGGTCACTGGAATGGTGGTTTTTATTAGGAACAGGAAGGGGGCGAGTAATTGGCATATGGGCCACAGGAACTGTGCTCATAGCAATAAAGTTGGAAAGTTCAACTATGGTCTGGAGCTTAGCTCCATCTTGTGGATATTTACTATATTGTTCACAAAAGACTCCTTATTTAAAAACGAATGTGACTTTTATTAGGAACAGGAAGGGGGCGGGTAATTGGCAAATGGGCCACAGGAACTGTGCTCATAGCAATAAAGTTGGAAAGTTCAACTATGGTCTGGAGCTTAGCTCCATCTTGTGGATATTTACTATATTTTTCGCAAAAAACTCCTTATTTAAAAACAAATGTGACTTCATATCAACCATCTCCTAGGGAGAGACGACATGTTGTTATAGTCCCCCTACTGGTTAAAAACAGGTAGGTAAATCCACCCATATAGGTGGTGGGGAAGTGAGAAAAATATATAAGTGAATAAAATTAATGGTGGTGTTTTTGTAGAGAAAAAAAAGGGGGGGACTCATGTAACCCTGAATTCTATAACAGCCCCAGTCTCGGTTTACATACAAAAATGATTACAAAACTGAATAGCATTTCATAAACCTTAAAAGGCTGCAATATAACCTATCCCTGTCTGACTCAAATAATAAAGAGGACAAAGAAGAGGGGGGGGAGAGTATTCCATCTTGCACCCTAGACAGCTATCTCTGGCCACAACCATAATACAAGTGGTGCCTAACTCACTCGCATGATCTGAAGTGGACAGATAATAATATTCCTAGACACTCCTGGACTCAATCATTTGTAAGAAAACAATTAAGGTCCAGATCTATATTCATCCCATATGGTTGCATAGTCCGTAATTTATAAAGCCAGTACGTTTCATTCCTAGATATTGCCCTTTTCATATGGGTACCTCTCCAATCCCTAGAGATTTTGTCAATCCCATAGAATGTACATAGTGATGGGTCACTATCATGGTAAAGTTTGAAGTGTCTTGAGACACTATGATTAGGGTATCCCTTTTTAATATTTGTTAAATGTTCATTTATTCTTACTTTCAGTTGGCGTGTGGTTCTGCCCACGTATTGAAGGGAACATGGGCATTCCAGAACATATGTTACGTGATCAGAATCACATGTGATGAGAGGTTTGATATCAAATTGTTGTTGTGTTACTATAGATTGGAATTGGGTCTTCTTTTTCTTGGTACCTGGTTTTCTGGTTATTTTACAAGCATTGCATCTAGTGCAATAGTGAAACCCGGAACCATCCAGGAAAGTGGGAGGTTTCCCGGGGGGATCTGGTACATTTGCAGCCAAGCGATTCCTCAGGGTAGGGGCCCTTCGGTAGATAAACTTAGGTTTATTGGGCAGGGAAGATTGGAGATCTTTATCTTTGAGTAGGATAGGCCAGTATTTTTTGAAGATACCTTCTACTGTTTTGTATTGGCGATGAAAGCCTAATATGAACGCACAGTCACCCTTATATTCTTGTTTTGGTTTGGGGACCAATAGGGACTGCCTGTCCATATTTGCCACCTGTGAGACCAATTTTTTCAAGATATGGGCAGGGTATCCCTTTTCTCTAAATCTAGTGGTGAGAATTGCTGCTTGTGTGAAATAATCCAAGATGTTATCACAATTTCGCCGTATACGCATGTATTGCCCTTTCGGTACAGCTCCTATCCATTGCGGATGGTGACAGCTGTGTGTAGGGACATATGCGTTACGGTCAGTTTCTTTAAAAAAAGTCTTTGTACTAATATGATCACCTTGTTTGAAGAGTGTTAGATCCAAATAATTCACCGTGGCCAGACTGTACTCCGCTGTGAACTTTAGATTGTACTTATTCATATTCATACATTCCAAAAACTTGTTAAAACTTTCTTTGGTTCCCTCCCACAGAATCATCACGTCATCTATGTATCTTTTATACAGAAGAAGTGAGTGAGGTCTGTTTTTGAAAATGGTCTCTGATTCCAATTCCAATTCCAATCTATAGTAACACAACAACAATTTGATATCAAACCTCTCATCACATGTGATTCTGATCACGTAACATATGTTCTGGAATGCCCATGTTCCCTTCAATACGTGGGCAGAACCACACGCCAACTGAAAGTAAGAATAAATGAACATTTAACAAATATTTAAAAGGGATACCCTAATCATAGTGTCTCAAGACACTTCAAACTTTACCATGATAGTGACCCATCACTATGTACATTCTATGGGATTGACAAAATCTCTAGGGATTGGAGAGGTACCCATATGAAAAGGGCAATATCTAGGAATGAAACGTACTGGCTTTATAAATTACGGACTATGCAACCATATGGGATGAATATAGATCTGGACCTTAATTGTTTTCTTACAAATGATTGAGTCCAGGAGTGTCTAGGAATATTATTATCTGTCCACTTCAGATCATGCGAGTGAGTTAGGCACCACTTGTATTATGGTTGTGGTCAGAGATAGCTGTCTAGGGTGCAAGATGGAATACTCTTCCCCCCCTCTTCTTTGTCCTCTTTATTATTTGAGTCAGACAGGGATAGGTTATATTGCAGCCTTTTTAAGGTTTATGAAATGCTATTCAGTTTTGTAATCATTTTTGTATGTAAACCGAGACTGGGGCTGTTATAGAATTCAGGGTTACATGAGTCCCCCCCTTTTTTTTTCTCTACAAAAACACCACCATTAATTTTATTCACTTATATATTTTTCTCACTTCCCCACCACCTATATGGGTGGATTTACCTACCTGTTTTTAACCAGTAGGGGGACTATAACAACATGTCGTCTCCCCCTGGGAGATGGTTGATATGAAGTCACATTTGTTTTTAAATAAGGAGTCTTTTGTGAACAATATAGTAAATATCCACAAGATGGAGCTAAGCTCCAGACCATAGTTGAACTTTCCAACTTTATTGCTATGAGCACAGTTCCTGTGGCCCATATGCCAATTACCCGCCCCCTTCCTGTTCCTAATAAAAACCACCATTCCAGTGACCAACGTACGCTTCCCTGAAGACGTTTTACTACGAAACGTACGTCGGAGCGGTACGTGGTCACATGTCCTATCACCCAACAACATCCAGATCCTTTGGCTGCCCCCCTGTGTAAGCTGGAACGCACGCCAGCGTGGAGGAGACATGAAAGGCTATTTCTGACTGCGAAGTCACCCTGACATGCAAGCAGCCCCAGTGTCGGGTAGGCACCCACCAATGTAAGCGGCCATTTGGCTTTTTAATTTGTTTACTTTTTTAATAAATGGTTTTACGCTATGGAGACTGTTTTTGTTTCCTATGTATCCTTATCCTATCTTGAATGAGCTTGACGGGAACGATCCATGCCTATAATACCAACCACAGTCCGGCCATCCATGTGAGCAGGCACAACCCTGCACAAGCGCTAGTGACTCTCTTTTTAACTAAAGGAGTCATTGGTATCTGGTAAGCAGATATCTACTACTTCGAGGTGTTTTTCCTTTCTTATTTTTTCTTTGGTGATGGAAAACCTTTTGTTTTCAGCAACAAGATTGGGATAATATTGAAAGATATCACTTCAACTACTTCTATCACTTTTTTATGTGGACAATCAATCACTATATATATTTTTTTCACTATTGTGGGCACTTCAATGTGTAATCTAATTATGATTTGTCATTATTATGATTTTCATTTTTTTTGGTAATGCAGGAGATATATGTATTTAGAGCACTTGAATAGTATGGTATCTAGCGCCCCCTAGCTTTCTTACATTTCCATTTTCTTGGTAATACAGGAGATATATTTATTTAGAGCACTTGATTATTATGGTATCTAGCGCCCCCTATCTTTCTTACATCTTTTTTTGATTATCTATTTTTTTGATTACTCAAAAATTGGGGAGCAGCTTACACTGATTGTTTACATATTTCCACAATTTTTTTTTTTTTTTTTTTTTTTTTTATTGTTGGGAATGTTTTCTTACTAGATGTACCACCAGTATATGTAATTCATATATAGTATCTGCTATCGACACCACTGGCGCGAAGGTTTCTATTATTTTCTACAGTAAGAGATTTGATCATCTATGGCATCTGTTCTCAGCCAGGGTTGTGTGGAGCCCTAGGGTTACTCCAGAGGTTGCTTAGGGTTAATAAAAGAGGAGTTGCACCCAAAACTGGAACTTCCACTTTAAGCACTCCTTGCCCCTTTACATGCCACATTTGGCATGTAATTTTTTTTGGGGGGGAGTGGGTGCTTAGATTTGAAGGTGGCTTCCTGTCCCACTTCCTGGTTCTGGCTACAGACCACCTAGGCGATGCCTCCTCTCCCCCTAGGTGGCCCCTCCCTCACGGCAATCTTCTGGGACACGTGACAGGTCCCAGAAGATTGCCTGTCCGCTGGGAGAGCGAAACATGCGCAGTGTGCGTCTGGCCGTGAAGCCGCAAGCTGTCACGGCCGGGTGCTCACAGTATCAATGGAGGAGCCAAGGAGAGGAGGGGGAGAGAAGCAGGGCTCTGTGCGGCCGCATCGCTGGAATGTGGAACAGGTGTCTGTTTGTTAAAAGTCAGCAGCTAAACTTTTTGTAGCTGCTGACTTTTAATAAAAAAAATCCTGGAACTCCGCTTTAAGCTGTGGCTGGTTGACCTCCCATCTGATGGTAGCTACATATTTTCAGGTCTAACACCATTTTACAGAGCTAGTGTCATGACATTGATGATCTTTTCAGATGCCTGCAGGGGCGGACTGACAACTCATGGGGCCCCTGGGCAACAGGAGACTATGGGGCCCCTGGGCAATAGGAGAAGATTATGGGGCCCCGGGCAATAGGAGATTATGAGGCCCCCAGGCAATAGATTATGGGGCCACACAGTATACACACACATACAGTATACACACAGAGACACACAATACACACACACAGTATACACACACAGAATACACATACACACACTGAAAAGGTACTGGAGAGGCGGACAGCTATAATCTTGGAATTAAAAAAAAAAAAACAGATTTTTACATACTGTCCCTGGTTTTATTGAGGCTGGCAACCCTGATGGGGCCTCTTAGTGGCATGGGGCCCTCGGGCAGTGCCGAGTGCCCGAATGGTCAGTATGCCCCTGGATGCCTTTAAGGTAAGCATTCTGACTATCACTGTAAGGAGTGCCATTCTTCTTCGACCTTTAATGTAGGAGGGGCATTCTTTTCACTGACAACTAACATAGGGGTCATTATTCACACTGAATACTAATAATTTAATCTTGACAGGGTTTCCCTGTATTTAGAAACTTATCTCAAGGGTTCTTCTGGGGTGAAATAGTTGAGAAAGGCTGATCTATTGGTTTCCTTGTATTCATGCATTGAATATTGCAAAATATAAAAAAACAAATGTAACAGTCTTGTCCTAGGTAGGGATAAGAAATTCACTTTTCCTGAGCTAGGATACATTCAAAAATCAGACATATACTAAACTAGATATTTTCTGCAGATTGATTCAACCATTCCAACCTGGATTCAATTGTTCCACTGATCTCCTGACCAGTTTACCACACCTGGTCCTCTGGGTTTTATTCATTCATTTTTAACCTTACTTTACTGAATGATACCTGCCCAGTACACCAGGAATTCTGAGTGGTATTCTGTAGCCAGAGGGACACAAGCATGTAAGCCACGTTTTATTTTTGTACCAGCCTGTTCTCTTTAATGCAGGGTGCTCTATCAGAGAACCAAAAATAATGGGATCCCCCCCCCCCCCCCCTCACAAAACACTATCCCATTGACTATCTGCTGCACCCCTCACATTTTTGTAAATATTTTATTATATCTTTTCATTTGACAACACTGAAGAAATTACACTTTGCTACAATGTAAAGTAGTGAGTGTACAACTTGAGGTTGAAGGGATGGGGGGTCAGCCTATCAGTGCTCAGACCATACGGCGCACACTACATCAAATTGGTCTGCATGGCTGTCATCCCAGAAGGAAACCTCTTCTAAAGATGATGCACAAGAAAACCCGCAAACAGTTTGCTGAAGACAAGCAGACTAAGACATGGATTACTAGATCCATGTTCTGTGGTCTGATGAGACCAAGATAAACTTATTTGGTTCAGATGGTGACAAGCGTGTGTGGCGGCAACCAGGTGAGGAGTACAAAGAAAAGTGTGTCTTGACTACAGTCAAGCATGGTGGTGGTTAACAAGTAAAAAAGCGCAATGCTCAGATACCTCAATGTTACTTATGTAGGGTCCATGATAGTCCAAAAGGCAGATGTCAGGGGAAAAAAAAATAGGTGAGTCTGTCAGGGCTGCCACCAAAGGAGACCAGAAGCAAATTCCAGTGAAGCTAGGAGAAAAACAATGAGAGGGGTACCTCTGAGTATGTATCATAAAACACTTTATTATAAAAGCATTATCCACTCACATGGAAGAAAGTGACATTGGGTACATCTCTGGGCTGAGCAGGTGGGACTACAGGTAACAGAGAGTCCGTTTCTTGCTATCAGGGTGCATCACATCAGATCCCAGGTAAGATGAGGGCAGTGAATCGTCTGATCCTGCAGAAAGACAGCGCTGCAGCTTCAGAACTCCTGCCTGGTGACCGCAAAGATGGAGGACGTCGTGCGGTGTGGGAGCCAAAACAAGGCTTGGATAGCAAACAGCGTGGCACAGGATAGTGATGTCACTATAATGCAACGCGTTTCTGAGCGAGCGTGCTAAGGTGGTATGGTAACCGCACTCCTTTGTAGCACGCATGCTCAAAAACGCATCACAATAAAGTGACGTCACTACCCTGTGCCACGCTGTTTGCTATCCAAGCCTTGTTTTGGTTCCCACACTGCATGGCCATCCTCCATCTTTGCGGTCACCAGACGGGAGTTCTGAAGCTGCAGCGCTGTTTTTGCAGCCCTCTCCTTGATTTTCTCTAAGCATGGTGGTAGGAGTGTCATGGTCTGGGGCTGCATGAGTGCTGCCGGCACTGAGGAGCTACAGTTCATTGAGGGAACCATGAATGCCAACATGTACTGTGAAATACTGAAGCAGAGCATGATCCCCTCCCTTCAGAGACTGGGCCACAGGGCAGTATTTCAACATGATAACGACCCCAAATACACCTTCAAGACCACCACTGCCTTGCTAAAGAAGCTGAGGGTAAAGGTGATGGACTGGCCAAGCATGTCTCCAGACCTAAACCCTATTGAGCATCTCTGCGGCATCCTCAAATGGAAGGTGGAGGTATAAGTCTCTAACATCCACCAGCTCTGTGATGTCATCATGGAGTAGTGGAAGAGGACTCCAGTGGCAACCTATGAAGCTCTGGTGAACTACGTGACCAAGAGGGTTAAGGCAGTGCTGGAAAATACACAAAATATTGACACTTTGGGCCCAATTTGGACATTTTCACTTAGGGGTGTACTCACTTTTGTTGCCAATGGTTAAGACAATAATGGCTGTGTGTTGAGTTATTTTGAGGGGACAGCAAATTGACACTGTTATACAAGCTGTACACACACTACTTTACATTGTAGCAAAGTGTCATTGCTTCAGTGTTATCACATGAAAAGATATAATAAAATATTTACAAAAATGTGAGGGGTGTACTCACTTTTGTGAGATACTGTATATAAGCAATTTAACAGCCTCCAGATGAGAGGGGATATGTTGCTGCCAAGCCCTCTCTATTTGTCCTGGTAGCCATAGTCACTTGAAAAGAAAGAGATGGAAATTAGAAACCTTGGGGAAGATTTTCTAAAGCTGTTGCACACAGAATCAGATGCAGCTGTGCATAGTAATTGTGACGGGAGTCACTTTGGGCGGGAGGCCCGTGGAACCCAGAATCCCTTGGAGAGGTTGGGAAACCCTTGTTTCAGCTTCCCATGCACCTCCAATGTCTAAGTCACCCTGCGTCTATTAGGGGCATGGTGACTGAGAAAATGTGGCTTAGATTACTTAAAATAGAGCAGTAACATTTATCCACAATATCACCCAGGAAATATACAAAGACTATTCCTGGTTTGTTTGATTCTGAACTATACATGTTAATTGAAAGAGCTGATCACATTGGCCTCTCTACAATGTAGCAGATGGTCCTTCTGCTGTTGGAAGCGCCTACTATTGTGTGAAGGTGTCCTGTGTTTATACTTATGATAATATATAATCTACTGTGTAAAACTCGGTGACAACAAGTCTGACCTGTAGTGAAATCCTGATTAATCACAACAATAGCCAGGTGGGCATGGAGTCACCTCGGCTGCTTTAACCACTTGAGCCCCGGACCATTATGCTGCCTAAGGACCAGAGGTCTTTTTCCAATTTGGCACTGCGTCGCTTTAACTGCTAATTGCGCGGTCATGCAATGCTGTACCCAAACGAAATTTGCGTCCTTTTCTTACCACAAATAGAGCTTTCTTTTGATGGTATTTGATCACCTCTGCGGTTTTTATTTTTTGCGCTATAAACGGAAAAAGACCGAAAATTTTGAAAAAAAATGATATTTTCTACTTTTTGTTATAAAAAAAATCCAATAAACTAAATTTTAGTCATACATTTAGGCCAAAATGTATTCGGCCACATGTCTTTGGTAAAAAAAATGTCAATAAGCGTATATTTATTGGTTTGCGCAAAAGTTATAGCGTCTACAAACTAGGGTACATTTTCTGGAATTTACACAGCTTTTAGTTTATGACTGCCTATGTCATTTCTTGAGGTGCTAAAATAGCAGGGCAGTACAAAACCCCCACAAATGACCCCATTTTGGAAAGTAGACACCCCAAGGAAATTGCTGAGAGGCATGTTGAACCCATTGAATATTTATTTTTTTTGTCCCAAGTGATTGAAAAATGACAAAAAAAAAAAAAAAAAAAAAATATTTACAAAAAGTTGTCACTAAATGATATATTGCTCACACAGGCCATGGGCCTATGTGGAATTGCACCCCAAAATACATTCAGCTGCTTCTCCTGAGTACGGGGATACCACATGTGTGGGAGCCTAGCCGCGTACGGGGCCCCGAAAACCAATCACCGCCTTCAGGATTTCTAAGGGTGTAAATTTTTGCTTTCACTCTTCACTGCCTATCACAGTTTCGGAGGCCATGGAATGCCCAGGTGGCACAAGACCCCCCAAAATGACCCCATTTTGGAAAGTAGACACCCCAAGCTATTTACTGAGAGGCATATTGAGTCCATGGAATATTTTATATTTGACACAAGTTGCGGGAAAGTGACACTTTTTTTTTTTCCATAAAGTTGTCACTAAATGATATATTGCTCACACAGGCCATGGGCATATGTGGAATTGCACCCCAAAATACATTTAGCTGCTTCTCCTGAGTATGGGGATACCACATGTGTGGGACTTTTTGGGAGCCTAGCCGCGTACGGGACCCCGAAAACCAATCACTGCCTTCAGGATTTCTAAGGGTGAAAATTTTTGATTTCACTCTTTACTGCCTATCACAGTTTCGGAGGCCATGGAATGCCCAGGTGGCATAAAACCCCCCCAAATGACCCCATTTTGGAAAGTAGACACCCCAAGCTATTTGCTGAGAGGCATGGTGAGTATTTTGCAGCTCTCATTTGTTTTTGAAAATGAAGAAAGACAAGAAAAAACATTTTTTTTTTCTTTTTTCAATTTTCAAAACTTTGTGACAAAAAGTGAGGTCTGCAAAATACTCACTATACCTCTCAGCAAATAGCTTGGGGTGTCTACTTTCCAAAATGGGGTCATTTGGGGGGGTTTTGTGCCACCTGGGCATTCCATGGCCTCCGAAACTGTGATAGGCAGTGAAGAGTGAAATCAAAAATTCACGCCCTTAGAAAGCCTGAAGGCGGTGCTTGGTTTTCGGGGTCCCGTACGCGGCTAGGCTCCCAAAAAGTCTCACACATGTGGTATCCCCGTACTCAGGAGAAGCAGCAGAATGTATTTTGGGGTGTAATTTCACATATTCCCATGGCATGTTTGAGCAATATATCATTTAGTGACAACTTTGTGCAAAAAAAAAAAAAAAAAAATTGTCTCTTTCCCGCAACTTGTGTCGCAATATAAAATATTCCATGGACTCGACATGCCTCTCAGCAAATAGCTTGGGGTGTCTACTTTCCAAAATGGGGTCATTTGGGGGGGTTTTGAACTGTCCTGGCATTTTATGCACAACATTTAGAAGCTTATGTCACACATCACCCACTCTTCTAACCACTTGAAGACAAAGCCCTTTCTGACACTTATTGTTTACATGAAAAAGTTTTTTTTTTTTGCAAAAAAATTACTTTGAACCCCCAAACATTATATATTTTTTTAAAGCAAATGCCCTACAGATTAAAATGGTGGGTGTTTCATTTTTTTTTTTCACACAGTAATTGCGCAGCGATTTTTCAAACGCATTTTTTGGGGAAAAAACACACTTTTTTAAATTTTAATGCACTAAAACACACTATATTGCCCAAATGTTTGATGAAATAAAAAAGATGATCTTAGGCCGAGTACATGGATACCAAACATGACATGCTTTAAAATTGCGCACAAACGTGCAGTGGCAACAAAATAAATACATGTTTAAAAGCCTTCAAAAGCCTTTACAGGTTACCACTTTAGATTTACAGAGGAGGTCTACTGGAAAAATTACTGCACTCGATCTGGCCTTCGCGGTGATACCTCACATGCATGGTACAATTGCTGTTTACATATGACGCCAGACCGCCGCTTGCGTTCGCCTTAGCGCGAGAGCAGGGGGCGACAGGGGTGCTTTTTTTTTTTTTTTTTTTTTTCTTTATTATTTTTTTGCTTTTTTAATCTTACTTTTAAACTGTTCCTTTCATATTTTTTTTTTTAATCATTTTTATTGTTATCTCGGGGAATGTAAATATCCCCTATGATAGCAATAGGTAGTGACAGGTACTCTTTTTTGAAAAAATTGTGGTCTATTAGACCCTAGATCTCTCCTCTGCCCTCAAAGCATCTGACCACACCAAGATCGGTGTGATAAAATGCTTCCCCAATTTCCCAATGGCGCTATTTACATCCGGCGAAATCTAAGTCATGAAATACTCGTAGCTTCCGGTTTCTTAGGCCATAGAGATGTTTGGAGCCACTCTGGTCTCTGATCAGCTCTATGGTCAGCTGGCTGAATCACCGGCTGCATTCTCAGGTTCCCTGTTGAGACAGGAGAGCCAGAGAAAAACACGGAAGACGGTGGGGGTGGGGGGGGCATTCCCTCCCACGGCTTGTAAAGGCAGTCTAGAGGCTAATTAGCCGCTAGGATTGCTTTTACATGAAAGCCGACCGCTGGCTGAAAAGAATGATACCAAGATGATACCTAAACCTGCAAGCATCATTCTGGTATAACCACTCAAAGTCGTGAATGGCGTACCTGAAGACAAAAAAATGGTTAACAATGGTTAACAATAAAGCACAGTAAACAGTAAAGTATAAATAATTACACACCTGAAAAACAAACATGATAAAACATAATAACAATAACAATAACAATAAAACATTGCAGAATAGAATACAGTAAAAAAGAGCAGAACAATAGAGAGAGAGAATAGAGAGAGAGAGAACAATAAAACGACAACTATTTTTTTTTATTTCATATTTTTTTTTTTTTACACTTTTTTTGTAACTAACTTTTATAACGGTAACCGGTTCCAGGTTCGGGTCTCTCAAAATGCGATGGCATCTTGGGAGACCCTGTGAAAGTGTGCCTAGTCTGTGCAATGCTGTACTCTACGCTAATACTCAACTAGTGTATGGTAGCGTTCAAAACATTCACCAATGCAAAGACCAGGATTGTCAGGACAGGAGGGACAATAATAGCGGGTGTCACGCCTATATCCGCGCTTGCTGCAGACACAACATCTTTTTTGGGGGGTTCGCTGGGTAGGGGTACTCGGGAGGACATAAAGAAAATGCCTCTCATGCAGCCGACTGCATTTGGTTGGGGATGTGAATGGGGGAAGTACGGGCGCTGCAGAAGTGGTGGGTTCCCAATTAGGATTGGCGAATGCAGCAGGAAGGGCATTATGGGCACGACGGGCCTGTGTTTGTCTTTTTGGTGGCAGCGGGACACTACTTGTGCTTGCCACCTCACCAGCTTGAACTGCACTTATGGGACTCGCCACGTCACCACGTGTTACTGCAGTGCTGGTTTGACTACGACCGGGGTGTACTAGGCCGCTGGTGCTTGCCAGTTCCCCAAAACGCTACCAAAAAACTGTTAGCGATCGCAGGGATCAGGCCTGACTCTGCGAACGCTGCAGTTATGCGTTTAGTGTTTTGTAAGTGACAGTGATCAATCGATACTGCACTTGGGTGGGCTGGGCCGGGCGGAGGGGCAAAACGCAGGTGCTAGCAGGTATCTGGGCTGATCCCGCTAACACTGCGTTTTTGGGAACCCTAAACTGCTGGTGACGCTAGTATAGATCTGATCGGATCAGATATTGATCCGTTCAGATACTATACCACTAAGGGAGGTGTACGGTGCGTGCGTGGGTGTTAGCGGTACTGGCGCTAACCTGACGCTGCCTGGGGCTGGTGCTTGCCAGTTCACCAAAATGCTACCAAAAAAACTGTTAGCAATCGCAGGGATCAGGCCTGACTCTGCGAACGCTGCAGTTATGCGTTTAGTGCCTTGTAAGTGACAGTGATCGATCGATACTGCACTTGGGTGGGCTGGGCGGAGGGGCAAAACGCAGGTGCTAGCAGGTATCTGGGCTGATCCCGCTAACACTGCGTTTTTGGGAACCCTAAACTGCTGGGGACGCTAGTATAGATCTGATCGGATCAGATATTGATCCGATCAGATACTATACCACTAAGGGAGGCGCATGCTGTGTGCGTGGGTGTTAGCGGTACTGGCGCTAATCTGACGCTGCCTGGGGCGACGCATATCACCGCCGGGCGATCGGGGGGCTAAACCTTTATTCGGTAATAAACGGCGGGTGCCCTGACACTATAAAAAAAAAAAAAACTAACCAGCGTCAACCGTAACGGTTATACAGTGATCAGTGGTGAAAGGGTTAACTAGGGGGCAATCAAGGGGTTAAAACATTTATTAGGTAGTATATGGGGGTCCCTGACGCTATAAAACGCTGACGGCGAACCTAAATAATTACCTCACTAACTAGCGTCACCAGCGACACTAATACAGCGATCAGAAAAATGATCGCTTAGCGACACTGGTGACAGGGGGTGATCAAGGGGTTAAAACTTTATTAGGGGGGGTTAGGGGGGTACCCTAGACCTACAGGGGGGTAACAGTAACTGTGCTAACACAGTAACTGTCACAAACTGACACAGCAGTAATCAGAAAAAAAAAAAAAAAAAAAAACTGCTGGTGTCAGTTTGTGACAGGAGGGGGGGGTGATTGGGGGGGGATCGGGGGGCGATCGGGGGGGGGATCGGGGTGTAATGTGTGCCTGGCATGTTCTACTGTGTGTGTGTGTGTTGGTGCACTCACTCACATGTCTTCTCTCCTCGGGCCGGAACGGAAACTACCGACCCAAGGGGAGATTACATCACTTCCTTTGCTGCTGTTTAGCATACAGCAGCAAAGGAGTGTTCCCATTGGCCGGCGGCGATCGCGAGGGGGGGGCCACGAACGGATGGGGACAGAACGGGACCGCCTCGGGCGGCGGGGGGGGGGTCCGATTGGACCCCCCACCCGCGGAAGGCAAATCACGTACCCTGTACGTGATTTTGCCTGTCCGTGCCGCCTTGCCGACGTACATCGGCGTGAGGCGGTCGTCAAGTGGTTAAGGGACTAGTTAATTAGCTATGTTAATTCTGTTTCTGATTACAGTTTGTATTGCTAAGGTAATATGATCAGAGGGGGGCGGGGGGTGTCCTCCTGGTGTATATATTTGGGTGAGTTTGTTCAAATAACCATTTCATGTTCCTATAAACTAGTGTCGGCTAGTGTTGTACATTTGGCTTGGATATCTGATATCTTAAGGTCCAGACTGGAGGAAGCAGTGTACTGACGGAAGCACTCAAGCGGAGTACGACGGGGTTCTGTGACAGTAACCATTCAGCTTCTAACTTCAGCTAACTCAATTAAGCTTTGACAATAAGCCCATGTTCACATCAGGCCAATTTGGCATGCGATTTGACATGTGTATATTGCATGTCAAATCGGCGGCTATTGCCAGCAATGGCACAGTCCAAGTCGGTGCGACGCCAACTTTGCGGAGCGGCACTGATTCCCAAAAGTAGTTCCTGTACTACTATTGGTGACTTTGGGGGCGATTTGAATAGACATCTGTGCATGAACCCACACAGATGTCTATCAAATCGCCCCGGAAGTCGGACTGCATTGTTGGTTTGAAATTGTGCGAGTTCAGCTGTACTCTCATGATTTCAAACCCACCCTCAATGTGAACCTGGGCTAAAACCTAGAAGTTGATTGGCTACTATGCACAGCTGCACCAAATTCTTTGTGCACCAGTTTTAATATATATCCCTTCCAATGGATTCATCATTACAACAAGTTGTGAGGGAAAATCTTCCATAGGTTACATATGGTTCGGTGACTGTGTAATACAGGTTTTTCTACACTTTGGAATTATTTTCTTTTCAACAGGAAGTGAAACAAAACCTTGCCAATGAGACACAGACAGCTAAAAAAAACAAAAACAGAACAAAAACTAAATGTTGGCTTTAAAAATATGTTGTTAAAAGACTATGGAGACACTGTCCCATATATCTAGCTAGTATTGCTTAAAGGGAGGGCTTGGTAGGCTTTAAAAACCTATTAAAACCATTCATTAAAAAAAAAAAAAAAAAAGCTACAGAATGATACATGTATTAATATCTGACCTAAGCAGCGAGATATAATTAACTCCAATGCCTCTGTTAAACATGGGAATTCGGGCAGTGTGCAGATCTAATATCAATGCATTTTGCAGACTGGCCAGCCTTCCAGGAAAAGCCCTTCCCAGTTGTTAATATAAAAAACGCAAGGCCACTGAAGCTGGCTGACTCAGAGATAATAAAAACTATTCTTCAATAATATCAAAACAAAGCAATAAACTAAGCACAGGCAATTTTTTAATTACTCTTCAGTTGGGCAAATAAACATGGAATATTAAAGCAGATTTAAAAGGAATATCCTTGGATCCCTTATTAAACTTCAGGATATTATCCCCATTACTTTAGAATAAGCTCTATGCAAATTTTAAGTTTGCAGTTTATTTATTGAGTCAAAATCCTATTTAACATTCCTTCTATATGCAAAAGATTTCAGTGGCTGCTGTTGACTGCAATGTCTTTGTTTTTAAGTATTACATTTTAATGGGTAGCTGTAAGAGATAGTCTGTTGTCATCTACAATGATATTCTAAAGCTGCCATTGATGGTTTGAATCTCCCTGCTGAACCGGCCAAGATTCAAACCATCTATGGGCAGGCTGATTGTATCCAAGTCGATCCATTGATCGACTTGAGGACAACCAGCATGTCAGATATCTAGCATACGATTATTGCCAACATCTATAGCTACTAGCTGTAATCTCTGTCTTCTACTATTAGGGAAGTTTCCCCGTGCACTCACCTGCCGGGAGAACACAATGGCTCCATGGGAGGGATTCCCACATCAACACTGACTGTGCTGCAGGAAATAAAATCACATAATCTATGGCCAGCTTGAGGCTCTGAATGACAATTGAACCTGCCACGCCTTAAGCCTGGTACACACTATGAGTCTGTCGGACAGGGTGGCATACACACGGGCCGAAGGTCGGACACTTTTTATTTAACCGGTGTACGGGGCTTTAGTCTACATTCACACAGCAAATAGAGCAAGGACGGCCACTGGCAAGAATTAGTAGATTCTTGGCATTGGTTGTAAATGATCCCTATGCACAATGTGTGCGACCAGCACATTCTGTCGGATTTGTATTCTGTGTAAATCATTGGCCAGTGCTGCTGTGTTCACATGTAACCACTCATCTGAGAAGTTACATTTTAATTCTAAAGCAGCCACGGCCAGAGTAGAATAGCCTGTTCTCTGCTTGCAGGTACAGAGTGAGACAATTGACTTGGTGTCAGCCCTGCCTACTTCATTTCTGATAGATTACAGAAAACACAAACCTCTACTTATCTCCTCCCCCCCTTCTCATCTCCATAACCCATCCTTATGCACTAGTAGACAGCACAGGAAGTTATCAGTTCCCATGATTTCTGGCAAAATCAGCAGGTATTTTTTGTGCATATAAAATAAATATAACAAAACCCTTTCAGCTGTATATTTTGCTGACAAAAGGGAGAAAATAGGAGAAGTTTATTTTTAGGGTTTGTATACAATTTTAGTGCCATAGTATTAAATATCTGATTATACCGGTGTGGTCCAGGTATAAGTGTGTAAAGTGTACATTATATTTCTGCCTGCAGGGGGCTTCTGAGGACCCCCACATACAGCATGCAGAGAAATATGCATGGGGAGACCCCAGTTTATATTATCTTGCCCCAAGGCTACAAAGTAAGTTGTGCCTCTGCAATATGCACACTCCATAGTGGTTAAAATATACAATAAAATCACTGAATATATTCTGAAATATTAAAAATATTGTTTGCGCATCTGTTATGTTATCGGGTATAGGTACAAAGTGCAATATATGTCAAGTTTAAGAAACCTGAAAACAGGGTTTGCTAAGAAGACAAGTGTCTTCCGTACTCAGAAATAATTGGCTTCCTGCTATGTTCTGCAGCAGAGTTAGCAAAGGGTTCTTGTTCTGTAGACCATTAAGAGTGTCATCCAGAGAGAAAACTGCTTCTCTAGTAAACTTCACCTATAACAGACAAACCCTTGAGACTCTGAAAAATAACCAGTCTGAATATCATCAGCAGATAAAGTTTTATTTTTCACTTAGTCATAATGATTGTACATGAAAACTTTTGCAACCAAAGAGGTCAGCAAACAATCATAGTTTGGTTTATTGCAGTCAGATGAGAAATGTAGTCTAACTGGTTGTGAGAATTTTGTTCTAACTACAGATCTCTCTCGCTCTCTTCTATTTTTAGGAAAATTTAGGAAAAGAAGTAAAAGTGTAACCCCTTTTTTGGCCTTTAGGACAGGTCAGGGACATAATATTATCTGAACATGCAGCCTGGCAGGCCAGGAAAGGGTGGGGGATGTGGGAGCTCTGCCTCCCTGCCCCAAAGCACCTTGTCCCCATGTTGATGGGGACAAGGGCCTTTTCCCCGCAACCCTGGGCTGTGGTTGTGGGGCTCTGTGGGCAGGGGGTTAATGGGAATCTGGAAGCCTCTTTTAACAAGGGCCCCCCCCAGATCCCAGCCCCCCTATGTGAATGAGTTTGGGATATATTGTACCCCTACCCATTCACCAAAAAAATTAAAATATCAAACTAAATAAAGACACTTTAAAAAAAAATCCTCTATTAAAAATAAAAAACAATGTCCCCCGATGTAGAGCCACCACTGCAAAAAAAGCCACCCACAAAAAGAAAAAAAAAAGCTCTGCCCGCGAAGAAGTCAAAACCGCCAACTGCAGGCTCCATCGTTTGGGATTTCTTATATATGTAAGGGGCGGGGCCACCTGGCCACATCACCTGGGCGCCACCCTCCTTGTGACACCACTGACCCAGCATGCATTTTTTTTCCGGTTCCGGTGGTGGTGGTGGGTGTCGTGATTGACGATGGATCTGCAACGGGGGACATTTTTTTTTTTATTTTTAATAAAGGAATTGTCAAAAATGGTGTGTGTGTTTTTATTTCTTCTTTCTTACCCCATACTCATTCACATGGGGGGGTGGCGGGATCTGGGAGCTCTCTTGTTAAAGGTGGCTTCCAGATTCTGATAGGCCCCTTTGCCCACAGACCCCCACAACCACAGCCCAGGGTTATCAGGCAGAAGCTCTTATCCCCATCAACATGTTGAGGGCATGTGGTCTGGTATGGTTCAGGAGGGGGGAAAATACCGAAAATGGTATTGTATTGCCGGCAATTTAAATGTCATTTTTTTTCTCTATAAATGTCAGTTTTGCTGCAGCAGGTTCTATACACGGTACAGATGCACCACTTTACAGGCAGATTAAGGGGACCCCCAGGCACTATATTTAAAGGAGGATTTTTTTATTTCTATTGTTTCACTTTAAGCATTATTAAAATCACTGCTCCTGTAAAAATGATCTTTTTAAAACAAATTTTGCATTGCTACATGGCCCCCATACCCTTTTTTATGGCCAATTACTTGCATATAACCCTTCAAAATGGGCACTTTTTTCAAGTTAGTGTCCCATAGACTTTAATAAGGTTCAGCGTTCAGGTCCGAACTTTTCTGATGTTCGAGAGTTCTGATGCAAACCGAACCGGGGGGGGGGGGGGTTCTTATCTCAGGAGCTAGCAACGAAGTGTGGCTACTTTCCTACATATAGTGGGTCCAATGAACATAGTCACTCTAATGGGAAATTGGATCACAGCAGAAAAAAAAAGTCATTTGGAGATTTAGAGCCGGAGGCGGCTGAGAGAAATAGAAGGTACTTTTTGAGTAAATAATACATACTCAAAGCGGAACTTAGTCCTGCTAGATCACTTCAGGCTGGCCCTTTTTGCAGGTATAGCTATGTAAAACATTAAAAATAGGTGTTTATACTATTAAAAATCTGGTAATATACTGTCTCACCCTGCTCTGCACATGCTCAGTTGCTCTGAATTTTTAGGCTCTACTGAATTTGTAGAGGCTGATCTGCTGACAGCCTTAAAGCAGAATGAAATCCTCCTATCCTTTACAGCCAAGGAAGCTGCTTCTGTTTGATCTGCCATGTGATCAGTTATGACACCAGCCATTTGATGGTTTGACAGTTTGGTTGGGGACACAAGCAAATGTGACAGTTAGCATTCCAGAAATGTAACTCTTTTTTGAAACCGTTAAATTAATGAGTTTAGTTCCCCTTTATGGTTTACTGCTGTTCAGGGGCTCATGACTTCAGCAAAATGGCAACCTTCAGCAAAAAAAAAAAAAAAAAAAACAAGAACAATGCTGAAGGCTAATTTACAACACACACTTAGTTTGGTAGCATAATTGTTAATGTAGAATGTATGTTCCCTGCTAAAATTATTTTTTTATCAAGTTGTTATGGGTAAAGTTCCACTTTAAATGGATTTTTTTTAAAAAACAGAGTTTAGTGGCCCTTTAATTTCTGAAGCTCAAGAAACCAGAAAATGCACCTGCACTACTTTTCCAGATGCAGTTAACATGATGTACGTGTATCTAACATGTACGGTAACGTGTGTTACAGATAGAAGTAAAGCCGGCCTAACCTGATTTTTAATTGGATTGGTGATTCTAAATAACTAACTAAACTAAATATTAAGGCAGTTATGTTGTGACTCTCTAAATATAAAAAAATATGCATGTATATATTTTAGTCCAAAGGTATTGACCCGTGTCGATGTAGTAACATGGAAGCGAATTGGCAAGGCAGCTGTAATCCTACTTCAATAGATTGTTCATTCAGTTTTATAGTCAGGCAATGTGTTATTATGATGCAAAGCCATTAGGCAATCTAGTATAATCCATACTAATACATTTGAAAGCAATTTCATCTGGTCTACACCGAGCCAATAGACAAATGCAAGGGAAACACTATTAAACTAACACTTAACAAAGCAAATATGTACAGCAGGCCAGGAAACTTCACCCTGACCATCCCTTGTGGGGGTAAAACAGAGGACATGAAGACCTCTATTGCACTCTTCTCTTTTCATTTTGTTGTACACAATTGATTTATGAAATGTACACCTTTGGAGGAAAACTGTATTTCATGGAACATAGCTTAAGAGTCAAGGAGCGATTTCTCAAGTGAAATGCTATCTGGAAAGGGAGTATTTTATACAGTAAATAGTTTTATTGCTTTTCTTGCATTTCAAAAGGCTACACTTCAATAATTCACAATTCCATGGTCAATATCAAGAATGTCGGAGCAAAAACAATAGCCATACTAATGAACTTTTTCAGATTGATTTACAATTGTTCTGTTCTCTGACGGATTCAAAATTATTCTCTTCTTGTTAGGGATGAGTGACCCAATCAAAATTTTCTCCTCTGCTAATTTGTGTACAACAAGCCCGGAAATCTCTAGCAAATTTTTTCTTCATCAAAAAAAATAAATAAAAGGAAATCAGCAAAATAAGGAAATATACAGTTTAAGAGTTTTTCCTTCTTTTTTTTTTGAGAAAGGAAGTGCTGGGCAAGAAAGCAACTCAACTAAAGAAAGCAAGCTAGACTAGAGATCAACTGGAAAACTGGGGCAGTTGCTCCCTTGCCCTTGCCCTGAAAATTTCAGGTCACAAATCTGGCCTGCACAGCCATGGTTTCACATGGAGTATTTAAAATAATCATTGTGTACAGTGCAATGAAATATACACCTATTGAGCAGAGCTCACTTGGTGGGTGATAATCGGAACAGCAAGCCAGGACTCCAAGGCATGGGGAAAAGAATTGACACTTTTCTCATGGCATTTTTAAAGTAAATTAGGTAGGAATCAGCAAGCAAAGTCAAGACTTCCATGCATAAAAAATGCATGCGTGCATATGAATTGAAACCTTACAGCATACTTCAAAAGCGCATCCTTTTAAGCAACAGCAGCAATGCAGGATATGGGTGACCAGGAGTAGAACCAGGTCATGCCAACAATGAAGCGTAAGTCAGGAACTAAAGCAAACATATTGGTGATCACCAATCTATAATAAACTCTGAACAGTAGCCAGTTAAAAGCATTGGTGCTCAGTGGCAGACTTTTGTAACTACTACTAATATCTCCTTTTAATATAGTGGTCTTTAATATATAGTCAGTGGTAGTCTTATGCCCTCCAATAAAATCCCCTTTATGTTGGCATCTAGTGGTAATTTATACCCCCCTGATAAAAGCTCCCTTTAGATTAGTGGTAGTTCCAAGTCCTCTTTATATTGATTGTCGAAGGTGACCTATTTCACCCGATGCTAAAATCTCTGGGGCATAAAGCTACTTGTTTATGTGTCACATGTAAACACCATTTTTTACTTTAAAAACAGGAGTGCAATTAAGGTTCTCTCTGAAAATTATATTAAAGCCTAAGTGCAGCCAAAATAAAATAAAAAAAAACACAAAAATCATCACAAGGGACATAACAGTCAGTGGGATATGCCCCTTGTGCTGATGCCGCTTCAGTTAGGTGAAATTCTCCTCCATCCATGATCCTGCCCACACCGCCACCTTATCTTCTAGTGCAGTAGGGGTTACTAGAAATGTGGGAAATGTCACAAGCAAGATTGTCCAACTCCCTTTCCACCCAGCTGCTCCATTCATAGAAGCCTGTACTACAGGTGACTGAAACATGATCTATGAATGGAAGATGGGTGGATGGATTATTGAAAGGTCCACCTCCTTTATTCATAGATCTTGTTTTTATTTATACGAGCTGTAGTACGGGTTCTATGAATGGAGCAGCTGGCCGGAAGAGGCAAGCATAGTCAGGCACTCTTGATGAGAGTTTGTGACCCCTTTTGCAGTTCTTTTCACCCCCAGTGCACTGAAAGATTATGGCAGTGTGGTGGCCTGGATGGAGGAAGATTTTAGCTAACAGAAGAGGCATCTGCACAAGGGTCTTGTCCTACTGACTGTAAGTAATGTTCCTTGTGCTGATTTTTGGCTGGGGGGTTTGGCTGCACTTAGACTTTAATGTGGAAGGCAAACCTTGTCCCCATTTAAATTACATTTCACATTATTACTCTGCAGCCTGCTATTTTGTTACATTAGGTGTTAATTCTTGGCCTTGACCCAGGTAACAGTCCCTTTGGGAAGTAGTGGATGCAGAGATTCTGCCAGTTTTGCTGCCACCATGGCTCAAAGTATACTGGAGTTGGAGTCCTTCTCTGAGATTACCACTTCTTCACTTCTCCCTCAACCCATGGAGGCTGACTGACAAAGGAGTAGTTCTCTGTGTGATGCTGAGCATTTTGCAGAGCAAATAGTAGCTATATGGGGATTGTCATAAGGAACTAGTGAGTGCTGCAGGGAACACAAGAGATTAACATTTCCAGAAGTGTCTGTTTTCCAGCAGATTTTGAGAGATGATTTCTCACGCCTTAGCAACAAAGTAGCATTCATCAGTACAGGTGGCAAGAGAGGTATGGTGTTTGCATGCTTCTTTTCAGGTAAAAGCCTTATTTTGACCTTAATACTGATGGCAGGGTCATTTTAAAGTGTATAACAGTGTGCAGAGTGTTCATTCATCTCTCCCTGTCTCTCCTTTGCTGTGCTCTTTGGACCTGTGCACAAGAAGAAACCCCTGCTCTGTAGCCCTCACTAAACTGTATCAGTATACTGGCAATGAACCATATGTCCACCAAAGTATGCAATGTAGAGAGAGATGAGAGAGAAATGGCTGTGATGCTGCTGGCCAGCTAGAACATGTATTTTGATGTACATGAAACAAGAATCCCTGATTTTATATAAAGTTTGCTAGAAGTATGTAAAAGTGTATAGCTGTGTCCAGTTTGTTAATTTGTAATATTGAATACAAACCTGCACTAGAAAAATGGCAAATAAAAACTGATAGGTTGCTGTAGTCAACAAGAAATTTTGTTTGTTCGCATACTTGCCACAAACAGCTTTGAAGCTATTGTTGCTGTTTGTTAGAATAAGACTAGGCAATACTTGCTTTTTGAACTAAGTCACACTTGAGAGTACAACAGTCTATAAGACCAACAGAGCAATTTGTGACAGTGTCCCACATAAACTTTCATGTAATGCATGCATCAGCTGGCCTAAAAAACACACAGCAATTACACACGCAGAACTTAAGAGTAATGTATTTAAAGCAACATCTAAAAAGACAACAAAATGCAACAGGCCTTCCACTGTCATAAACACAATATATACATGTTGGCATTCATGGTTCCCTCAATAAACTGTAGCTCCCCAGTGGCGGCAGCATTCATGCAGCCCCAGACCATGACACTCCCACCACCATGCTTGACTGTAGGCAAGACACATTTGTTTTGTACTCCAAACCTGGTTGCCGCCACACATGCTTGACACCATCTGAACCAAATAAGTTTATCTTGGTCTCAACAGACCACAGGACATTGTTCGAGTACTGTAATCCATTCCCTTAGTCTGCTTGAATCAAGCAAACTGGTTGTGGGCTTTCTTGTGCTTCATCTTTAGATGAGGCTTCCTTCTGGGACGACAGCCATGCAGACCAATTTGATGCAGTGTGCATCAAGTTTGCACTTGTAGTGTAAAGTGTATTTGCCTTTCGTAAATAACCCCCAGTGTGTGTAGAGGTAATGTTCCATGCTGATACCTCTTTAAAACAAAATGGAGAAAAAAGGGGCATAAAACATGATCTAACCTAACATAAATGTCAGAGACGATATTTAATGTTTACGCATCTCCACAACATTCAGTGATATCCATACCACATTTATACATATAAGAAGACATCCCACACTTTCAGTATTCGGCTTCATTTGTAAAAATAAGAGAAGTCCAGGGAAGATTTGCATCTTTTCTCTACTTCTTCCCCAACTGTCAGCTATGTGATCCCAGATAAGATTTTGTAACATTTTGATGCAAATGATCTGAGCACTGACAGGCTGACCCCCCACCCTTCAACCTCTACAGCACTGCTGGCAGCACTGATACGTCTATTTCCCAAGGACAACCTCTGGATATGATGCTGAGCACATGCACTCAACTTCTTTGGTCGACCATGGCGAGGCCTGTTCTGAGCGGAACCTGTCCTGTTAAACTGCTGTATGGTCTTGGCCACCATGCTGCAGCTCAGTTTCAGGGTCTTGGCAATCTTCTTATAGCCTAAGCCATCTTTATGTAGAGCAACAATTCTTTTTTTCAGATCCTGAGAGAGTGTTTTGCCATGAGGTGCCATGTTGAACTTCCAGTGACCAGTATGAGAGAGTGAGAGCGATGACACCAAATTTAACACACCTGCTCCCCATTCACACCTGAGACCTTGTGACACTAATGAGTCACATGACACCGGCGAGAAAAAATGGCTAATTGGGCCCAATTTGGACATTTTCACTTAGGGATGTACTCACTTTTGTTGCCAGCGGTTTACACATTAATGGCTGTGTGTTGAGTTATTTTGAGGGGACATCAAATTTACACTGTTATACAAGCTGTACACTCAGTACTTTACATTGTAGCAAAGTGGAATTTCTTCAGTGTTTTCATATGAAAAGATATAATCAAATATTTACAAAAATGTGAAGGGTATACTCACTTTTGTGAGATACTCTGTATATATATATATATATATATATATATATATATATATATATATATATATATATATATACAGTATATGTGCTATTCAGTATATATATGCTCTGTGTAAAATATATGTATATATTAAAATATGTTTTTGGTTTTATTATTTTAGAATAAATGTGCTGTGCTGCATTAAATAGCTTTAATGTCTCAGCATCCTAATTTTACTGCATGACAGTCATGGTGGAATGGTTTGTCCTCCAGAGTAAGTTGCTGCTCAAGATGAGAAAATCATTCACCTGGTTCAAGACTCTAGCAATCTGAATCATGCTTGCAGATACATGAGTAAAGGGTGGGTTGCCAGACCAGAATCTACTTGTGTTAACATATAAATATTATGTGCAACCCCTCAAACACCAAGATGCGGCTGGTATTCTCATGGAGGAGGGCTATAAACTCATATACCATCCAGCAGTGGGCAGGTAAATGAAGTTTTAAGTTTAATAATATGGGGCCATGTCTCAAAATACAACCCTGGTGCAGATGGGAATTGAGCTTATACAAACCACCAGTGCTAACCTCCAGGAATTATGGACATTGGAAGTATAAAAGGTATGTTGAACCAATCTGCTCCAACAAGGAATGTGTTCCACTTACATTTTGTTAGGGAAACAATGAAGTAATTAAGAATTACAGCACACGGACCGGACTCCTGAAATCTCCCACAAGCCTCCAACACATTTACTGCAATGAATCGTACACATGACAGACACAGTGGGGATTATTTACAAAAGGCAAATCCACTTTGCACTACAAGTGCAAACTAAAAGTGTAAAGTGCACTTGAAATTGCACTAAAAGTGCATTTGGAAGTGCAGTCGCTGTAGATCTGAGGGGGACATGCAAGGAGAATAAAAAACAGCATATTAGCTTGCACATGATTGGATGATAAAATCAGCAGAGCCTCCCCTCATTTCAGATCTTCCCCTCAGATTTACAGCGACTGCACTTCCAAGTGCACTTTCAGTGCAATTTCAAGTGCACTTTGCACTTGTAGTTTGCACTTGTAATGCAAAGTGTATTTGCCTTTCGTAAATAACCCCCAGTGTGTGTAGAGGTAATGTTCTATGCTGATACCTCTTTAAAACAAAATGGAGAAAAAAGGGGCATAAAACATGATCTAACCTAACATAAATGTCAGAGACGATATTTAATGTTCACGCATCTCCACAACATTCAGTGACATCCATACCACATTTATATATATAAGAAGACATCCCACACTTTCAGTATTCGGCCTCATTTGTAAAAATAAGAGAAGTCCAGGGAAGATTTGCATCTTTTCTCTACTTCTTCCCCAACTGTCAGTTATGTGATCCCAGATAAGATTTTGTAACATGTCCAGCTATCGTAAGGTATTGGGAAAAAATACTAGCTTTTATATTTAAAATAACATATATCCCACTGCAACGATCAATGCCAATATGTATTCTAGGTCTGATAGAGCAATTTATCCCTATGACAGCAGGGCGTACTTTGGTGGGGCTGCTTTTGTTCTATGCTCGTAAAGCTATAGCTCTCAGCTGGAAGAAAACCACCCCCCCATCGCTGACTTTGTGGAAACAACTCATTAATAATAGCTTACCATTATACAAAGAAACATATATAAATAGGGGTTGTCTCCTCAAATATGAAAAGGTTTGGTCCAAATGGCTCACGGACCCCTCTACAGCCTCAATAGCCTCCTAGAGGAATATGACTCTTTGCAATCTCTCTATTAGTTATTGGACTCTAGGTGTACATATGTAACACGGGATAACACCTTTCTTTAAAATTAAACTGGCATAGGAACCAGGTATGACCAATGTATGTATGTATGCATGTATGCAGGGTTTTTTTTTTTGTTGTTTTTTTTTTGTGTGTTTTGTTTTTTATGTATATAGTTTCTTTAATTGCTGCAAGTATTCCTTTTTTTGTTGTCTGTTTTTTGAAAATTAATAAAAAGGTATATTTAAAAAAAGGATTTTGTAACATGGCTAAATTGGAGCCATTTCAGATTACCACAATTTAGACTTATCCTGTAAAATGTCTCCATTCTTTTTCTATAGACTTGGATGGACTTTAAATTTGTAATGTTATTAAAAGATTGTTAAATTATTTTTTAAGTCTGTTTTTCTTTCAAAATGTATCTTAAGTGACAGGGATTCAAGAGAAGCTAGAAGACAAAACAACTACAAATTAGTAGGTCATAATTAAAGGGTTACCATGCTTAAAAAATACCTACCCCAGTTGAAGTCTCATAAGACGAAACGCGTAGGATTGTTTTGCTTGCTGAGCTACGATTCATTGTGCTTTTATGTGTCACTATACCAGCTTTTATTACAACACCTCTGTTGTTCAGGTGTTTAGGTTCTTTTTTAATAAATTTTCCCATTTTGGATTTTTGGATTTACACTATGTGGAGGCCTTTTCTTCTTTTCTTTTTATAACATCATTACCACCACAGAGAGGACTAAAAGATGATGACCGCTATGTACAATCATGCTGATTGTTGGTACTAATGTAAGTCCCACCCAGATCTGCAGTATGCTGGTGATGAGTCTGTGAATACTGACCTGTTATCATTGGCCTTCGTCTTTTGGAGGAGAAGTCTATTCAGCATATCGGTCAAGACTCCATCTGCAACATCTATAATCCGGTATACTCCGGTACAAGCTCGTCTGACTCACCGCCAACGGCTTGTTAGTCCATCACCTCCAGTAAGAGTACCATATCTGTTTAAATCTTTTCTTGGATGCTGATCGTATTGTTTGGGGCTTCGGTCTGATCGCAGCATATATTTACCTATAACATATATATTTATCAGCCAGCCTTCAATTGCTTGAACTTGAATCTTCCATCAACATGGACTTTTAATTGCCCTGTTTTTTCATACTCCTCTGTATGTTAATGGTACTCAAGGTCACATTATTATCGATCACCTTGGGCACTGATTTCACACACATGATACATTTTTTAAATAGTTTTTCGTGTCACTAATCACTATAATTGGTATATTTGTGAGAGTTTCTTTTACAACACTTTATTCTTTTGATTGTGTTATCTATCACTATATTTGGAGCACATTTTTGCTCCTTGATACGGGTTTTGTTCTAGCATATGTGTAGTATATATATATTATTAGCGCTGCACTATCATTTCTCATTAAATAATACCTAGTTCACCCATCTGATGAAGTTCATAAAAATCATTACAGATTTCATATGTAGGGAACCTGCTCTTCAAAATGCCATGGTCTGCCCATAATGAGGTTATCCATGCACCAGCTGGACATACAGTGCCTTGAAAAAGTATTCATACCCCTTGACATTTTCCACATTTTGTCATGTTACAACCAAAACGTTAATGGATTTTATTGGGATTTTATGTGATAGACCAACATAAACAGGCACATACTGTAATTGTTAAGTGGAAGGAAAATGATAAATGGTTCTCACATTTTTTTTACAAATAAATATCTGAAAAGTGTGTTGTGCATTTGTATTTAGCCCCAATTACTCTGATACCCCTAACTAAAATCTAGTGGAACCCATTTCCTTCAGAAGTCACCTAATTAGTAAACAGAGTCCATCTGTGTGTAATTTAATCTCAGCATAAATACAGCTGTTCTGTGAAGAACTCAGAGGTTTGTTAGAGAATCTTAGTGAACAAACAGCATCATGAAGGCCAAGGAACACACCAGAGAGGCCAGGAATAGGGATGAGCTTCAAGTTCGAGTTGAACTCATGTTCGACTCAAACATTGGATGTTCGCAAGTTCGCCGAACAGTGAACAATTTGGGGTGTTCGCGGCAAATTCGAATGCCGCGGAACACCCTTTAAAAGTCTATGGGAGAAATCAAAAGTGCTAATTTTAAAGGCTTATATGCAAATTATTGTCATAAAAAGTGTTTGGGGACCTGCATAACTTGCATATAAGCCTTTAAAATTAGCACTTTTGATTATTCATGTTCGTGTCCCATAGACTTTAACAGTGTTCGCGTGTTTGAACGAACTTTTTTCCTGTTCGTATGTTCTGGTGCGAACCGAACAGGGGGTTGTTCGGCTCATCCCTAGTCAGGAATAAAGTTGTGGAGAAGTTTAAAGCAGGGTTAGGTTATAAACAAATATCCCAAACTTTGAACATCTCACAGTTCAATCCATCATCTGAAAATGGAAAGAGTATGGCACAACTTCAAACCTACCAAGACATGGCCCTCCACCTAAATTGACAGGCTGGGCAAGGAGAGCATTAACCACTTCAGCCCCGGAGGGATTTACCCCCTTTATGACCAGAGCACTTTTGATAATTTGGCACTGTGCTACTTTAACTGGTAATTGCACGGTCATGCAATACTGTACCCAAATGAAATTTGATCACCTCTGGGATTTTTATTTTTTTTTGCGATATAAACACAAAAGGACCGAACAATTTGCAATGATATTTTCTACCTTTTGTTATAAAAAAAAAATCCAATAAACTAAATTTTAGTCATACATTTAGGCCAAAATGTATTCAGCCACATGTCTTGGGTAAAAAAATTCAATAAGAGTATATTTATTGGTTTTCACAAATGTTATAGCGTCTACAAACTATGGTACATTTACTGGAATTTACGCAGCTTTTAGTTTATGACTGTCAATCTCATTTCTTGAGGTGCTAAAATGGCAGAGCAGTAGAAAACACCTCCAAATTACCCCTTTTTGGAAAGTAGACACCCCAAGGAATTTGCTGAGAGGTATATTGAGCCCATTGAATATTTAATTTTTTTGTCACAAGTGATTGAAAATGACAAAAAAATAATAATTTTACACAAAGTTGTCACTAAAATTATATATTGCTCACACATGCCATGGGTATATGTGGAATTACACCCCAAAATACATTGTGCTGCTTCTCCTGAGTACGGGAATACCACATGCGTGAGACTTTTTGGGAGCCTACCCACGTACAGGAGCCCAAAAACCAATCACCGCCTTCAGAATTTCTGAAGGGCGTAAATTTTTTATTTCACTCCTCACTACCTATTACAGTTTCGGAGGCCATGAAATGCCAAGATAGCACAAAAACCCACCAAATTACCCCATTTTGGAAAGTAGACACCCCAAGCTATTTGCTGAGAGGCATGTTAAGCCCATGGAATATTTTATATTTTTCCACAAGTTTCGAAAAAATTATTATTTTTGCTTTTACACAAAATTGTCACTAAATGATATATTGCTCACACATGCCATGGGTATAGGTGGAATTACAACCCAAAATAAATTCTGCTGCTTCTCCTGAGTATGGGGATACCACATGTGTGAGACTTTTTGGAAGCCTAGCTGCGTACAGGACCCCAAAAACCAATCACCGCCTTCAGGATTTCTAAGGGGCGTACATTTTTGATTTCACTCCTCACTAACCACAGTTTCGGAGGCCATGAAATGCCAAGATAGCACAAAACCCCCCAAAATACTACTACTTTCCAAAATGGGGTCATCTGGGGGGGGGGGGGTTGTACTGTCTTGACATTTCATGGTCTCCAAAACTGTGATAGGTAGTGAGGAATCACCATTTTACTCCCTTAGAAAGCCTGAATGCTGTGATTGGTTTTCGGGGTCCTGTACACGGCTAGGCTCCCAAAAAAGTCTCGTACATGTGGTAACCCTGTACTCAGGAGAAGCAGTAGAATGTATTTTGAGGTGTAATTTCACACATACTCATGCCATGTGTGAGCAATATATCATTTATGTAAAAAAAAAAAAAAAATTGTAATTTTCCCGAAACTTGTGGCAAAGTATTCCATGGACTCAACATGCCTCCCAGAAAATAGCTTTGGGAGTCTACTTTACAAAATGGTGTAAATTGGGGGAGTTTTGTGCTATCTTGACATTTCAGGGCCTCCAAAACTGTGATAGGTAGTGAGGAGTAAAATCACCATTTTACACCCCTTAGAAAGCCTAAAGGCAGTGATTGGTTTTCGGGATCCTGTACGTGACTAGACTCCCAAAAAGTCTCACACGTGGTATCCCCGTACTCAGGAGAAGCAGCAGAATGTATTTTTAGGTGTAATTTAGTGACAACTTTGTGGGAAAAAAATTGTAACTTTCCCAAAACTTGTGGAAAAATATAAAATATTCTATGGACTCAACATGCCTCTCAGCAAATAGCTCTGGGTGTCTACTTTCCAAAAAGGGGTCATTTGGGGGGGTTGAACTGTCCTGGTATTTTATGCCCAACATTAGAAGCTTATGTCACACATCACCCACTCTTCTATCCACTTGAACCACCAAGTCCTTACTGACACTTTTTGTTTACATGAAAAAATTATTATTTTTTTCTAGAAAATTACTTTGAACCTACAGATTAAAATGATGGGTGTCGCAATTTTTTTTCACAAAGTATTTGCGCAGCAATTTTTCAAACACAATTTTTTGGGGAACAAACACCTTTTTGAATCTTAATGCACAAGAACACACTATATTGCCCAAATGTTTGGTGAAATATAAAAGATGATCTTATGCAGACTACATAGATATCAAACACAACATGCTTTAAAATTATGCATACCCGTGCAGCAGTGACAAACTATATACATTTTTAAAAGCATTTAAAAGCCTTTATAGGTTACCACTTTAGATTTACAGAGGAGGTCTACTGGTAGAATTACTGCCCCTGATCTGACATACCTCACATGCAAGGTGCAATTGCTGTTTACATACAACACGAGATCAACGCTTGCATTCACCTTTATTCATTTTGCTTTTTATTTTATTTTTACACTGTCCCTTTAATTTTATTTATTTTTTTATTTTTATTGTTATCACAGGGAGTGTAAATATCCCCTATGATAACAATATGAAGTGACAGGTACTCTTTTTTGAAAAATTTGGGGTCTATTAGACTCTAGATCTTACCTCAGCCCTTAAAACATCTGACCACACCAAGATCAGTGTGATCAGATGCTTTCCCAATTTCCCAATGGCGCTGTTTATATCCAGTGAAACCGGAGTCATGAAATGCTCGTAGCTTCCAGTTTCCTAGGCCATAGAGACGATTGCAGCCATTCTGGTCTCCGATCAGCTCTATGGTCAGCTGGTGGAAACACTTGCTGCATTCTCGGGTAACCCCCTGGGACAGGAGGGTCAGAGAAAATCATGGAAGACGGGGGGATGTTCCCTCCCACTGCTTGTAAAAGCAGTCTAGCGACTAATTAGCCACTAGGATTTCTTTTACATGAAAGCCGACTGCCGGCTGAAAAAAATTATACCAAGATGATACCTAAACTTGCAGGCATCATTCCGGTATAACCTCTCAAAGTCCAGCACCATACCAGTACGTCGCTGGTCCTTGTTGAGTATACAGTATATTGTAATATTCTTTTTTTTCATGCAGCCTGTGGGTTAAATTAAAAAAGAGTACCTAAAAGATTCCACCATTTACATCGATCGGTGGTATGCCCACCATTAGAATACCGCCCTGCATCCACCCACTTCTAATGATGGGCGTACATGCACCGTTCTTTTTTTTCATTCATGGGCTGAGCGAAAAAAAAGAGCCTAACACATTCCTCCATTCACATCGATTGATGTGGATGAAGAAATCTCTGCCAAGAAAAGTAAATAGAAATATAGGCCGAAGCATAGGGGCAATCCACCCCTAATGTCCACCCCTGCCCCTATGCTTCAACATATATGCTCTTTTTTTAACTGTGGTGGTGAAATCACCTCCTACAGCACTGGAGTTGCTGATTTATGTATTGTGAGAGCAAACCCTGTTGCTGTCAAATTAAATAAATCAGTGCTGCAGATGAATGGCGTACCTGTAAAGCAAACAATGGTAAAAATAAATCACAGACTTAATAAAACATTAACTCAATAAAACAACTTTTTTATTGCAACTGGGCCAAAAAGTAAAAAATATATGCTGAGGCATAGGGGCCAGCAGCCCCTAATGTTAGGGGCAATCTGCCCCTAATGTCCACTCCTGCCCTTATGCTTCGGCATATATGCTCTTTTTTTTAACTGTGGTGGTGAAATCACCTCCTACAGCGCTGGATTCACGGATTTACATATTGTGAGAGCAAACCCTGTTGCTATCAAAATAAATTAACCCATGCTGCAGTTGAATGGCGTACCTGCAAAGCAAATAATGGTTAACAATAAAACAAAGTAACATTACAGTATAACAGTAGGACATACCTGCAATGCAAACACGCTAAAACACAGTAACAATAAAACATTGCTAACTGAGGCTGACACCTAACTGATGCTAACTATCTAACCCGTGACACTAATACAGTGTCATCAGAAAAAAGAAAACCTACAGATCTACACTATACTAATGCCACAGTGACAGGAAGTGAAAGAGTTAACTGGAGGTTATCGAGGGGTTAAACCTTTATTAGGGACTATATGGTGGATACCCTAAACCTGGGACTACCGCTAACTGCCCTAACGCTGTTTAGAGTCACAAGTGATACGAATACAGTGATCAGAAAAGAGATCTGTACACTGTATTAGTGACACTGTGACAAGGGGTGTAAGGGTTAACTGGGGGGGTGATCAATGGGTAAAAACCTTTACAGAATATATGATGGTACCCTAAACCTACCTGGACCTAATACCAACTACCACTAACTGCCCTTATGCCTAATTAGTGTTGACTCGGGGGCTGAATACAAATGCACGCCACACTTTTCACATATTTATTTTTAAAGACTGTTGAAAACCATTTATCATTTTCCTTCCGCTTCACAATTATGTGTCACTTTGTGTTGGTCTATCACAAAAAAATCATTTTTGGTTGTAACATGACAAAATGTGGAAAAATTCAAGGCACTGTAGAACATATTGGGCATCCACAGCACATGACATCACTAATGAGATTTACAGGAAACCTGTACTGAAAAAATATGGAGCCTGCCATTCCTGACCTATCTATCTGAATCGCTAGTTGCCTGGCTATCATGCTAATCTAACAGCTTTAATACTTTGTGAAGCACTGGACAAGAACAGGTATGCAAATCAAGACTCCTGACTTCACTCTGACGTTTACATTTTCATGCATGTACTGGGTCAATAGGAATTAAGACTCAACTTTGGGAATATTAAACATTTTCCCTTGCAGTGAGGCTGCGACCGCACTGCAAGAATTAAAAGCTAGTTTTGTCTAGGGGACGGGAAAACTGTTTTACTTACCGGATCCAAACCCGCCCATGTTAAGGACATGTGGCCTGGTATGGTTTAGGAGGGGGGGTGCTCACTCCCCTCCCCCCTTTCCTGCATGCTCAGATAAGGGTCTGGTATGGATTTTGGGGGGCCCCTCGCCATTAAAAAAAAATTGCATGGGGGTTCCCCTCAAAATGCATACCAGACCTAAGGGTCTGGTATGGATTTTAAGGGGGGGCCACGCCTTTCTTTTTATAAATTTTTCCATGGGGATCCCCTTAAAATCCATACCAGACTCAACGAGCCTGGTATGGATTGGGGGGACTCCCATGCCTTTTTAAAATAAAAAAAATATATATATATATATTTCCAACAATGTTTTTTTTTTTCATTCAGCTGTTAGCGGGGAAGCCTGTTGACAGCTGATGACTCCATTGTTAAGGAAGCTTCCGGACCCGCTCCTTAACAACCAGCTATTCACTGTACCCTGATTGGGCAAAGCTTTGTCTGTGCAGCATGAGTGCATTGTGCGGCCCTCGGCGGGCGAACATCCTGTTGAGTACCCCGCAAATTACAGTGTTCACCAAACGGGCGAACAGCTGTTGTTCGGGCTGAATTTTTGCTCAGTTCGAACTTTTTGCCCAACTCTAGCAAACACTACCATTATGCTAAGATTTAAAAATGTAACATTCATTATATATAATTTTCCTGATAACTTGCTGATTGAACAGGGTTTTAGAGTGCCTCTGTGTAGGCTGCCAGTCTTGTGACAGCCATTCTCTGTTTCCATTTTTCCTCTTTTGTTCAGTAAGGTGAATCGAGATTGTGAATAATTTCTTTTTAAATCATTAAGGAGCAATTCATGCTTAATTGCCTTGACTGGAGAGAGATTGAGATGGCTAGAGCTGAAGATCCATGGCTCACAAGACAGCAATCTCAGGATATAGTGTTTGTTTTTCTTAGAATACGACTAAAACTATTTGATAAACTAGGATGAACTGGTGTACCCCTGAGAAGAAAAGAGCTGAGGATACTTGTGTCACAAAACTGATGTCTATTTTTATTAGAACACTCACATATTATAACCAGATATAACACTGACAAGGCGCTCCTGAAATGACATGCGGGTGTCATATATGCCCGAGGTCTTATCATATCATGCATATATGACACCCACATGTCATTTCAGGTGCGCCTTGTCAGTGCTATGTTCTCATGTGTTTCTCGCCACTATCCCAGTGGTCACTCTGAGCCAGCCATTCTAAATGACTATTATATAAACTGGGATGGACTGATGTACCACTACAAGATCAGAAGAAAAGAGTCCCAGTCAGGTCCACTTCATTACCTGTATTTCCATGTAAAATTTTCCATTCTGACTGGAGAATACACTCAGTAAGCTACTGTGATCCTATGGAAGCTGTTTTAAAATGCAGAGGTCCGGATAAACTATATATCAAGGTCTGCATCAGTGGTTCCTGGTATTGTCAAGCGGTCATTCCATAGGGAGGAGTTTCTAGAGAGTTCTCACAAGAAGAAGACACGATTCATCCAAGACACTCACAACACATTGTATGCTCTTATGTCAGCTTGCAGACATATCAAACCTAAAAAGGTCACTAGGTAATAACTGTAGTTTGTATTTTGTTAATCTGCTCCCATGTGTTAATAGTACAGAATATACCTTATCACCTGACCTTATCACTT
This sequence comes from Aquarana catesbeiana, assembly GCF_042186555.1. Classification (NCBI taxonomy): domain Eukaryota; kingdom Metazoa; phylum Chordata; class Amphibia; order Anura; family Ranidae; genus Aquarana; species Aquarana catesbeiana. The sequence continues at coordinate 93,896,837 of NC_133328.1, forward strand.
GTCACAATCAAAAAAAGCACAAACAAAATGATATAAAGAATAGTATGCAATATATAATATAATAATACCAAAACAAAATAAAGTTAATTGTATAAATTTACCAAGGCCAAATTACAGTTAATTATTTGTCACTTTATCCCATCCTTTCCTCTAACCCCAAATGCATTGTTAATGCAGGCCGCACACACCACCACATTATACATATTGATCCTACACTAAACAACGTGTGAAAAAATTGTTTGCTGCATTTACATTGTATAAAATGATTGCTTCCTAGTTCATCATATATTACAGTGTAATAATAGATCAGTGCCAGCTCTAAATAAGATGTTATGTCTTATGATTTCAAATGATTTGGTTATGGAAAGTTTTTAGTTACATTTTAATGCATATCTACTTATCATATTGTAGCACCCTGGGGTTTAGTCAGGGAGCTTCTCACAAATATACTTGCCAAGAGTAGTTATCTTGGTCGATTGATAGAGATCTATTGATTTTTCCCTAAGTTTGGCTTTGTTGCACTTTTCTCTTCTACCATTAGGTGGCCGGGAACTTGATGGTACTAGATATGCGAAGGGCAACCCAAGGTCAATGTATGGGTATATGGGGTATCTCAGCCATTGAGCAGGGGTTTTCTTGAATCCCTTGGCCTGCTGGGAGAACCTATATATTCAGGTGAGGTCAGGTGATCTATGTTCTGTGCCACGTGGACGGCTGTCTGGGTGGATGTGTGTCATATGCCCAAGGCTGCTAGGCCGGAAATTGGGCCTATCCCGGGGGCATCTGGCTGCCAGGCTGTGTGAGGGCTTATCCGGAAGTAAGAGGGCAGTGCAGGGATGGGACTGCGGCTTGCAGTTCAACCAGAAGTGATGGTTCTGTTGGCCAAAGAACCAGTCAGTGGTCGGAGGTAGAAGGGAAGCTGTCGCCACAAAGGGACCAGCCACTTTTACCAGGGACCACAGTGAATAACTGAAGAAAGTACCGGAACCATATTCTCACCGAATGGGCACAGTGGAGAATCGGCAAACTTCAGGCGGTGATCAAGTCTGGGACCCAACCCGTGGAGGAGATGCTTGCAGAGCAGCCTTGTAAGTCAAGCCAGGGACCTCACCGGTTAATGCCCCGTACACACGATTGGATTTTCCGACAACAAAACTGTGGATTTTTTTCCGAAGGATGTTGGTTCAAACTTGCCTTGCATACACACGGTCACACAATGTTGGCCCAAAATTCCCAACGTGAGAACGCGGTGACGTACAATACTTACAACGATCCGAGAAAAAGTAAGTTCAATAACCAGTGCGGCTCCTTCTGCTTGATTTAGAGCATGCGTGAACTTTTGTGCGACAGACTTGTGTACACACGATCGTACTTTCCAACAACAAGTTTTGTTGTTGGAAAATTTGAGAACCTGCTCTCAAACATTTGTGTGCGGAAATTCCGACAGCAAATGTTCGATGGAGCATACACATGGTCGGACTTTCTGACAACAAGCTCACATCGAAAATTTCCCGTTGGAAAATCCTACCGTGTGTACACGGCATTAGCAGGGGTGAAGCTTGAGAAGTATTTGGAGTGTCAAGCTAAAGACCCAGCAGGGAAGCGTGGTTGACGCTTGTGGGGATACCACCGCAAACATTGGAGGAGCTCAAGGGATTCAGAGTCAGTGAATCAGTTGGTCTAGTGAGAGACAGGGAGCTCAGTGTTGAAGAACTACAAGAGGCAGTTGTAGTGGAGCTGAAAGAACTGTTACGTTTGAGTTAGGAACTGTTAAAGGACTGTTACCATAGGAGACAGCAATCCTGCATGTGCAGATGTGGCACCTTGCTGGGGCTTTCCCTGCATGGCTGTCTTCCTATTAAAGTCTTGAAGTCTGCAAATTGAATCTGTAACTACTTAAGGGTATCCTGGCCCTAACCCTCTTTCCCCCCAAAATAAAAAAAGGACTGTCAAAAGAAATAAAACCTCTTTTACATCCAAGAAGTGTCTGGCGCCCAATGACTTTCACCATCTTTGCACCCACTATGCCTCATAACCCACTACATATCGAAGGATGTCAGATATCTTTGGCCTTGGAGGTCCTCATTAGACTGGACAAGGCCGGAGACCTTGCTACAATATCAACTTATTAGTCTTTAGATTTGGTGGCTGCATTATTTTTTTTCTTTAGTTTTTTCTTCATTTTCTTTTGGTGGTCCTGTGAATGAGACATTTTCAGTCCTAGGGTGAAACAATCCATCACTGTACCGTATCCCTAAAGAAGCAGTATTGCCACCATAGACTTCTCTCCAAACACCTCCTCCTCTCCTTACTTTCATTTCAGAGAAAGGAGCAGTTTTGTAGCTTACAAAAGATAGCTGAGATGACTGAAAACATTCTTTGTTGGTTCAGTTGACTACACTGGAAGCAGCAAGGACACTGGAATGAAATCAAGAACAACAGATATTTTTCTGTACTGCCAGAAATGTTTTTACCCAACAAAAAAGAAAACGAATGCAGCCACTACATATTAAGACTGGTAATCTACATTATATTATGTTTTTTCTTGGGTTTAGATAATCTTTAACCACTTCAGCTCCTGAAGGTTTACCCTCCTTCATGACCAGGCTGTTTTTTGCGATATGGCACTGCGTTCATTTAACTGACAATTGCACGGGCATGTGATGCTGTATCCCAAAAAAATGTATGTCTTTTTTTCCCCACAAATAGAGCTTTCTTTTGGTGATATTTGATCACCTCTGAATTTTTCACTTTTTGCGCTATAAACAAAACAATACTGTCAATTTAAAAAAAAAATATTTTTTTTACTTTCTGCTATAAAACATACCCAATAAAAAGTGTAAAAAAATCAAATTTCTTCATCAGTTTAAGCAAATAAATATACGACTACATATTTAAAAAATTCAAGCGTATATTGATTGGTTTGCGCAAAAGTTATAGGGGTTGATTTACTAAAGGCAAATAGACTGCACTTTGCAAAGTGCAGTTGCACTCTGCAAGAGCAGTTGCTCCAGAGCTTAGTAAATGAGGAGGAACTCTGCTGATCATCATCCAATCATGTGCAAGCAAAAATGCTGTTTTTTTTATTTTATTTTCCTTGCATATGATTGGGTATTCTTTGCAAAGTGAAGCTTTACCTCATTTACTAAGCTCTGGAGCAACTGCCCTTGCAGAGTGTAACTGCACTTTGCAAAGTGCACAGTTTATATGCCTTTAGTAAATTAACCCCTCGGTGTCTACAAACTATGGTATATTTTTATTTATTAATTTGTTTACTAGTAATGGTGGTGATCAGGAACTTATAGCAGGACTGTGATATTCCAGCAGACAAATTGATCACCTGACACTTTTTGGGGACCAGTGACACTAATACAGTGATCAGTGCTAAAAAAAATCACTGTACTAATGGGGTTAACATCAGGGGTGATCAAAGGGTTTAATGTATGCCTAATTTATGCTTACTAATTGTGGGGGAGGTGTTTGGCTGGAGGAAGGTAAAGATCTGTGTTCCTACTTAGCAGAAACACAGAATCAACACACTCCCCTCTTACAGAACGGTGGTCTGCCTTGTTTACATAGGCAGACTGCCGTTTTGCCTGTGACCTGAACGATCAGCGGGATATTGAGTCTGCCGGAACCGCTGATTGGCTCCCGCTATGTCCAGCCACAGCAGGAGCAGGTCGCCGGTGGCACGTGTGCACGCCTTAGACCCGGAAGTGTCATATCAAGTATGTAAACTAGTACACAGCGGCCGCTGTGCTGCAATATAGGTGCATGGGGTGGTCCGCAAGAGGTTAGAGTATAACTAAAGGTAAAAACTATTTATTTTTTTTTGGATAGAAAGGAAAGGAATTAGAACACCAGTCAGGTTTTATTGTTGTCTGTGCCCCCTTAGGAAGATTCACGCTCTGTGTGTTATGTTCATGATTATGTTGTGTTATGTTTACTATTATCACCAAAAGTGAAAGAAAATCCCACATTTTGAGTTGTCCCCAGAACAAGAATAGAGGTGAAATCTCCTCTGGTGACAATAATTATGGTGATCCTGGTGACCATTAGGAATTCTCTCACTTTGGAGGGATTGCCTCTCATTTCCTGTTTTGGCTATGTAACTGGAAGTGACAGCTCCCCAATGGGACACAGATGGCAAAAAATCTGACAGGGGTTGCAAACTTCCCTTGAGATAAAAAAATAAATAAATAAAGTTTTGCCTATAGTTCTACTTTAAGTCAAAACTGTTTCTTTATTATGTGGTAAATCAATATATAAAAAGATACATTTATTTTTTTTAGACACTAAGGAGTTTGCATAAAAATGGAGAATAGGTACAAAAGTGCAATTATTTCCTACAATGACCAAATGATCCAATGCTTTGTTTAATTTCCCAATGCAGATAAACCCGGCGGCTCTTTTGTTCCTACTTTTTTTTCCAGCATTGGTGGACACACTGACAGTGCCAGTTGTGCTTTGCACAAAGGCCCTGTTAAGATTATCATCAAAGGTAGAACTTTTAGGGTACAGCAGGGACTCCCCCTCCTCTGAAAAGAGATTCACAATCAGCTCATTCTTCAGAAGTGTTTGACAGGCAGTGAAGAAGCATTGTATCACCTTTTCACTGCCTGCTTTAACTCTTCACTACCACGCCACAACCGCATGCATTGCATGGGTTTGCAGAGTGCTTGCAGAGCGACAGGAGTTATAATTCCTGCCACGAGGGTGAAGTATCACAGCCACGGCTTGTGTACCCCCCCTCGGCTGCTGCCTATGTAACTAAACAAGAAGCAGTTGGCTGCAGTTAAACCACAGCGCAACACCGGGTTTTACCACTGCCCAACTGCTAGTGTGAACAAGCCCTGAACTGCCAATGTAAACAAGGCATTTCCCCCTTCTGCCTAGTGACATGATAGACATCTACTGTTCTCAGTGATCAGGAACCGTGATATCTGTTTTTTTTTCAGTAAGCCCACTTAACACCTCGATCGCCCCTAGTGTTAAACCCTTCCCTGCCAGTGTCATTTTTACATGGATCAGTACATTTTTATAGCACTGATCAATGTAATAATGTCGCTGGTCCTCAAAAAGTATAATTTGGGGTCAGATTTGTCTGCCGCAGTCCTGCTAAAAAAAATCGCAGATCACCGTCATTACCAGTAAAAATAATAAAAATAATTAAAAGCCCCTAAATCTATCTCTTAGTTTGTAGATTACGTATTGTAGATGCGATTACTTTTTCGCAAACCAATTAATATATGCCTATTGCAATTATTTTTACCAAAAATGTGTAGAAGAAAATACATCGGCCTAAACTCATGACTAAATTCTTTTTTTTAATATATTTTTGCATATGTATTATAGTAAAAATTGTCTGTTGTTTATAGAGCAAAAAATAAAAACCACAGAGGTGATCAAATACCTCCAAAAGAAAGTTCTATTTGTGGGGGAAACATATTAACATATTAAGAAATGCATTTCCTGAGACAACCGGTTAATGACCACCATATGAACAGGGGGGGCATATAGGTAATTTACGGGAAGGTTGCTCTAGGGGCAATAGGCAGCTATCTCAAGTCATTTCTATCCCATCCATCCATTGCCACCAGAACCAAACTACAGGGAAGAAAGAGAAAAGAATAAGGGGGGGGGGGGATAGAAGAGGGGATAAGGAGGAAGCAAACAAAAGATAAGGAGTGGAGAAGGGGTGGGACCACCACCAACTGCCCTCTCCACCCATGTCTGATGAGTATGCTTTGTTGTATCACACGAGAGGCAAGAATCAGTTGAGACTTCTCACAACCTTTTTTTTATTTTTTATTTTTTTACTTTCAAAATATGTATTGTTTTTTTACAAGCAAGAAACCAACAATAGTAAGTACAAAAGTCATCAAAAACAAATATGCAACAGGAATGGGAGGAAAAAGGAGGATAAATTCCTGGTTATAGAGCCCAGAACAATAAACACAGCAACTGTTCGATCTGGGAGAAGAGCCATGTTCCACCGCTAAAACATCAGATAACCCTCCTCCCAATGCCCACTTTTGGGTTAGAGTAGAGGTTTAATTGCTTTCTGGTGTTTAAATATTCTTAACAAGCAGTAAATGTATGTTTAAATAAGTCCTCGCTAACTTCTGTAGCTGCAATTACTGTGGAGCAACTGACCCTCTAAGTCAGGGGTAGGGAATAGGGTTCTGCGGACCCCGAACAATATGCGGTGTTCGGGGCAAATTCGAAAGCCTCCGTAACACCATTAATGTCTATGGGACACTAACATGAAAAATCAAAAGTGCTCATTTTAAAGGCTTATATGCAAGTTATTGTCATAAAAAGTGTTTGGGGACCTGGTCCTGCCCCAGGGGACATGTATCCATGCAATTTTTTTTTTTTTTAAACGGCCGTTTTTTCGGGAGCAGTGATTTTTTTAATGCTTAAAGTGAAACAATAAAAATGAAATATTCCTTTAAATATCGTACCTGCGGGGTGTCTATAGTATGCATGTAAAGTGGCGCACTTTTCCCGTTTTTAGAACAGTACCGCAGCAAAATGACATTTCTAAAGGAAAAATTGTCATTTAAAACTGATCACGGCTGTAATGAATTGTCGGATCTCGGCAATATAGATAAAATTCATTGAAAAAAAGGGCATGGGTTCCCCCCAGTTCATTACCAGGCCCTTTGGGTCTGGTATGAATATTAAGGGGAACCCCAAACCAAAATTTTTTTTAAAAATTGCGTGGGGGTCCCCCAAAATCGATACCAGGCCCTTCAGGTCTGGTATGGAAATTAAGGGGAACCCTGCGCCAAATAAAAAAAAATGGCGTAGGGGTGCCCCCCTAAAATCCATACCAGACCCTTCAGATCTGGTATGATTTTAAGGGGAACCCTGCACTAAAATTTAAAAAAATGGTGTAGGGGTCCCCCCAAAATCCATACCAGACCCTTATCTGAGCATGCAACCTGGCAAAAGGGAACCAGGAAAAGAGGGGGGATGAGAAAGCGTCCCCCCTCCTGAACCATACCAGGCCACATGCCCTCAACATGGGGAGGGTGCTTTGGGGTCTGACCCCAAAGAACCTTGTCCCCATGTTGATGAGGACAAGGGCCTCATCCCTACAACCCTTGTCCGGTGGTTGTGGGGGTCTGCGGGCGGGGGGCTTATCGGAATCTGGAAGCCCCCTTCAAGAAGAGGGCCCTGAGATCCCGGCCCCCCCCATGTGAATTGGTAACGGGGTATATTGTACCCTTACCATTTCACAAAAAAAGGGTCAATTATGGTAAAAAAGACAAGAGACAACTTGGGACAAGTCCTTTATTAAAAAATAAAAAAATAAAAATTCCAGCGATTTAAATTCGGACCGAAAAAAAAAAAAAAAAGCTGCAACTGTTCCGCCTCCTTGGGAGGCTCCCGCCGAGTGATGCTTCTTCTGGGTGACAATTCTTATATAGCTGAGGGCGGGGCCACCTGGTGATGTAAACAGGTGACCCCGCCCCCCTCTGACACCACGGGGAAGCCATGGGAGGTCCCTGTGTCGTCAGAGGGGGCGTGGTCACCCTTTTACGTCACTGGTGGCCCCGCTCTATATAAGAACTGTCACCCAGAAGAAGCATCACTCGGTGGGAGCCTCCCATAAAGGCAGAACAGTTGCGGCTTTTTTTTTCTTTTTCAGTCTGTCTGGCGGTGTGAATTTACATCGCTGGACATTTTTTTTTTTTTTAATAAAGGACTTGTCCCAAGCTATCTCTTGTCTTTTTTACCATTTTGACACTTTTTTTGTGAAATGGTACCCCGTTACCAATTCACATGGGTGGCGGGATCTGGGGGTCCCCATGTTAAAGGGGGCTTCCAGACTCCGATAAGCCCCCGCCCGCATACCCCCACAACCAACGGGCAAGGGTTGTGGGAATGAGGCCTTTGACATCAACATGGGGACAAGGTGCTTTGGGGGGCTGGGGGCTACTTCAAAGCACCCTCCCCATGTTGAGGGCATGTGGCCTGGTTCAGGAGGGGGGGGTGCTGTCTCATCCCCCCTCTTTTCCTCTGGCCTGCCAGGTTGCATGCTCAGATAAGGGTCTGGTATGGATTTTAGGGGGACCCCTACACCATTTTTTTTTTAATTTGGACCCAGGGTTCCCCTTAAAATCCATATCAGGCCTGAAGGGCCTGGTATGGATTGTAGGGGGACCCCCACTCAATTTGTTTTTTTTTATCTTGGTTCGGGGTTCCCCTTAATATTCATACCAGACCAAAAGGGCCTGGTAATGGACTGGGGAGGGGGAACCCATGCCCTTTTTTTCAATGAGTTTTATCTATATTGCCGAGACCCGACAATTCATTACAGCCGCAATCAGTTTTAAATGACAATTTTTCCTTTAGAAATTTCATTTTGTACTGTTCTAAACACTGGAAAAATGCGCCACTTTACAGGCATACTATAGACATCCTCCAGGCACGATATTTAAAGGAATATTTAATTTTAATTGTTTCACTTTAAGCATTAAAAAAAATCACTGCTCCCTAAAAAACAGACGTTTAAAAAAAAAAAAAATTTGCATTGATACATGTACCCTGGGGCAGGTCCCAGGTCCCCAAACACTTTTTATGACAATAACTTGCATACAAGCCTTTAAAATGAGCACTTTTGATTTTTCATGTCCGTGTCCCATAGACTTTAACGGTGTTTGTGTGTTGTTCCAAATTTTTTGCCTGTTCGGTATGTTCTGGTGCGAACCAAACCGGGGGGTGTTCGGCTCATCCCTAGTAGGCAACCTTAAAGAGGTGGAACTCTACCTGAACAACATGGGAAAAGTCATAGATCACCAGCCACAGTGTCGCTTCCTCACACCAGTTTTAAAGCTGTAATTGCCGTACTACCGTTTTGCAATCATGTGCATTGCATAGCAATCATGGGTTTAAATCAAGTGGTGAGGAGGCAACATATCACCTTCTCACCACCTGTCAAACACACTCAGATCACTTTTTGGAGGAGCAGCAGTGCTTACTGCACTTGTGAATGAGCCCTTAGTTGCATTCAGCAGCGGCACTCTTAGGGCTCGTTCACAAGTAAAGCTCTGCAGTTGAGTTGTGGTTTTACCACTCCTATCCCTACCCCCTTTAGCTGCTGAGACAGCAGCCAAAGGTGTACACATGCTGCAGCATGAAATAAGTCCCCTGTTGCTTTTGGTGCATGCTACCACCTGCCAAATGGTGCCACTCAACATGGGACAGGAGCCAGCACTACAGAGGAGGCATTGGCTTATGCAGCTTTTGCTCTCTAATACAGCTCCAACTTTACAAGTAGTCCTTCTGCATTGCACTCTGTTTGATGCTGAGACATTGGGTCAGCATGCCCAGACCGTGATCTACCAGTCACCTGTCCGAGATCTACTGGTAGATCGCGATCTACAGGTTGATGACCCCCGCTCTAAGTTCTCGAGTCATTCTTTCAGCAGGCCAACTCCCTCTGATCTCCTTTTCAAGACTTCTGTTCTGTGCTTACATTTGAGATTAGACAACTGGGAGACTGTCAAGTTACTACTGGAAGGTGGGAGCATGGTTAGTTGATCTGGCTTACACAATGACTTCAATGCCTCTGCTGTGAACTTTGAGTATGAACTACTCAACAGTACCTGCAGCTACAGAGGACAATATGGGTTTGTTTTGAAGGTCAAGTCCTCACTAACCTATGTAGCTGTACTTACTGTGGAGCTACTGACCCACTAAGTTCTCAGGTCATTCGTTCAGCAGCTCCCTCTGATTCTCTTCTCAAGACTTCTGCTTTGTGTTTACATTTGAGATTAGACAACTGGGGACTGTCAAGTCACTACTGGGAGAATGGAGCAGGATGCATTAATCTGGCTTACACACTGACCTTAAGGTTTCAGCTGTGAACTTTGAGTATGACTTACTCCACAGTACCTGCAGCTACAGAGGGCAATGAGAGTTTGTTTTGAAGGTCATTTACATATTTAAAGGCTCCTAGCCTGGCCAAAGTTACACTTTTAAAAATAAACTCAAGCCTTTATTGAGGCTAAGATAAAGTAAAAAAGTATTAGATCAGTGGTTAGTTTTTTTTTTTTTTGCTGTGAGCTGAACTTTTCATTTCCACTCTAGAAAACATTCTCAGTATATTCTTATAGAGATTCCTGCCAGGGATTCTGCTAACATCTTCTATTGGATTTCCCAAAGGAATATGTAATATGAACACTAGAGAGCAATATCTCACAGCAATACCCTAAATGTCACCAGAATAGAGGATGAGATGACAATCTCCAAAGCAGACATGGGCAACAACAAAACATTGACAAAAGATCTTTTTTTCGCTGTGGCTTAGATTTGGCTGGTGACCAACTCTACCAAGCAATTACTGACAGTGAAATGTTTATGTGACAGAACCACAGCGCTGACTTCCCCTTTTCCTCTACAACACAATGTTACCTTACTAAATAACAATATTACCAACATTTAGGTGTGAAGCATCACAAGTCCATGAATCTAAACCCCTTTGATGAAGTCACGTGTTCAGTGACTGGAAGTATCCTACTTAGCTGTACTCAGGAGTCTTAGATTGTAAGTTACTATTTTTGTTTTAATAAATGGATTGATTTTACTACACTATGGAGCCCCCTTCTTTATTGCATGACCCTGCAACATCGGATGAGCTCAAAGTCCACCTTGGTATTGGGATTGCTGTGATCTTCTGTCGGGATCGATCGAACGCTGAAGTTCCTGGATATATACATACCAAAGCTTGAGTTGCCCTGTAGGGGTCTCTATATGAGGTGAGAGGCTGGGGGAAATGAGTGGCGCACCGCGGATGGTAATATTCATTGGGTGAAGTGGATTTCGTTAGATTTTATTGCACATGCACTTTTGTTTTTTTACATGAACTGTCACTTGAAGATTTGTCCTTTCTATATCGGACTTTGATCTTACCACTAGCACTTTTCGAACATTGTCACACTTTATTGCTTTGTTTACACTTTATTAGAAATACTTGTTATTATTATATTATTCATGATGTTGAAGATTTTTTGCTCCTGACCATTCAGCACCTTATTTTTTAGCACAGTTGTGGAAGCAATATTTTGTTATTTGTGTTTAGTACCATTATGAATGTTTACTATTGTTTTACCTTATTGGAGATTAGCAGCATTTGAGCATTTAGTATATTAGCATCAGTACGTTTTGGAAGTGTTTTTTTATTCAGTGTGTTATCACACTTATTATTGTTTATTTTCTTTTAGTTAATGCCACATACCTATTTACTCATTTAATTTCTGTGTGGGAACACTTTCATATGTCGGCAGCTTCTCCAATCCTTATCTTTGTTTATTTGAGTCAGTCTGGTTTTGCGCATTCGTTTCTTTCCCTTCATTTTTATAACAGAGATGCCAGATGTACATTGATTCAGTATTGAGTGTGCTTTGCATGAACATACAAGATGATGTAGATGGAGCAACAGTCTCGCTAATGTGCTATATGGTACTATGGTGTCCGTTTATGAAGCAGTGATCAGCGGTGATCCCGAGGATCGCCGCTGATCACAGTCCATAAACAGTTTATGAAACAGTGATAATCGGGGAGAACATGTTTGAACTTGTTCTCCCGCCGATTATCTCTACACACGGAGAATCCTCATTGAATGACACAGAAAGGGCCAGTTTATGAAGCGGTGATCTCACTGCTTCACTGGCGATCTGAGTCAGAATTCACACTCCCAGGTTCACCAGCTCAGAGATGGTGAATCGGGGAGTGAAGAGGAAATCTGGGGGGATCTGAGGGGGAAGGAGGAAGATTTTTAACTTCCTTATGCCTCGTTCAGACCCCCCAACACTGTAAGCATGTCCCCCTGTCATATTTATGTGTATACATATATATATACATATATACATATAATGTGTATATGTATATATATATAATGTATGTGTATATACTTTATAATGTGTGTGTGTGTATACATATGTATATAATGTAGGGGGACTCATTATTTTATTAACAGTAATTCATGCTGTCTGTCCGTGTATTGAGCGGTGATAATTTATCACTGCTTAATAAACTGACATCTCTGTATTTCTGGTGCTGTAATCTCGTAAAGTCTCACGAGATTCCAGTATCAGGAGCTGTTCTCCACTGTTGAAAGCATTTGTAGATCTCTTCACTCCTCCAAAGGTGAAGCGATCTACAAAGCTTCATAAACTGGCACACAGAGGAGAAAGATCTTCACTGTGAATGCCGGAGAACGAAGCAGTGAATAGATTTCACTGCTTCATAAACGGACACCTATATACTACTACCTGCTTGTGGTGAAATTTCAGTGCATGCTTTTAAAGCTGTCAAACAATTCTAAAATGTGTCCCCCATAAAGAAACTCATGTAATCTCTAAACTCTTTACCTATGAGTGCACATCCTGGTGATATTCCCTTTTGTAAGCTGCTATCCTTTCATCTGTAAAAAGCATCTCTCTAGAATTGGCACATAAGATCACAAAAATCACATTTCCCGATACACCTTTGTATGTTTCCAAAGTTGTGCAAAGAAGCAGCTTGACTTATTGTGTGATGTTTCAATGAGTTTCTAATGAAAAGGCGAACTATAATATTATATTATTGCAAGCTATATGTAGGTGCTAGCAGGAAATATTAGTCAAAACTACACGTCTTTTATTCCCAAAGATTTCTTGTGATATGATATGATATGATATGACTGATCTTACTGCTTGTTCAAACACAACCTGAACAGTTCCTTGTTAGGTGTTCCCATTCGTCTGAAAATTTGGAAAACCTAGATGGGGCTGGCAGTCGCAGAAATGGAGATACACTGTACATCTCCAAGTCTATAAGCAGAAATGTTCCAAACATGCTGAGTCAATAGTATCAAAAAGAATGAATTTAAACTTAGTTGTCAGTCTTTTCTGTGTATTTAAATCTAAATATGCATACATTCAGAAGTAAATAATTCACAGTGGCAAATCTGGAATCTAGCAGACAGTGCAGTGAAGACACTTTTGATTAGTAACCTATGGATTGGTTACTACAGGTTGTAGTAATGATCATGTTGTATTGTGATATTGAGTAAGCATACATACTTTGTGTCCCATTTTATCCCATATTGACTTTCCTCAATATATTTTCTTAAGTTTTTACACATACACACACACACACACACACATACAACACTGATGAAAAACTCACTTTATGTACAAAGGGAACACAATCATTTTTTAACTGATTACAGCTTAAAATATCAGCCTGTGTTTGTCATATAACCTTATGCTTAGACAATAACTGAATGACAACTAAATGAAAACTAATATATATATATATATATATATATATATATATATATATATATACACTATATTACCAAAAGTATTGGGACCCTGCCTTTACACGCACATAAACTTTAATGGCATCCCAGTCTTAGTCCGTAGAGTTCAGTATTGAGTTGGCCCACCCTTTGCAGCTACAACTACAACTACAGCTACAACTACAGCTTCAACTCTTCTTGGAAGGCTGTGCACAAGGTTTAGAAGTGTGTCTATGGGATTGTTTGACCAATCTTCCAGAAGCAAATTTGTGAGGTCAGACACTGATATGGATGAGAATGCCTGTTCTATCAAGTTGAGGTCAGGACTCTGTGCAGGCCAGTCAAGTTCTTCCACCCCAAACTCGCTCATCCATGTCTTTATGGACCTTGCTTTGTGCACTGGTCCAAATCATTTTGTGGAGGGAGGATTATGGTGTGGGGTTGTTTTTTAGGGGTTGGGCTTGGACCCTTAGTTCCAGTGAAGGGAACTCTTAAGGTGTCAGCATACCAAGACATTTTGGACAATTTCATGCTCCCAACTTTGTGGGAACAGTTTGGAGATGGCCCCTTCCTGTTCCAACATGACTTCGCACCAGTGCAAAAAGCAAGGTCCATAAAAACATGGATGAGCGAGTTTGAGGTGGAAGAACTTGACTGGCCAGCACAGAGTCCTGACCTCAACCCAATAGAACACCTTTGGGATGAATTAATGCACAGACTGCGAGCCAGGCCTTCTCATCCACATCAGTGCCTAACTTCACAAATGCGCTTCTGGAAGAATGGTCAAACATTCCCTCAAACACACTCCTAAACCTTGTGGACAGCGTTCCCAGAAGAGATGAAGCTGTAAAGGGTGGGCCAAATCAATATTGAACCCTACGCACTAAAGCTCGGTTCACACCAGTGCATGGTGTGGGATCGCATTTGTTTTGCACCGCATTGCAGTGCAAATCACATGCGATATCCAAGCGATGCGATTTCAGCCATACAGATAGTATGGCTAAAGTCACGTTCGAACCAAATTGGCACAGGACCATTTTTTTGGTCTGCACCAGATTTGGATCGCATGGGTGTTCACAACCATGCGATCCAATTCCTGTGCGAACTGTCAGTTCGCAGTACGATATGCAAGCTGAAATGAGGGTGTCATTAACATTGTATTGACACTCCCTGCAGTTTGCATATGGCAGTGTGAAGTGCCTTGCAAGTCAGGTGTGAATCGGGAACTAGGGATGGGCGAATGGTTCGGCCTGAGCATAATTTCGGGCCGAACTTTGGTTGTTCTAATGTTCTGTGAACACCGAACAATATGCGGTGTTCGGGGCAATCTCGAAAGCCGCCGGAACATCGTTAAAGTCGGTGTTCCAGCGGCTTTAATCAGACATTAACATGAAAAATCAAAAGTGTTCATTTTAAAGGCTAATATGCAAGTTATTGTCATAAAAAGTGTTTGGAGACCCGGGTCCTGCCCCAGGGAACATGTATCAATGAAATTTTTTTTTTGAAACGGCTGTTTTTTTCGGGAGCAGTGATTTTTTTTAATGCTTTTTAAAGTGAAACAATAAAAATGAAATATTCCTTTAAATATCGTGCCTGGGGGGTGTCTATAGTATGCCTGTAAAGTGGTGCATTTTTCCCATGTTTAGAACAGTACCACAGCAAAATTACATTTCTAAAGGAAAAATTGTCATTTAAAACTGATCGCGGCTGTAATGAATTGTCGGGTCTCGGCAATATAGACTAAAATCATTAAAAAAAAGAGCATGGGATCCCCCCCCCCAGTCTATTACCAGGCACTTTGGGTCTGGTAAGATAATATTAAGGGGAACCCCGAACCAAAATTTAAAAAAAAAATGCATGGGGGTCCCCCTAAAATCCATACCAGGCCCTTCGGGTCTGATATGGAAATTAAGGGGAACACTGCGCCAAATTTTTTAAAAAATGGCATGATATTTAAAGGAATATTTCGTTTTTTGTGTTTCACTTTAAGCATTAAAAAAATCATCGCTCCTGAAAAAAAAATTTTTTTTGCATTGATACATGTCCCCTGGGGCAGGAACCAGGTCCCCAAACACTTTTTTTGACAATAACTTGCATATAAGCCTTTAAAATGAGCACTTTTGATTATTCATGTTCTTGTCCCATAGACTTTAACGGTGTTCGTGTGTTCTGTCCAATTTTTTGCCTGTTCGGTAAGTTCTGGTGTGAACTGAACCGGGGGGTGTCTGGCCCATCCCTAGCAGGAACCCGTGGTGGATTTGTAAGGTTCCCGCATCACACAAGTGTGAACCGGGACTAAGACTGGGATGCCATTAAAGTTCATTTGCCTGTAAAAGTAGGTGTCCCAATACTTTTGGTAATATAGTATATTTTCTTAAGTTTTTACATACACACATACAACACTGATGAAAAACTCACTTTATGTACAAAGGGAACACAAATGTTTTATTTAAATATATAATATATATATATATATATATATATATATATATATATATATATATATATATATATATATTAAACTGATTACAGCTTAAAATATTAGCCTGTATTAGTCTGTGTTAGCCTGTGTTAGTCATGCTTGGACAATAACCGAATGGCAACCTAAATTAAAAACAAACAAAAAAAAAACCCAAAACAAGCAAAAAATAAAATAAAATAAATATATACAGTAAAACCTTGGATTGTGAGCATTATTCGTTCCAGAAACATGCTTGTAATCCAAAGCACTCTTATATCAAAGCAAATTTTCCCATAAGAAATAATGGAAACTCAAATGATTCATTCCACAACCGTTTATCCATAAGTCCTTCAGTTAATAGTCCATATAAAAAAGATTATAGCAATGTGATAGGTTGTGTAACCATAAAATGTCCATCCACAAATGGAAGCCACAAGGGGATTAGAAGCAAAATCCATCAGGAGCTACAGAGTATAAGAGAAGAGAGGCGCCCCTAAGTGTATGAAAGTAAAACATTTAGCAACTCACATGGTTGATGATTAAAAGCAGCACATCTAAGAATGCACATAGACAATCCCCTGCACTGCCAGCTCTCATCGCTGTCAATCTGCAATCATGACCCGGGAAGACTACCCTGCAGTAGAGTGATCTGAAAGTGAGGCTTGAATCGCTTGTGGAGCGCAGCATGGAAGGAATGACATTGATGGTGGTGCAGAGGATGATCTATGTGGACAGCTTTACCTGGGATGCCTGCATACTTATTTATTTATTTCAGGTACTTATATAGTGCTGTCAATTTACGCAGCGCTTTACATTTACATACATTGTACATTCACATCAGTCCCTACCCTCAAGGAGCTTAAAATCTAAGGTCCCTAAATCACATTCATACATACTAGGGACAATTTAGACAGGATCCAATTAGCCTACCAGCACGTCTCTGGAGTGTGGGAGGAAACCGAAGTACCCGGAGGAAACCCACGCAGACACAGGGAGAGCATGCAAACTCCAGGCAGGTAGTGTTTTGGTTGGGATTCAAACCAGCGGCCCTTCTTACTGCTAGGCGAAAGTGCTACCCACTACACTACTGTGCTACCCCACTTAGATGTGCCTCTTTTAATCATCAGCCATGTGAGTTGCTAAATGTTGTACCTTAATTAATGTAACCATATTGCTACACTTAGAGGCAACTCTCTCCTCTTTTATACTCAGTTGTAATCTGATGCTACTTGTAAATTAAGACATCGCTTGTATATCATGTCAAAATGTATTTACAGTATAATAAGTATATATATATATATATATATATATATATATATATATATATATATATATACACACACACACATATGTATATATACTGCTACTGCATGGTTCTACAATGGAAAGTCCCTCCAACTTGCTCTTGAATATATATGTATAGTATATTGTATATATACATATAGTATATTGTTGCTTATATTTGCACTGATCACAGCTTAAAGTATTAGCCTGTGTCAGCCATAGAACCTTATATGCTTGGACAGATGATGACTAAATAGAACAGAGCAGCTGACAGCCCTCCCATCGCTATATATCTGGCAGAACACAGGAAGAGGATGATAAAGATGAGCAGGCTTGTCACTTTCAGCATGCCACCGATCCTATTAAAGGCATGTACTGTCATGAACACTTTACTGTAAATCAATAAAAGACAACAGGAATGTAGAGTGATCGCCTTCCTCTTGGCTTATATAAACACATCCTATTCAGATTCCTCCACTATCAGAACCTTTAGATGTCATTTTTGCCGACAAAAAAGAAAATGCCAAGACAAGCTTAACTTCCCAGGAGGAGAGGTTCAGCCTCAGCTCTCTCTACACACTCGCTGCAGCCTGGTTGCATTTTTATCAGGTGCAGGGAGAGAATGCAGGCGATGAGATGATGACATTCCTCCATCCTGTACACTCCGGGCACAGGGCTCTACATTCAGCACCAGGCGTGTGGACAGCTCCGCTGACAACTTTATCCGACACCATGGCCAGCACTACTTGTCTGCTATGGGAACGACACTTGCACATTATGACAACTCTACCAGCTTTAGAACTAGCCTCCAGCACACAGCAGGTTAATATAAAAGAGACCATCTCATCCTACCTTGGGCCCCTTGCTGGGGGGGCATCTGACATTATTGGATGCTCCGGCAGTCTGATTCATGGTCCTACAATGGAAAGTCCCTCCAACTTGCTCTTGAAGTCCCTAGGCAAGTCTTCCAGGAGTTGCAATCATCTGGAAGGTGTCAGCGCTGAAAAGTCCCAAGGCTGGAGATCGCTGCTCAGTGTGCACTCCGCACACGACCCCCGGGGCTGCAGGATACTCAAGCCGAGCTGCTCCCAGGGTTCCTGAATGTCTAGGAGATAGAGTTCGGAGGAAGAGATCTCTGGCAAGGTTCTGTGCTGATCAAGTAAGGTCCTCAAGGCAGTGCAGCTCCACCTCTGTCCGATATCACTGGAGATGGCAGATCTTGCGCTCAGCCTGGGTACAGTCAGTGTATATATATATATGTTTGCAGTCAGTGTATACAGCACTCACTGTTGTTTCTTCATGAAAGTTCCCAAACAGCTCCACTCAGCAGCTGTACCTGTCACAGAGCTGACAATTCCTCCCTCTTCATTCTACAATACACTGATCACATGTTACCATGCCACCTCCACTTCTTCTAGGGACCAGTTGGCCATGCCTTTGTCACCTGCTGGACTGCTTCTTCTGACAATACCTTTGTCTGGGTTGTCTGGAGGTAGACAGGTATTGCTGGATCCTGCACACCTTTAAAACAGAGGTTTGCTTGTTTGTTTCATATTGCCAATACAATTATCTAAACCCCAAACCAAAAATGTGATATATTGTAGATTATTAATCCTTGGTGTGGTGGCTGCATTTGTTTTTTTGTTTGTTTGTTTGTTTTTTTCAAGCTTCTTTTGCTTTGTTTTCAGGCTCCATGTACATTCTAAGCTAAAAAAAAAAAAAAATGCCAGAAACGCACTTGATGAAAAACGCTCATAATAGCGTCTTGGCGCCAGCTTTTAGCAGCAGTTAGGAGCATTCAGCATCTTTTTCTGCTGCAAATCGATCCCAAAAACACCAAAAATCTACCAAAAAAAAAAAAATTCTGATTTTGCAAATCATGCTGCATTTTGCAAACTGATTGCGGGGTGTCATTAACGTAAACGCTTACAGACTAGAAGATTTCCCCCTTTAATGACCAGACCATTTTTTGTGTTACGGCACTACATCGCTTTGACTGACAATTGCGCAGTCGTGCTACGTTGTACCCAAACAAAATTGACATCCTTTTTTTCCCCACAAATAGACCTTTCTTTTGGTGGTATTTGATCACCTCTGCAGTCTTTATTTTTTGCACTATAAACAATAAAGTGTGACAATTTTGAAAAAAAACAATATGTTTTACTTTTTGATGTAATAAATGTCTTAAAAAATAATAATAAAAAAAAATTTCTTCATCAGTTTAGGCCAATATGTATTCTTCTACATATGTTTGGTAAAAAAAAAAATCGCAATAAGCTTATATTGATTGGTTTGCGCAAAAGTTATAGTGTTTACAAAATAGGGGATAGAGTTATGGCATTTTTATTTTATAATTTTTACTAGTAATGGTGGTGATTTGCAATTTTTTAGTGGGACTGCGACATTGTGGTGGACAGATCAGACACGTTTGACACTTTTTTTGGACCATTGACATTCATACAGCGATCAGTGCTATAAAAATGCACTGATTACTGTGTAAATGTCACTGGCAGGGAAGGGGTTAACACTAGGGGGCGATCAAGGGGTTAAATGTGTTCCCTGGGAGGTGTTTCTAACTGTGGGGGGATGGGACTGACTGGAGGAGGATAGAAGTCGCTTTTCCAAATCACTAGGAACAGCAGGTCTCTCTCTCCTCCCCTGTCAGAATGGGGATCTTTCTGTTTACATTGACAGATCCCCTTTATGGCTCTCTTTTCTTTGATTGGGTGGGCGGCGGACATGCGCATCGGGTCCCCCACCTCTGGCTGCGCATGCGCCTGCTAAGGCTCTTAAAGGAGCTGACGTACACCTATGACAATTTGCCGGAAGGAGCTGACCTGCCGCAGTATAATGACGACAGCTGGTCGGCAAGTGGATAACATACTCTCCGCAATCAGTTCGCATGGACGGGTTGCAATTTAGATCAGGGATATGTGGTGAGGTCAGTGACTGGTGAGGCACTGGCTAGTATCAGAGCCAGATACACACAGGTCACGTATGCCGCGAACATTAGAGCGAGAGCAGTATTTCTAGCACTAGACCTCTAACCATGTAACCAGTAAATAAAAATGTAAGCGTTCCTATGGAGATTTTTCAGTACTGAAGCTTGGTGCCATTCCACAAGTGTGCGCAATTTTAAATCGTGACATGTTAGGTATCTATTTACTCGGCGTAACATCATCTTTTAGATTATATTCATAAAAATTGGGCTAACTTTAGTGGGTTTTTTAATTTTTTTTATTCATGAAAGTTTCTTTCCAAAAAAAATGTGTTTGAAAAATTGCTGCGCAAATACCATGTAACATAAAAAGTTGCAATGACCACCGTTTTATTCCCTAGGGTGTCTTCTAAAACAATATATATAATGTTTGGGGTTCTGAGAAATTTTCTAGGAAAAAACTTGTAGGAGAGAAGTGTCAGAATTGGCCTGGGTGGCAAGGGGTTAATTACCATAAGTAAGTAATATACAAATAATTATTATATATTGTTTTTAAGGTAATTTACTATATTTTTAAAAATTGTACTCAAGCATGTGGCTTAACGGACAAATTACCGAAGTTTGAAGTTATAACTTCCAACCAGTAATTTCACAGTAAATAGATGAATAATAAATGATTATGTTATAACATAAGGCATAATAATATATGATTTGGCTTGAGTAAAACAGTACCTTTTCAGCAGCAGAAGATTCTCATTCTCCCTCTTAACTGTGTGAGAAAAACATGGGATTGTGGGTAAATCTTATACCCACAAACCCATGTTTTTTTCCTTGTAGTTAAGAGGGCTGGGCTGGAAGGGAGCATTTGTCTTTAAGACAAATGCCCCTTCAAAAACACTGCAGTGAGAGGCGTGCCTCCACTGCAACATTTTTATTGGACAGCTGGGGCCAATGGTACTTTACCATTGGTCCAAGACTGCAAGCTGTCCATTGAGCTCAGTGCTTCTGACAAGAAGTGAGGAGAGGCACTGTGGTGTCCTTTTATGAAACTGAGATCAGCGGCGATCCCGAGTCTCACCGCTGATCTCAGCTCATTACCAGTTTATGAAACTGAGATAATCAGCGGAGAACATGTTCTCCGCTGATTATCTCAGCACAGTGAGAATTTGTAACTGATTTCACAGAAACGGCCAGTTTATGAAGGTACGATCTCAGCACCTCACTGGCGATCTGTGACAGAATTCTCACTTTCTGATTCACCATTTCAGAAGTGGAGAATCAGAGTGAGAAGCCTGAAACTGGCTGATATTCTGGAGAAAGCAAGAAGTCTTTTGACTTCTTTCTTTCACCAAACAGTCAGAGCACACCTTCCCCACCATTACACACCCCAAAACCAGCAGGATAGGAATTTATAATATATATATATATATATACACACACACACACACACACACACACACACACACACACACACACACACACACACACACACATATATATATACATATATATCTATATCTATCTATATCTATCTATATATAGATATATATATATTTTTTTAGATGTTCACGTCTCTGGCTGGGTTCACACTTGTGCGATGCGTGAACCAGCGTGATTCCTGTGCGGGTTTTCACATCGCACCTACATTGACATCTGCGCACCACTGCGGGTGTCAATGTAAAGTTAATGACACCCCCAGATCATTTCACAGATCGCAGTGCGAACTATGTAATGGTGCAGGAATCGGATCGCATGGGTGTTCACACCCATGCGATCCGATTCCAGTGCGGACCAAATAAAGGGTCCTGTACCATTTTGGTGCAAATGCAATATGATTTAGGGCCAGTTCCCACTGCTGCGGTGTCCGAGATCGGATGTGATTCGCACCGCACTGCAAAATCACATCCGATCTCTGTGCGATGCGATTTCAGCCATACAGATAGTATTGCTAAATTTGCATTGCCCTCGGACCAAACTCTTACAGGACCCTTTTTTGGTACACAGCAGAATCGGATCGCATGGGTGTTCACACCCATGCGATTCGATTACTGTCCGAGTTTGCAGATCGCACTGCGATATGCGAACTGATTTGGGGATGTTGTTAACTTTTAGGCCCAGTTCACACTTGTGCGATGCCGGACATCGCACAGGCATCGCATGTTATTCGCAGCACACTGCCATTCACATTACATGCGATGTCTGTGCGGTGCGATATCAGCTGTACAGATAGTATGGCTGATATCGCACCGCATTCGGTGCAAACACGCACAGGACCCTTTTTTCTGTTTGGACCAGAATCGGATCGCATGTGTGTTCACACATATGCGATCCGATTCATGTCCGAACTGTCAGTTCGCAGTGCGATATGCAAGCTGATCTGGGGGTGTCCTTAACAATGTATTGACACTCCCCAGCGATTCGCATATGGCAGTGTGAACAGACATGCGAGTCGGTGCGATGCGGGAACCCGCAGTGGATTCGCAGTGTTCTCGCATCGCACCAGTTTATCAATTTTTATGTTTATCTATAATGAAATATATTTTATTTTAATTTATTAATAAATATTTATACTTGTATACTTTATTAAAATTATTTTTTTAATGATTATAAATGTATTTTGCATTTATATGAATGGTGTATAGCTGCATTACATTCATTTACTATACACCATTCACATTTAAATAGGGACATGTATGATCTTTAAATATTGATAAAAACAATGTTTTTTTTATAATTAGGTTAATGTATATTGTGTAGGGGGAATTTAACTTTATTATTTTATTAATATGTTGGACAATAATGTGTGCTGATTTGTGTTAAACTTTTGTATTTTATGGTTCCTCATACTGTAATCCCGCTATATCACACGAGATTATAGTGAGAGGAGCCATTCTCAGGAGTTCCCGGCGTTTGTAGATCGCTCCTCAACTCAACATGAGAAGCGATCTACACACTTTCATAAACAGGCACTCAGAGGAGAGCGATCTCCTCTGAGAATGCCTGAGAACTGAAAAGCGGTATTTTTACCGCACTTTCATAAAAGGACACCTGTGAGCTCATCCTCTCAGTCTGCTGCAAACAGAGAGTTGCCAGCTTGTATTCAAACTGGCCACTCTGTATGTAGCTTCTGACAGGTTGCACAAGGAGCCCTGTATCTCCGGAAACAAGGGTCCTAGGAGCCCCAAATTTTGACCAGTAGTGGGATAGGACTTTGTCTAATTTCCCCCAAATCTACGACCCTTGAAGCTTGATCGTTTTTTTGTTTTTGTTTTTTTATATTCATGGCAGGTGAGGATCTGCCTCAGCTGCCTCCCCTGACTGCATGTCCCTGATTTAGATGTGGTGCCGAATCTGCAGCAAATTCATTGTGAATTTGCACTGCATCTAATGTGAACCTAGGCTCAAAGTTGCTCTAAATGCTGAAGGTTGATTACCTTCATGCATTCTATGTATGAAGGTAAAAAACCTTCAGTGTGCAGCTTCCTCCTCAGCCCCCTTTAATACTCATGTAAGCCCATTCCTTAACCAGCAATGTGCACAAGAGCAGAAGCTCTCCGGGTTCTCTGTCTCCCCATTGGCTGAGACACAGCAGCAGCGGGAGCCATTGGCTTGCTGTCAATCACAGCCAAGGAGGAGGAAACAGGGGCAGGGCCAAGCCACACCACACACAAAGAGTCTCATAGACACACAGAGGCAGCTCGGGAGTGAGCACTCATGAGTGCCCCCAGAGCAAGCAGCTTCCTATGGGGAGCAAAGCAGGGGAGAGAGGCCAGGAGCGCCAGTGGGGGACCCGAAAAGAGGAGGATCGTGGCTGCTATGTGCAAAACCACTGCACAGAGCAGGTATGTATAACATGTTTGTTATTAAAAAAAAAGCTGAACCATTACAAACCCTTTAGTTATTACCTCCTGTTGGTTGGTTGGTTTTTGTTCAGTATGAGATGTGACTTAATCATTTAAAGCTGAACTCCAGGCACAAAAAAATATATATTTTAATTACATTCCTCAATAGACACAAAGGATATAAATTCCTTTTGCTTGCAGCAAATGATTTTGCAAACCCTTGTAAAAGTTGCATTAACATTCATCACTCCATGAACATGAACTATAGAGCAAGCACAACCGTTAAAGGAGTTCAGCAAGCTTCACCACTACTGGCTGAATGCCGAAAACTACAGGAGGGGGCGGATACAAGACCAGTCACACTGCACAAGGAGAGAGCAGCAGAGTTTGGTCTTTATTAAAGGAAGCTCCAGCACAGAGCGAAGGTTTACAAGGACTGCTCCAGTTTTAATAAATATACCTCATGGTCTATTGGCTAGCAGAATGTTTTTATTTTAAAGTTGAATTCTAGGCAGATATAAAGGATACAAATGAATGTGGCTCTGTAACCATCAATGGCTTCCTGTCTAAATTTCCCTGTGTATGTATGTGAAATAGCGACCTTAGCTTGTATGCTCCTTGAGGACAGGGGCATATGCATATATAAAGTGCTGTATAAGTTGTTGCTGCCATATAAATACCTGTAAAAAATAAAGGTGAGCTTATTAGTCTACTGCTTCTCCTTTTACTGTCCACTTACAGACTAAGAATGTGACAAGATGTGTGATACTGAATGGCAGAAAAGAAAATCGGGTCTCCTGTCCTGCCAGACAGGGCTGTTTGGCAGAGCTGTATATATCACAGAAGTGTTTGGACAGATATACAAAATAGATATACAACTGTTGTTGCTGGCTCCTCTAAAAATGCTAGTTACCTGGTTGCATCTGGCTTATAGTATAAATCCAGCAAAAACAGCTTCCCTAGTTCTGGATAGCATGGGGAAGTATTAGGATATCTGTCCTGGGGACAACTGTAGGTGGGAGAGACAGGGAGGAGGATCCTATCTTAAATATGAGTAGAGGTGGCTTCAGATGGACACACTTAAGCCAGGCATAGATGATATGAATTTCTTTCCTGCAATCACGGGTTGTAGGAAAGAAAATCGTTTGATTCCCTCATCTACACAGTCAGTGTTGATGAGGGAATCCCTCCCCTGGAGCTATTGTGGTCTCCAGGCATGCTGGTTGTACCCAAGTTAATTGATGGGTTCAATCAGCCTGTCCATACATGGTTTGAATCTCGACCACTCCCTGCAGAACCGGCCAAGATTCGAACCGTCTATGGCTGGCTTTACTCTGGACTTTTTGGAGAAAAAAAGTAAATCTCCTTGGCAGTGACACAGACAGCAAAAAAAAAGATAAAGGCTTTAAAACACCCCACTCATCAATCAAAAATATAAAAAAAGGTTTGGGATAGACTTGCGCTTGACGTAGTGCTGTGTCCCAGACTGTGGTTCTTGTTTTAAGGTGTCTGCCCCGAAAGCAAGCATCCCTGATGTTGCCCTGGCTACCCACTCACTGTCTTTGCAATCCTGACCCAAAGCACAGTAGCTTCAGGTTAAAGCAGAACTAAACCCTCTAATCCTTTTCAGCCAAGAAGGCTGACATCTTAAAGAGGAGCTCCAGTCATTTTCTGTAAAAGTCAGCAGCTGCAAAAAGTGTAGCTGCTGACTTTTAATAAACACATACTCGCCTGTCTCACGATCCAGCAATGTGGTCACCCAGACCGTTGCTTCTCTCCCTCTCCTCTCTCAGCATTTCAACTGTGGGCAACAGGCTGTAACAACTTGCACAGCTGGGTGCACCTTCTGAATGGTCTGGCAGTCTAGAAAACTGCAGGGGGGGGGGGGAGGGGAGAACTTAGGCCAAGATTCAGTAACTGACTTGGGTTTAGTAACTGCCTAGGCCAGGGATCTTCAAACTACAGCCCTCCAGCTGTTGCGAAACAACACATCCCATGAGGCATTGTAGAACTCTGACATTCACAGACATGACTAGTCATGATGAGAATTATAGATCCTGAACAACTGGAGGTCCATAGTTTGAAGACCCCTGGCCTAGGCGGTCCGAGTGGAAGTGGTAGCGGGTACCTGTCAAAACTAGGCACCCCCCCCAAAAAAAAAATGACATGCCAAATGTGACAGGAGGGGGGGGAGTGCTTAAAGCAGAACTTTCTCTTTTGGGTGGAGCTCTGCTTTAACCCCTGTTTGATCTGCAACTGTCATGGTGCTGCACATGTGATCGGTTCTGACTTCTACCATTTCATGGTTTAACAGTTTGGTTGAAAGCACAAGCAAATGTGACAGCATTCTTGGAATGTAACAGTTTTTTTATAGTTAAATTGATGGGTTTAGTTCTACTTTAAACCCCTTCCACAATCTGGTCGCTCCCACAATTTGCTTTGGCCTGCTGCCCACACTGCGTCATTTCTCTACTCGTGCTGCCCAAAATATCTAGTTTTTATAACTTGAATGTCTGCCTCTTAGTCCAAAAGTCTATGACCGAATGATTCAAGATACATTAAAAAATGGGGCATCATTTTGTGATGGTGGTTAAATCAGACATGATTTTGTGGGTGTGGCTACACATGAGGGTGTGGTTTTGTGGGTGCTGTTACAAGTTGGAGTGTGGTTAGTAGCAGTGGCGGCTGGTGCTCCACTTTTTGGGGGGAGAGTGGCAAACAAACCCCCCGCCTGCTCGAAAGCCCGCTCAACAGCCCTCCAACCAGGCCACCAGCACCGCATTTATCCCATCCAGGTAGCGGGCGGCTTCATCGGCTTCCCCGGCTTTTCCTCCCGGCCAATCTGGTCTTAGGACCCACTTCCTGTCCTGATTGGCCGGGAGGGGAAGCAGGAAAACAATAGTGAATGTTGATTCGCTAATATCACAAGTGGGTGGGCTCAGGGGCAGTGCTCTGCGTCCCAAGCCCAACCTTTTTTGAAGCCAATTAGAGCCTCAGGCTCTAATCATCTGCTTAACAAAAAAAACCTCATAGAAATATTAATGCATCCGGCGCCACGTATGGAGATTAGGGGCCGGTGTTCTGCCGAGAAAGTTCCGCTCGGCGGATAAGGACCCCCCTCTACTGAAGGTGAATAGCTGAAAATCAGCTGTACACGGCGCCTATAAGAGGGCCCCTCGCGGGCTCGCTTCGCTCGCCATGCTTCGGGCACGGCCTCGCTTCGCTCGGCTATTTTTTTTTCCCCTCTAGGTCCACTTGGATGGTGGGGAAGGAACCTGGACCTAGGGCGCAGGCGCCGTGTACAGCTGATTAAAGATTTTGAGCTTCGGCTATCTCCGGCGGCTCACAGTAGTTCGTACTGCGCAGGCGCTGCGCCTGCGCAGTACAGGGGGGTCCTTATCCGCCGAGGGAACTTTCTCGGCAAGACACCGGCACATAGAGATCAGGGGGGCGGCGCCCTTTTGCCCCTTATGGACCGGCCGCGGCTGGTTAGTAGGGTGTAGTGTCCCTGGATTTCATTTTTAAAATCTGGTAACTTTATCACAGAACAAGTATATAGCAAAAAGTCAAAGTCAGGGATAAATCACAATCCATTTTTTGTAGACTTGATCTGGATCAGTGATTCAGAAGGTAATAAAGCTATTGGGTCAATATGGCAGCCAGGCAGCAAGCTGGCATTTTCATAAGGAGAGGCCAGCAATGACAGCTTACATATTTTTCTTATGCGCATCTATTATCTAAGAACTACTGTCTAATAAAATTGAAAGATATTGTTTGATAATTCAGTACTTATCATCAATTCCTTCCCAAGGTGGAGGAGCTGATAACTGAAGGCTGACAATCCAAAGCATCTTGTGTCTGCGCCCTCCCTCCTCACCACATTATACTATGTACTGTACATGCTCCAAAGGTGCTTGTGTTCAAGTGATTCTCTGAACATGGTGAGCATGAGATTCAATTATATCTTCCAAAACTGTGTCAGAGGATTTGGGTTTACAAGTACTAGGATTCAATTATTTTAGTTTTTGCTAAACCCAGACTTGAAGTAGATGTAAATCCGGTCACTAAAATCTCATATAATCTTTAAAATGTTATAGAAATTTCAGAAGTAATGTTTAATCTTTTGGAATCTACAGCTTTCATTAAAATAATAACTGGTAATCCTGCCATGAATGCACTTGTGCAGGCACTGTTATGGACTCACAACCCTCTGTGTCTGTTTTCCAATTCTGTTGTCACCCTGGCACATACACTTCTGGCGAAGAAGGCCATGTGGCCATGCCAATTCTTTTTGCAAAGTTATATTTGCCATTTTCACTCTTTGGAAACTATACCTGACCTATGACATGCAACCACCACTAGAGTACATGAATGTAAAGAGGAAGTGACTACAAAGAGGCTAGAGGAGATCTACGGCACTCGGATGCAAACAAGGAGGAAAACTGGTGAAAAGAAAAGTTTCCAAATAAAAATTTCAGTTGTTTATGATAGCACATGAAATGTCAACAAGTTAAGGTATTTAGATCTCATTTAACAGAGCAAATATAATTTATGTGGAAAGGTATATTTGCTAAACACTGACAGCTTAAAGTAAAACTGTTTTTTTTTTTTTTGAAAAAAGAACATGTTTATTGACGACATGAGGATATTGTACAGATACATTACAAAGCATTTTACCAAAAGGTAGGCGAAATAGAAAAAAGGGGGGGTGGGGATACATACATTACATATAAATATGCGTATGATCATGGGAAATACAGCGGTACAGATAGCTTTAAGAACATCAGGAGCATTTATTATAGGTTTCATCAGCTAAATGGGTTACCCCATCTACTGCAGTTCATGTGTCCATCTTGTATAGTCGATTAATCCGTGCAAGTGCTTGTTTTTTCCAACCATTTGTCCCATATTTTGTGGTATTTATTCGGACAGCCCCTGTGTTTGTACATTACTTTTTTATATGGTAGTACTGAGTTTATTTCCTTAATCCAGGCTTGTATCGTGGGAGGTTCTGCTCTCAACCAGTGTTTGGCTATTAATTTTCTGGCGCTAAAGAGTGATTCGCTGAGGAGTGTTATCATGGGTCTATTTTTATCAGCATCTGGTAGTAGCCCAAGAAGGCAGGGCTTGGGGTCGAGTTGCACCGGTGAGCCCATGTGGTCATGTAGGAACTTTATAATTTGTGCCCAAAAGCTTTGTATTACTGGGCAGGACCAGAGTAGGTGAAAGAATGTGCACGGGCCACCAGAGCATCTTGGACAGTTTAGGTTCTGGTATGGAGAAAATTTTGCTATTCTGGAGGGTGTGAGATATGATTTGTGTACTATATATAGCTGGGTTAGGCGCTCAGAAATTTTAGGAGATGCGGTTTTAACATTTGCCAATATGTCTTCCCAGTCCGAGTGGTCTATGGGTCCCACATCATCCTCCCATCTAGTTCTAGCCGTGTCTGTTATCCTTGCCACCGGTCTGGTGCGTAGTGTATTATAGAGGGTGGATATAAGTTTTTCTGGGTTTGATCCTGTGATAATATCTACCAATGGCAGTATTTGTGGGTTGGGGAGTCCACAGCCGAATTGGGTTTGGAGTGCGTGTTTTAACTGTATATAGCTAAATTGCATCTGTGGGGGGAGGTCGAACTCCTCGCTAAGTGTCTGGAAGCTTCTGATTCCGAATATGGTGGTGACCTGAAATAAGAACACTATTCCTTTGGCTGCCCATCTAGCGGCTCCTGGAAGAG
This sequence comes from Aquarana catesbeiana, assembly GCF_042186555.1. NCBI lineage: Eukaryota > Metazoa > Chordata > Amphibia > Anura > Ranidae > Aquarana > Aquarana catesbeiana. The sequence goes on from NC_133328.1 coordinate 93,926,402, forward strand.
AGGCTAGTTCTGTTAACTGAAGGTTGTGCCATAAGGGTGTGTGTGAGTGAAAGGAGTCGGTTTCAAGTAACTGGATCGCCTTTTTCCACACATACCTGTGTTGTGAGAGTAGTAAGTCTCGGTCATTGTGCTTATCTTGTTTACTGTTTTTCCGGAATATAACCTGTAATGGGGAGTGCATGTTGCTATTTGGTTTTTTACATACTAGAGTTTGATATCTGGTCTCATCTGTTTTGTGGATATGGTATAAATGCGAGAGTTGTGCTGCAACGTAGTACGTGTATAGATCTGGTAGGGCCATTCCTCCCGAGGAGGTTGGGTTTTTGAGCGTGTTCCAGGCTAGTTTATGTCTATTGGGCCCCCATATGAATGAGTTAAGTATTTTATCAAGTGATTTAAATATAGTAAGGGGTATACGTACAGGGGAATTCCAGAATATATAAAGGAATTTGGGAAGTAGTATCATCTTAAATAGATTAATCCTGCCCGCTATTCCCAGGGGGAGTCTTGTCCAGATTTGTATGCGGGATTTTAAGTGTGTGAAAAGTGGTTCGATATTGTTACTGATGTAGTCTAGTGGGTCTTTGGTAATCTCTACTCCTAAGTATTTAATGCGGGCGATACGTTGTAGGGGGAGTGAAGCCGCGATTTGTGATGGGGGTGAAAGGTCTAAAGGGAGGATCTGTGATTTGGACCAGTTCATGCTAAGGCCCGAATGTTTCCCGAATTCTTCAATGGTCGTTAGGGCTGTTTGGAGGGATAGGCCCGTGTCCTCCAGGTAGAGAAGCATGTCGTCAGCATATAAACTCAGCGTCTCGGTCAGGGATCCTGTTCGCAGTCCGTGTATGTCTGGGTTCATCCTAAGGGAGATGGCGAGGGGCTCCACCGCTAGGGCATATAGCAATGGGGACAATGGACACCCCTGGCGAGTTCCCCGTGTCAATGGAAATGGGTCCGACATCCATCCGTTTACCACTACTCTAGCCATAGGGGAGTAATACAGCAACTGCACCCATTTTAGAAAGTTTGGGCCGAATCCGAAGCCTCGTAGGCATTCCCAAAGGTAGCTCCATTCAACCGAATCGAACGCCTTTGCGGCGTCTAGGGATACTATTGCTCTATCTCCCATGTGGTCATGGATCGCCTGGATGTTCATGTGAAGGCGTCTTAGATTCATGGCTGTATTTTTCCCAGGCATGAATCCAGTCTGGTCAGAGTGAATGAGGGAGAGGATACTGTTATTGAGGCGCATAGCTAGTATTTTGGCCAATATTTTAATGTCAGCTTGGAGAAGTGAGATTGGGCGATAGGAATCAGGTAGTCGGGGGTCTTTACCTGGTTTAGGGATTACTATGATTACTGCTTGGCGAAGGGTTTCAGGGAGGGTTTCGGTTTCGAATATGTGTTTATATAACTTTAGCAATTCAGGGGTCAAAATTTCTGAGTAGGCTGCATAGAAATCTAGAGGGATGCCGTCTCCGCCCGGTGCCCTAGCTGGTGCAAGAGATGCTATGGCGAGGGCAATTTCATCTGTCGTGAGGGGAGCCTCCAGATCTTGCACCTGGGATTCTGAGAGCTGTGGGAAGGGGATGTTTTGTAGAAAGGTTTTAGTTTCTTGTGGGGTGACCTCAAAAGTAAAACTGTTTTTATGGGTTAAATACACAAACTGTAAATATGGCGGCCACTAAAAATGAAAGCAAGCAGAAATGGCTTAAACTGAACTCGAGGCTAGGCTATAGAGCTTCGAAAAATTCCGCACTGCCCTCTCTAGCTACAGGCACTCTGGAGAAATGGATCCGTAAAGTTTATAGCAGGTGCACTGAAATTGTTCTGTCAGCTTAGATTCCTTTACCAGGAGTGACATGGAAGCCATTCCGCCTTCTAATCTCTAATGTAAACACAGAGGAGGTGCTCTGGGAGAGTTAGATCTAAGCTATTAAAAGAATGACCTAAAGTGGTAATAAACCCATAAATACCATACTATTCTAAATAACTTCAGTGCTATTGCTGTAAATTTTGAAGTCGAATCACTCCATAGTACCTGCAAGCACAGAGCTCAATGGGGCTGGTTTTAAAGTTAAAGTGTTACTAAACCCACAACAGTAAAATCAGTCTGTATATGCAGTAAAGTATGCTTGTTATACTCACTGTGGAACCTTAGGGGTTAATCTTGCACATTGTGCAAAAAGGCTATTTGACCCTGTCTTTTATGATCCTCCCCTTCTTCTACAGTCCCCAACCCATCTCCTGTACAGAGCCTTGTGTTGGTGTGTATTGCTTGAGGCTTTTTTGTGTTTTTTTTTTTTTTGAAAGGGTGTATGTGATCAGCACAGGGTCAATCAGCACTCTCTAGACAGGGGGCCATGGGTCCTGCAGCCTCATAGGACAGTCAGAGGAGAATTAAAACTCTTCCTACAAGATTTTACCAGTGCTTGTCTGGACACTGATAGAAGTCACAAGACAGCAATATACAGCTGACGAGAAAAGGTATTTAGCAGTTTACATTTACTAAAATAATTGCATTTCCCTGTTATGTGTACTGTGGAAAACCAGATACAGTGAATGCAGGGACCTGGATTTTGTAACACTTTAATTTATTGCTTGTAAAAAATACTTAAATATTAGAATGTCCATAGCCTGGCCAGAGGGTCACTTTATGGGTAGGAAAACCTAGGCTGTTATCTTAGCACCGCCCCTCCCCTTCCCCTTAGGAAGGTTCAATGACCTGGACCAAATTTTATTTCAGAAGAAGGTGCCCTGCAGTCTGCCTACCTTTCACATGCCCCAGCTTGTACTTTGGTTGCATTGACCTGTATTTCTGGCACTGAAGAAAAAAATATACAGTAGTAATTGCAATTTTTTATGTTGCACAATATTTGCACAACTGTTAATCAAATGCATATTTTCATAAAAAAATATAATAAAATGAGTTTTAGCACATAAACACACACAATGTAATACTCATTTTTTGTCAGTAAAATATAAAAGGTATGATTAAATCAAATAAATAGATATCAAACATGTGTCTTAAAATTGCATGCGGCGTGATATCGCAAAAAAATGTAGTACCCAAAAATCTCCATATGCTTTAAAAGTCTTTACTGCTCAACAATTGATAGTTAAAGTGTTACTAAACCCACAACAGTAAAATCAGTGTATATATGCAATAAAGCAGGCTTGTTATACTCACTGTGGAACCTAAGGGGTTAATCCTCTGCATTGTGTAAAAAAGGTTGTTTGATCCGGTCTTCTCTGATCCTCCCCTTCCACTGTCCCCAATCCATCTCCTGATAGTACACAGCCTTTGGAGTTACCCTGCACATGCTCAGTTTGGTGGGTATTGCTAGAGAGTTTTTTTTTTTTCTTGGGAGGGTGCATGTGATCAGCACAGGGTCAATCAGCACTGTCCAGACAGAGGACCGGGGGTCCTGCTGCCTCCTAGGACAGTTGGAGGAGAATGAAAACTCCTCCTACAAGCTTTAACTGGACACTGATAGAAGTCACAAGACTGCTCTAACTGCTGGTGAGAAAATGTATTTAGCAGTTTATATTTACTAAAATAATAGCATTTCCATGTTCTATGTACTGTGGGAGACCAGATATAGTGAATGCAGGGTCCTGGGTTTAGTAACACTTTAACTCTGAGCTCTGCTACCAGAATGACTGCTCTCACACCAACGCTCGCAGCGATATCTCACATGTGTGGTACAATCACAGTTTACATATACGTGCACAGCCTGTATGCATGTTTGCATTAGTAGGTGTGTGCAGGGCAACAGGGATTATGTTTAAGTCCTTTTGTTTTTCTTTTTTAACCACTTAAGGACCGAGATTCTTTCTGAGTTTTGTTGTTTACAAGTTAAAAACAGTTTTTTTTGCTAGAAAATTACTTAAAACCCCCAAACATTATACATTTTTTTTCGAACACCCTAGAGAATAAAATGGCGGTTGTTGCAATACTTTCTGTCACACCGTATTTGCGCAGTGGTCTTACAAGCCCACTTTTTTTGGAAAAAATACACTTTTTTGAATGAAAAAATAATACAACAGTAAAGTTAGCCCAATTTATTTTATATTGTGAAAGATAATGTTACGCCGAGTAAATTGATACCCAACCTGCTTCAAAATTGCGCCCGCTTGTGGAATGGCGACAAACTTTTACCCTTAAAAATCTCCATAGGCAACGTTTAAAAAATTCTACAGGTTGCATGTTTTAAGTTACAGAGGAAGTCTAGGGCTAGAATTTTTGCTCTCGATCTACCGATCGCGGCGATACCTCACATATGTGGTTAGAACACCGTTTTCATATGCGGGCGCTAGTCACATATGCATTCCCTTCTGCACGCGAGCTCCTCAGGACGGGGCGCGTTTAAATTTTTTTTTTCTTATTTATTTTACCTTTTTTTTTACATTTTTACACAGTTTAAAAAAAAAAAAAATTGTGTCACTTTTATTCCTATTACAAGGAATGTAAACATCCCTTGTAATAGAAAAAATCATGACAGGACCTCTTAAATATGAGTTCTGGGGTCAAAAAGACCTCCGATCTCATATTTACATTAACCACTTGCCGCCCGCCATATAGCAGAATTACGGCGGCAAAGTGGTTTCAATATCCTGACTGGGCGTCATATGACGTCCTCAGGACATTAAGCCTGGGGGCGCGCATCGCGACGATCTAGGTAAAGAGTCACTGATGGAGACTCTCTACCACATGATCAGCCGTGTCCAATCACGGCTGATCACGATGTAAATAGGAAGAGCCGGAGATTAGCTTTTCCTCACTCACGTCTGACAGAGGGGGGTCTGTGCTGATTGTTTATCAGCACAGCCCCCCCCTCGGATCCCACCCAGGACCACCAGGGAAGCCGCCCAGGACCACCAGGATGGCCACCACACTGGACCACCAGGTATGCCCCCTAGACCCCCAGGGAAATACCAATCTGTGCCCAGGCAGCTGCCAATCAGTGCCCACTCACAATGCCTACCACTGCCAGTGCCACCAGGGATGCCTATCAGTGCCACGTATCAATGCCCATCAGTGCCACCTATCAATGCCCATTGGTGCCCAGCAGTGCTGCCTATCAGTGCCCGGCAGTGCCGCCTATCAGTGCCCATCAGTGCCCATCAGTGCCGCCTATCAGTGCCACCCATAAGAACCCATCTTTGCAGCCTTTCATTGCCCATCAGTGTCTCCTATCAGTGCCCATCAGTGCCCACCAGTGCCACCCATGAGTGTCCATCAGTGTCGCCTATCAATGCCCATCAGTGCTGCATATCAGTGCCACCCATCAGTGCCACCTACCAGTGCCCATCAGTGCCGCATATCAGTGCCCATTGTCAGTGCCCGCTCATTGGTGCCACCTGCCCAGCAGTGCCACCTATCAGTGCTCCCCATAAGAACCCATCTTTGCAGCCTTTCAGTGCCCATCAGTGTCGCCTATCAGTGCCCATCAGTGCCCACCAGTGCCACCCATGAGTGCCCATCAGTGTCACCTATCAATGCCCATCAGTGCTGCATATCAGTGCCACCCATCAGTGCCGCCTTATCAGTGCCTGTCAGTGCCGCCTTATCAGTGCCCATCAGTGAAAGAGAAAACTTACTTATTTACAACATTTTATAACAGAAACAAAAGCAAAACTTTTATTTTTTTCAAAATTTTCGGTCTTTTTTTATTTGTTTAGAAAAAAATAAAAACCGCAGAGGTGATCAAATACCACCAAAAGAAAGCTCTATTTGTGGGAACAAAATGATAAAAATTTAGTTTGGGTACAGTGTTGTATGACCGCGCAATTGTCATTCAAGCAGCGACAGCACTGAAATCTGAAAATTGGTCTGGGCAGGAAGGTGTATAAGTGTCCTGTATTGAAGTGGTTAAAAATGCAATAAAAAAAAATTGTCATTAAAAAAATGGCCCTTTAAGAGCTATGAGTGGAAGTTTTGATGTCGGTTCTGCCCTGCAATGATATGGAGACGGGTGGGGGCCATCTTCCCCTCACTCGTCTCCATACCCAGGCAGGGGACAGACGCGATCGCCTCCGCCGCTGCCGATGGCTCCGATAAACGGCAGAGGGCACCGGATCGTGGCGGGAGGGGAACAGATAGCTGCAGGGGGGCCCTGTCCCACCACCGATAAAAGTGATCTTGCGGTGAATCCGCCGCAGAGACCACTTTTATCTTAAACCGGACAGCCCGCTGAAGACGAGGATACCGGGGTTATGGCAGCTAGCTGCTGCCATAACAACGATATCCTCCTTCAAAATACCGATGTATAACGACGGTGGGCGGTCTGGAAGTGGTTAATCCATTTTTACTACTTCAATACTGGGCACTTTCTCCCCTTCCTGGGTACTGGTGATGCTGAATTGACGGGCACTGATAAGGTGGCACTGATGGGCACTGATGAGGTGTTATTGATGGACACTGATGATGAGGCACTAATATGCAGCACTGATGGGCACTGATAGGCGGCACTGATGGGCAGGCCACTCATAGGTGGCACTGATATGCAGCACTGATGGGCATTGATAGGCAGCACTGATGGGCACTCATAGGTGGCACTGATGGGCACTCATAGGTGACACTGATATGCAGCACTGATGGGGACTAATAGACGACACTGATTGGCACTGATAGGTGGCACTGATGGGCACTGATAGGTGGCACTGATATGCCTCACTGATGGGCATTGAGCATTGAGCTATGAGTAAGGGCATCAGCTATGAGTAAGCACTTAGCATAAGTGCGAAATGCGTTAGCTGATTGTCTGTACTTTCTGCCACAGTGTTTTGTATGCTATATGCTCAAGAATTTATAATAAATAATTTTTGAACTACATCTTCCTGGATTGCGGCTGTCCGGATTTTCTCATTCACCTTCAACATGATTCAGCACTAGCCAGCACCTGGGGCTCTTTATCCTGGGAGACAATTGAGTTGACACCTGGAGTGGATCCATGCCTGTGCAGTGAGAGTTTTCCTGATGGGCATTGATAGGCAGCACTGATGGGCACTCATTAGTGACACTGATGGGCACTTACAGGCGACACTGATGGGCACTGAAAGGCCACACTGATGGGCACTTATAGGTGGCATTGATGGGCACTTATATGTGGCACTGATGGGCGCCGATAGGTGGCACTGATGGACACTGATGGGTGGCACTGATGGGCACTGATAGATGACACTGATTGGCAGCACTGATGAGGAGGCACCAGCAGGCATTACTGATGGGCACTGATTGACATCTCTAATGGGCACTGATTGGCACATCTAATGGGCACTGATGCACATTTGCATCCTTGGTGGTCATGGGTGGGCATCCCTGGTGGTCATGGGTGGGCATACCTGGCAGGCATGGATGGGCATCCCTGGTGGGCTCTAGTGGGCATCCTTGGTGGGTCTGCACTGATAATCCATGCGCTGATTATCAGCGCAGACCCCCCTGCCAGGAGAGTAGCCGATTGGCTCTCCTCTATCCATGCCTTGTCAGCGCAAATAGAGGAAAAGCTGATAAACAGCACTTCCTGTTTACGATGTGACCAGCTGTGATTGGACACAGATGATCACATGGTAAAGAGCCTACATCATAGTCTCTTTACCAAGATCAGAGATGTGGTGTGTCAGATTGACACACCACCGATCGCCACGTTGTGCGACCGAGCAGCTTATACTGCTAGACATCATATGACGTCCAGTCAGGATAATGAAATCACTTTGCGGCCGTCATATTGCTATATGGCGGTCAGGAAGTGGTTATTATACCACCTGCACTGTCAAGCTGCCCAGATCTCTCAATTAAAGGGGTTGTAAACCCTTGTGGTTCTTCACCTTAATGTATTCTATGCATTAAGGTGAAAAACTTCCTGTGATGCAGCTGCCCCTCAGAGCCCCCCTTTTACTCAGCCAGAAGAGGAGGTTCGGGGCCGCTCTGTTCAAAACCAACTGCACAGAGGAGGTAAGCATGTTTGTTTAACCACTTGCCGTCCGCGCTATAGCCAAAAGACGGCTACAGCGCGGACTTAATTTGCCGTGAGGGCGTCCCTGGATGTCCTCCCATGCTTGAACGGCCTGCACGCCCCAGTGCCACCTACAAGTGCCCATCAGTGCCACCTATCAGTGCCCATCATTGACATCTATCAGTGCCACCCATCAGTGCCACCCATCAGTGCCACTCATCAGTGCCACACACCAGTTTTTTTTCAAAAATGTTTGTTTTTTCTTGTTTGTTTAGCAAAAAATAAAAACCCCAGCTGTGATTGATTACCACCAAAAGAAAGCTCCATTTGTGTGAAAAAAATGATAAAAATTTCATTTGAGTATAGTGTAGCATGACTGCGCAATTGTCATTCAAAGTGTGACAGCGCTGAAAGCTGAAAATTGGTCTGGGCAAGAGGGGGGGGGGGGGGGTTTAAGTGCCCAGTAAGCAAAAGGTGAAAAAAAACAAAAACAAACCTTTAGTTATTCTTTAAATAGTTGAAAGGGTGGTCAAACAGTATTTCTTCTTTTGAAGTAAAATTTCGGAAAATCCTACTGCATGTTTTTTTTATATTTTTTAGAGTTGAACTGCTCCATAGTACCTGTAACCACAGAGGTCAGTGAGGGCTGGTTTTAAAGTTAAAGTGTTACTAAACCCACAACAGTACAATCAGTCTGTATATGCAGTATAGCATGCATGTTATACTCACTGTGGAACCTAAGGGATTTATCCTGTAAACACAGTATACCTATTTTTTTAAGTATTTATTTCTAAGGAAAAGGTATCATGGCTGATTCTAAGAATCTCTGGACAGTCTTTTTTTCCCACAGAAAGTGACCACATTAAAATACAATGCAGGAGGGTGGTTTCTGAATTTTTAACTCTTTGCTAGAATAGACAGTGTTCAAATCTAGATTACATTTAATAGTGAAAAACTGTTATTGCCGTACAGACAGAGTTGATTTTGTTAAATATTACTCCACAGCCCCCTCCTAAACATTGCAAACTGGGAGAGCATGTAAGGATTAGTAAGCAAATAAAAAGCATTTAAAAAGGTAACCAGCCCATATTAGGTTGAGAGATTTTATAAATAAGATGTAAACTGAGGAAAGGAAGACTATACAGAAAGTGTTATCCTCCCTCTTTTGAGGGGGAGGGGGTTTATTCGTGATTACAATGTATGCTTCTCTGTCTATGAAAACTATACACTGTTAAAGTCAATGCCATGGTCCTTACTTTGCATTGTGAACAACTTGAATAAAAATCATTGAAAGATAAAAAGGTAACCAGCTAAGGGGTGTATATACTGCTGGTTGTTGTATGGGAAAGTGATGCATACACGATGGATAGTGCACAGACATCCTAATTTATAGGGACACATTCACTTCTGTGTAGGAAGAGAGGAATGCATCTACAAATAGGGGAGGATAGATGAATATACGGCAGGGAGGAAAGTACGTATAAGCTTCTGCACCTCTGACTTTGACTTGCACATACATCACTTTTTCTTGTGGCTGTAAAGGCCAAGATCTCATTTGGGGAAATATATTATTGTTTTTTTGAAGGTGATTTCTTACTAAACACCACATTGCTTGTATATAATCATAAATAAAATGAATTCTATTCATGCAAATAAACAGCTTTTGGAATAAAAGAGGGAAAGGGGAAGGTGCTGATCATAAGTGCCTATTTGGCCACAAAATATCCACATTATACATCCTAACATTATGGACTATATGCTTGTACCCATAAAAAATATAAGATTTGTTTACATACTATAACCTTCAGTCTTAAAGGTCCTTTTAGTCCATAAAGTCCATAGAAGAACTACAAGAGCACATCCTGCAGGTCCTTCGAAGATTATGGGTGATCCAGTTGGTTCAAACAAGATAAGAGCAGAGAGGGAGCAGGAATGTGTTATTAACACAATTCTGCGCCCTATTTGCTCTTATATGCATCTATGTTATATTTATTGCAAAAGATTTAGCTGAATTTCTAATCAATTCTAATTTCTAATCAAACTCACTAAGTTAGAACAATTGCCTCCAGCTATAGTTACTAAACAGTCATAATTATCATGGAGTTGTGTGCACATGGGCAGTTGGATAATATTGTCCTACTTTTATGCGGAGGGCGGAATATGTGCTTTTTTAGATTGTGTGTATATATGAATTTTGTTCCAATAGAGTCATTTATATTCTCTCTATCTATCCATATTCACTGTTTCTCTGTAGTTATATATGTTCTGCCCATCTGGCTTTATTCAGTTTACCTGCGTTTATGTGATTAAATAATATGTTGGGTTTTCCTTGATGTATTCCAAGCTAATTATATGCAGAGTGCAGACGTCACCTACCATTCCTTTCTTATATAGCTTTAGCTACTGTAGGAAAAAAGGAAGAAAGAGCACTACCAATGCCACATCAGGAATATAGGGACACAGGGAAGGGTACTAATTAAAGTAGCCAAGATCGGACTTCATAGGCATGAAAACAATGGAGAAGTAACAAAAAACAATATTCATAACATTTATTGAAAAAAGTACATAGTATAAACACAGTGTTCAAAAAGATAAAAAAACATGAAAAATGACACAGTAAGTACAGTAAGCCCTTGTGCGTCTACGCGTTTCACCGTGAGGTTTCTTCAGGACAGGATCAAGGTTCAGAGATGTAACAAAAGAAAAGAAAGAGCAAGTCTCACTGTCTTTAAATTGGTTAAGCCTCGTGTATAAGATCCCCGTGGTAGAAAATTCTCCAAAATTATGGAATGTTTAATATAAATAGTTTATATGCTTTAGCTACTGTAATTTCTTAGAATGTGTTAATAAAGTTGTTAGGATATAGTGCATTCTGGGAGATTTTCTAGAGGAAGTGAATCAGCCACCATTTTAGGAATGCACATCAAGACAGTTAGGCGGTTTCTTCAATCTCTCACCATCAACCCTCAGCAAACTTAAAAAGTAAGTTCTTGTTATTTAATTCTGTGTTGTAGAGCATTGTTTCCTTATTATATGCAATATTGTACTGATTGATGTTTATTTTATCAATTTGTAGTTCCACCTGGCTTGTTCCAATAAATCTAAGATCAAAGAAATATGGTATCTGAAGTTTATAGAGCAAGGAGGTTTAGCTCTCTGTCCTAGAGACAGAACAGGAAATTTTTAAGCAGTGACATTTTCTAAGCTGAGGAGTGAAAGTTTGCTGACCTCTGAGGTGAAGATAAGCTGACTTTGGAAGACTGTACAGCTCGGGGCTACGCAGTGTCCATACAGTCAGATGCCTTAGATGAAACAGGCCTTCAGCAAGCAGCCAGGCTACATAGAGACATGCTCCATCACGCAGCATCCCCACACTCAACACCACAGTGGTCTCTACACAGCAGGACAGCTTCTCCACCGCAGCCATGTACAGTATCTCACAAAAGTGAGTACACCCCTCACATTTTTGTAAATATTTTATTATATCATTTCATGTGACAACACTGAAGAAATTACACTTTGCTACAATGTGTAGTGTGTAGTGAGTGTACAGCTTGTATAACAGTGTAAATTTGCTGTCCCCTCAAAATAACTTAACACACAGCCATTAATGTCTAAATTGCTGGCAACAAAAGTGAGTACACCCCTAAGTGAAAATGTCCAAATTGGGCCCAACTAGCCATTTTCCCTCCCCGGTGTCATGTGACTCGTTAGTGTTACAAGGTCTCAGGTGTGAATGTGGAGCAGGTGTGTTAAATTTGGTGTTATTGCTCTCTCTCATACTGGTGACTGGAAGTTCAACATGGCACCTCATGGCAAATCTGGAATCTGGATCTGGAAAAAAGAATTGTTGCTCTACATAAAGATGTCCTAGGCTTTAAGGAGATTGCCAAGACCCTGAAACTGAGCTGCAGCATGGTGGCCAAGACCATACAGCGGTTTAACGGGACAGGTTCCTCTCAGAACAGGCCTTGCCATGGTCGACCAAAGGAGTTGCGTGCACGTGCTCAGCGTCATATCCAGTGGTTGTCTTTGGGAAATATACATATGAGTGCTGCCAGCATTGCTGCAGAGGTCAGAGGGGTGGGGGGGGGGTCAGCCTGTCTGTGCTCAAACCATACACCGCACACTGCATCAAATTGGTCTCCATGGCTGTCGTTCCAGAAGGAAGCCTCTTCTAAAGATGATGCACAAAAAACCTGCAAACAGTTTGCTGAAGACAAACAGACTAAGGACATGAATTACTGGAACCATGTCCTGTGGTCTGATGAGACCAAAATAAACATATTTGATTCAGATGGTGTCAAGCGTGTGTGGCGGCAACCAGGTGAGGAGTGCAAAGACAAGTGTGTCTTGCCTACAGTCAAGCATGGTGGTGGGAGTGTCATGGTCTGGGGCTGCATGAGTGCTGCTGGCACTGGGGAGCTACAGTTCATTGAGGGAACCATGAACGCCAACATGTACTGTGACATACTGAAGCAGAGAATGATCCCCTCCCTTCGGAGACTGGGCTCGCAGGGCAGTATTCCAACATGATAAAGACCCCAAACACACCTCCAAGACGACCACTGCCTTGTTAAAGAAGCTGAGGGTAAAGGTGATGGACTGGCCAAGCATGTCTCCAGACCTAAACCCTATTGAGCATCTGTGGGGCATCTTCAAATGGAAGGTGGAGGAGGGCAAGGTCTCTAACATCCAACAGCTCGGTGATATCGTCATGGAAGGAGTGGAGGAGGACTCCAGTGACAACCTTTGAAGCTCTGGTGAACTCCATGCCTAAGAGGGTTTAGGCAGTGCTGGAAAATAATGGTGGCCACACAAAATATTTACACTTTGGGCCCAATTTGGACATTTTCACTTAGGGGTGTACTCACTTTTGTTACCAACAGTTCAGACATTAATGGCTGTGTGTTGAGTAATTTAAGGGGACAGCTAATTTACACAAGCTGTTATACAAGCTGTACACTCACTACTTTACATTGTAACAAAGTGTAATTTAATAAGTGTTGTCACATGAAAAGATATAATGAAATATTTACAAAAATGTGAGTGGTGTACTCACTTTTGTGAAATACTGTATATTCTTACAAAACATGATCGCAAGCCAGCTCATCCAAGTCATCTGTCGCAAATGCAGCAGCAATCGCCCCTTCTAAAGCCAAAGCAGCAAGGGCCAGGGACGCATTCGCAGACCAAGAGTTGCAGATGAGGAGAGAAAAGGCTCACCTTGATGCAGAAAAGGTGAGACAGGAACAGGAGAGAGTATGCAGAGAGCAGGAGAGAGTATGCATGGAACAGGAGAGAATATGAATGGAACAGGAGAGAGAACGCCAAGAAGTACACCTGGGGGCTGAACAAACTCAGCAAGAGGCATCTCTGAAAATTCAGCAGGCAATCCTAGAAGCTGACATGGAAAGGCTGGCAGTGGGAGGAGACACCATTGCAGAAGCATTAGAAGCAGCTGCCTATGGTGAGTCAAGAGTAGGTAGCAGCATACTGGGTCCAGAGGAGGACCACCAAGATCCCATGCAGCACACTTCAGACTATGTCTACCAGCACTTTAACCCAAGTAGTACTCCACAGCAAGAAATCAAATATGATGTCAGTGAGTCACATCAAGCAAAGCAGCAGGAGGCCGACTTTGAACCCCAGTGCTACAAGCAAGAAAAATCTGACCGAGTTCTAGATTATCCAGCTCCAACCAAACCTCCTACTCAGCAAGATACTCAGCCTTCATACAAGCAGCAAACACCTGCTTTCACTCCAAATGAGTATCAAACTGGCACAAGCCGCCAACCTTATGCAAGTATGACCCCAGTCCGCCTAAAGAAGAGACTTCTACTAGAATGCCTATACACCACACCACAATACACTAGTAGCCTACCCCAATGCTAATCAGGCTACAGTAGACCTTTCCAAGTTCCCTGAAAAATGTGAGTTAGTTACCCAAGGACTTGTCAAATTCAGTGTTCGCCCCCAGCATTAAAGAGCATGGTGAACCTCTTTCCAGAGTACCATCAAAGGTCTAGATCTTGCAGGGAAAAGACAGATCTCCTTGTAAAGTGGCTTGGCAATGATTCTGCTGTCATGCCAAGAGAATCAGAGATATTAATATAAGCCACCCTGAAATAGGCCTTACAAACATCTGGAACAGACTGGATATATGTTATGGCTCACCAGAGGCTATAGAGAGTACACTATGTAAAAGGATAGTGAGTTATGAGTTGCACGAAAGATGGATCACTCATGGCTGTAACTACAAATGAAAACACAATGTACCTTTTCCACCCTTTAGAGAGTTTGTGGACTTTGTAGACATACAAGCAGGAATGAAAGATGATCCCAGCTTCATTTTTCCAGTGTCTTATGTCACTTCTTCTGGCCCTAAGCAACACAGGGCTCCAGTAGCAGTGCACAAAACTAACATTTCTTCTTACAGATCTGCAGAGTCTCATCCAGAGGATCAAGACAGTGACCCTGCTAAGTTCTGCCCTCTGCTTAAGATGCCACATCCTCTTCTGAAATGCAGAACCTTCAGAGCAAAGACCATGGGGGACCGCAGGGCCTTCCTCAAAGGGAACAACATCTTTTACAAGTGCTGCTCTTCATCAACACACTTTGCCAAGGACTGTAAGGTCAGTGTTAAGTGTACAGAGTGTGGCAGACATCCCCACCTGCCCATAGTGACAATGAGCATGGTGGGGAGGCCAAGGACTCTAGTACAGACGCAATAGCAATCACTTCACAGTGCACTGAAGTCTGCAAAGCAATTACAGGTGGCAGGACAATGTTCCAAAATCAATCTAGTAAGAGTTTACCCAAAAGGACGCAGAGAAAAAGCAGTCAAGCTCTATGCCATCTTGGATGATCAGAGTAATAAGTCACTAGCTAGATCTGTGTTTTTTGTGATTCTAAACATTAAGGACCCCAGCAGTCCTTACACCCTTAGGACCTGTGCAGGTACAGTGGAGAAGGCGGGGCAAAGGGCTGACGGCCTACAAATAGAATCCATGGATGGTAAGACATGTCTACCCTTACCGACCATAATAGAGTGCAATCAGATCCAGACAACAGGTCTGAGATCCCCACACCAGATGAAGCAGTCCACCAGACTCACCTGAATCACATAGCACATCTCATACCAGAACTGGGTCATCAGGCTCAGATAATCTTGCTCCTAGGGAGAGATATCTTGCAAGCCCACAAAGCAAGAAAGCAGATCAAAGGCCCTCACAACGCTCCATAAGTCCAAAAACTGGATCTTGGGTGGGTCATTATAGGAGATGTTTACCTGGAGAAGCACACAAACCGACATCTGTCAATAAATTGCTCACTTGTACCCTGGAGAATGGTTGTCCTTCCTTTTTCCAGCCCTGTCAAAATCATATCCTCATAAAGGAGCTACCACACAGCAACTTAAGTTCCTAAGCTCCCTCTGTGCCAGTGACCAAGACAACTTAGGATGCAGTGTTAGGGGGAACAAAGGAGGACAATCAAGTAGTAATGTCCATTGAGGATAGGCTCTTCCTGGAGGTTATGAAAAAGAGCATAGAGAAAGATGAGTCTAATAGCTGGGTTGAACCTCTTCCCTTCTGGCCACGAAGATAAAATTTGCCTAACAACAGGGAGCAAGTACATAAACGCTTCACTTCCCTAAGACACAATCTTTAAAGAAAACCAGAGATGAGAGAACACTTCTTTTTCTTCATGGAGGAAATATTCAAGAATGGTCATGCAGAGATAGCTCTATCTAACCTCAAAATTCCACGCCCATATGCCCCCGCGCCATCTACAGAAGCTCAGATGCAAAGACTTTGTTTGTTTTCCAATGCTTCTGTTAAAGCATTTGCTGCTGTAGCCTACCTCAAAACCACAGATACTAAAGGGCAATGTCACATGGGGTTTGTAATGGGTAAAGCAAAACTTAAACCACTGCCTGAACACACCATACCTACTTTGGAATAGTAGCACCTATTGGAACTTTGTGCTGCAGTATTGGCTAATTACAACAGAGACAAACATACAGTTTCTAGAAGCTGAGTTCTACAGGGACAGTAAAATAGTTCTAGGTTACATCTACAATGAAACTAGACGTTTCTATGTCTATGTCAATAACAGAGTGTTGAGGATAAGGAGGTCCACCCACCCAGAACAATAGCATTTTGTGCCTAAAGACTACAATCCTGCAGACTTAGCAACCAGATATGTTGCAGCCAGTCGCCTTGAAAGTATTTCATGGTTTGCAGGTCCCGCCTTTCTGCACAGTCCAGACTGCAACACTAATGACTTTGCCATACTTGACTTAAAGCGGGAGTCCGGCGACCAATCTTTTTTTTTTTTTAGGTCATTGAGACACTTTGCTAACCCCAAAATAATACTCACAGTTTGGGTGTAATATTTCCACCTCTGTCTGTTTTCGTACTGAAGAATAACTTAAAAAATGTGATGCTGGCTGTTTCCATCTTGCTTGTGGGCATGTGAAGCCCACAAGCATTGATTTCCTGGATGCGGTGAATGCTGTTCATTCACAGCTTGTTCACACGCATGATCATTGTTTCTGCACTGAATCTTGGGAAGCCTGACACTAAGCTCCCAGGAGACAGTGCGGTGTCGGGGAAAGGCAATAAACATGCCTACTCCCATGGGAGGAGAGACAGGAAGTGCCACAATAAAGTACAATATAAAGGTAAATACAGCGATAAAAAAAAAAAATTTGTGCGGCATTTGAACATCTATGCAATTAACTGAAAGGGGTAAGATTAAGTTAAAAATTTGAGTGGAACCCCGCTTTAATAGATGTAGACAAGGATCAGGAAATCTGCCCTCAGGTTTCTACCTCAGTTACAACAACTATTCTCAACCAGTTTAAAACCCACCGTTTTAGCAGGTTTTCCACCTGGAAGTCACTTGTTCGAACTATCACTTGCCTAATCCACATAGCTCAGTCTTACAAAAGTGATTCACTAACTCATGACAACTGCAGAGGTTGGCACCACTGTAAAAAGGTCTACACAGTAGCTGACCTAGAACAATCTAAAAACAGGATAATCTTTGCTGTACAGAAATAAATCTTTGCCAAAGAAATTAATTGCATTGCCAACCAGAAACCTGTTCCTAAAGACAGTGTTTTAAAGAAGCTTGATCCAATCCTTGATGTAAATTACCTGTTGAGAGTAGGAGGCCATTTTAAAGAAGGCAAGTTAGAGTTTTCAGAGAAACATCCTTAAGTTTTTCCAGGTCACCATCATATTGCCTACTTACTCATTAAACCCTACCATGACAAAACAAAACACCAGGGCCGACAGTTTACTGAAGGAGCTGTGGATAGTTGGAGCTAAGAAATGTGCGAGCAGTTTCCTTTTCAAGTGTGTTACCTGCCATAAACTTTGTGGAATGTTACAGATGCAAAAGATGGCCAATTTACCATATGACAGACTTAGCATGGATCCGCCTTTCACTAATGTTGGACTTGATGTTTTTGGTCCCTGGTCTGTCTCCACCCGGTACACCAAAGGGAAACATTCAAACAGTAAATGCTGGGCAGTCATATTCACCTGCTTTTCCATCCGAGCTGTCCATATTGAAGTGATTGAATCAATGGACACTTCAAGTTTCAATAATGCTCTTAGACGTTTCATTGCAGTCAGAGGCCCAGTGAAATTCATTCACTTTGACAGAGGTTCTAACTTTGTAGAAGCAGCAAAGGAACTGCAAATTCCTTCCAACTTGGACACTCTCAGTGTAGAAAGATACTTGAGTAAGCAAGGCTGCACATGGACTTTCAACCCACCTCACTCTTCTCACATGGGAGGTGTTTGGGAAAGGATGACAGGCATAGCCCGCAGAATTCTGGACTCTGAACTGCAAGGCTTACCCATGAATGCCTAGTGACTTTTATGGCAGAGGTCACAGCCATTATTAATGCCAGACCTTTGACATCAATTTCAAGTCACTCTGAGGATCCAGTGGTTCTCACACCTGCAATGCTACTCACTCAAAATACTGGCCTTGTTGGTGCTCCAGCTGGAGAGTTTTGTGAAAAGGACCTTTACAAATGTCAGTGGAGACACGTACAAACCCTTCCCAATACCTTCTGGAGTCAGTGGAGGAAACAATCTATCTCTACTCTTCAACCAAGGAGAAAGTGGTACATTGAAAAACCTAATCGAAAAACTGGTGATGTTGTGCTCATGAGAGATTGCCAGGCACAAAGGAATGAGTAGCCTTTAGGTCTGGTCACCAGAGTACTGCCAAGTGAGGACAAGCGTGTCTGTAAAGTTGAAGTCAAGATCTTCCAGCAGAATGAGGCCAAAATATTCCTAAGACCAGTGGCAGAGCTTGTTCTGTTGCTTTCTGCAGAAGACTCTGTTAGTGACGTCACATGACGTCAGATGGGGTTTCTCTGTAGTTATATATGTTCTGCCCACCGGGCTTTATTCAACTGACCTGTGTTTATGTGATTAAATAATATGTTGGGTTTTCCTTGATGTATTCCAAGCTAGTTATATGCAGAGCACATACGCCACCTACTGTTCCTTTCTGGTATAGCTTTAGCTGCTGTAATTTCTTAGAATGTGTTAATAAAGTTGTTAGGAACTAGTGCATTCTGGGAGATTCTGTAGAGGAAGTAAGTCAGCCACCATTTTAGGAATGCACATCAAGACAGTAAGGCTGTTTCTTCAATCTCTCGCCATCACCCCTCAGCGAGCTAAAAAAAGTGAGTTCTTGTTATCTCATTCTGTGTTGTAGAGAATTGTTTCATTATTATATGAAATATTGTACTGATTGATTGTTATTTTATCAATTTGTAGTTCCACCTGGCTTGTTCCAATAAATCTAAGGTTAAAGAAATATGGTATCTGATGTTTATAGAGCAATAAGGTTTAACTCTCTGCCCTATAGACAGAACAATATATCCATCTAGCTGTTCACCTGTGTCATCAGAGCTACCCAGGACTTCACTGAGATGGATGCCATCTATGAGGATAATCGCAAGTATCTGTATTCTGTACTGTTTTTCTGAAGTAGCAATTCTCAACTATAATCTCCTAAGTCATAAAGTCTCTCATAAAGAGACTATGCATAGCAACCACATTACCCTAAACGAATCACAGAGACTTGCTGTGAAGAGTCCATATTTATGCATGTTGTTTCAACCTCTTTTTCATTATTGCATGTTTTTTGCTAGGCTGACCCTGTTTTACATTGTTTCTTTCTAAGGCTACATTTACAAGGGCATTTTGCCACAAAGTGCATCCAGCTGCGATCTCTGCAGGCAATCACTAGCTGTCTGAACAGCCACAAAAAGGCTGACACTGCCTACAACCTGTCATTGAAGTGTACAGGGTCAGTGGCCACAGCTCAATATAGCATCAGTAGTTTCCTGCAGCTGCCATTCACATCGTGGCAAAACGCCCAATGTGGAATGTAGTGAATGTAGCCTAAATTTGCTTCTATCTAGTAAATTACAAGTTATAGTTACCTCTTATCTGGTCATTCTGCCAATTATCTATTCTATATTCAATTGAATATACCTTACCTATCCTAATTAAAACATTCAAACTGTTTGCCAAAATCTCTGCCTTTATAGCCAAGACTTCTAGAGCTGCATGAAAAAACACAGAGACGTTAATACTACCATTGGGTTTAAGAGAAGGGAGGTTAAAAATGGAAGTGCGAAACTCATATATTTTATATAGATGCATTACACACAGAGTGATATATTTCAAGCATTTCTTTCTTTTAGTTTTGATGATTATGGCTTATAGCTAGTGAAAAAAACTTCAGTATCTCAGAAGATTAGAATACTATATAAGACCAATAAAAAAAAAGGATTTTTAATACAGAAGTGTTTGGCTTAGTATGTCCATGTACAGTATAGTATGCACTCAATATTTGGTCAGGGCTCCTTTTACATGAATTACTACATCAATACAGCCAGGCATGTAGGCGATAAGCCTGTGGCACTGCTGAGGTGTTATGGAAGCCCAGGTTTCTTTGATAGCGGCCTTCAGCTCGTCTGCATTGTTGGGTTTGGTGTCTGTCATCTTCCTCTTGACAATGCCTCACAGACTCTCTATTGGATTTAGGTCAGGCGAGTTTGCTGGCCAATCAAGCACAGTGATACCATGATCATTAAACCAGGTATTGGTACTTTTGGCAGTGTGGGCAGGTGCCAAGTCCTGCTGGAAAATGAAATCAGCATCTTCATAAAGCTGGCCAGCGAGGAAAGCATGAAGTGCTTTTCTGGTAGAGGGTTGCGCTGACTTTGGACTTGATAAAACACAGTGGACCGACAACAGCAGATGACATGGCTCCCCAAATCATCACTGACTGTGGAAAATGTGCATTTCATTTGGAAATCAACGTTAAAGAGTCTGGAGGAAGAGTGGAGAGGCACAGAATCCAAGTTGCATGAGGTCCAGTGTGAAGTTTCTAAAGTCAATGATGATTTGGACCCATCTGTAAAAAGACATTGCAGTCTTAGTGGGCTCTGAAGGGAATGTGAGCTGAAGGCTGGGCCCCTGTACAGTCCTGTAATGTAGTAGGCCCTCTAACAGTGTATTGAGGGCTGGTATTTGCTAGGGACCTGCTTACCCAGATGAATAGTTGTGGACAACAAAACCAGCTCTGTCTTCACATACTTTGTGTGTACTTTGCTCATGACAGGCAATCAAATACCAATGTCTGGTTTCTATACAATATGTAGCTTGGTTACTAGTCTTACCTCTCTTTCTGTTCCATCATCTGGTCCTATGCTGCCTAGTAATAGCAAATCTTTGACATTCCTTTGGTGTCTCTGACCACTGATGGCCAGCAGCTGACCTTCAGGTCTGGTGACTTCCTTCCAGTATGTGTGGAAGTCTCAGGCACCTTATTCTCTCCTTTGCTTCTTTTTCTTTTCTTTGTCATTTAAAAGTTCAAAGATGCATGTCTGCATCCTGAAGTCCTGGATTAGGTTTCTCCCCAGTTATAAATAGAGTTACATTATTGATACTGTGTTCTGTTACACGCCATATTTTGCTTCATAACTCACAGTTTTATTATCAATCTGCTTTGTCGTGTGCCTCCTTTTTCAATTACAGAGATATATACTCACTGTATACACAGCAGAGGGAGTAAATAACACCAATTTTGCACAAAATATAAAAATGTATATATAAACTCTGAGTCATTTTTTTCCTCTGGACAGAATGTCTTTTTATTTCAGAATAAAATGGATTTGAGACTTTTCAACTTAAAGGGAAACTACAGCCGGGATGAAAATCATCAGCAAAAACATAATATCAGGCTATGTGTTCTTGATATTTCTGTTTATGGCTGCAAGCTGCAATTGTTTCTGTTATGAAAGGTACAAGCTTCTAATCAAAGGAGGGGATGATTGAGAGATTGCAACATTTTATGAAATTGCATTGTGCATAATGGTTTATGGGGGTCTGGAGACCTTCAGAACAATGTGATGTTAAATGCAGGCTTAATTTCTCTCAGTTGACCAAACCTTAAAGCCCAGCTCTAGGCAGAAGAAAAAAAATTACCCTTGCAGTTGTCTCCTGCTGGTTTCCTCCTCTGTGTAATACCTGTCCCTGAAACCACTCCTCTTCACTGCCTGACTTCTACATTGCCTGTGAAGACACCGAAGGACCATCCCCATCCTGGAAGCATCTAGAGTGGAGAAGAGACTATGGGGGTAAAAGGGAATAAAACAAGTAATCTGCTTATTTCTATCCCCATAATCAAAGCAATCATATAACCCTTGCAATGCATGTGGAGCCCCTACCTGGAGTTCAGACTAATGCCCCGTACACACGGTCGGATTTTCCGATGGACATTGTCCGATCGGAGCGTGTTGTCGGAAATTCCGACCGTGTGTGGGCTCCATTGGACATTTTCCATCGGATTTTCCGACACACAAAGTTGGACAGCAGGAGATAAAATTTTCCGACAACAAAATCCGATCGCGTCAATTCCGACCGTGTGTGGCCTGTTCCGACGCACAAAGTGCCACGCATGCTCAGAAGAAATTCCGACATGGGACAGCTCGTTCTGGTAAACGTAGCATTCGGAATGGATACAGCACTTTCGTCACGCTGCAATGTTCAAAATGGTTTAATACAGCGCACTCTCTTCTTCTTTATAATGTGACAAGAATTAAGTAGTTTTGATGCTCATATTCACACACACTTCTCACAAACTTATTTCGTTACTATTTATCGGGATTCCCTCAATATATTTAGATTTCTCACATCTGACAACAAAATTTTTTTTTATTTTTGGACTTTAATGTAGATTCTTTTTTTGTGTTTCTCTTTTTTATTTTTTATTTTTTTGGTGATTTTGATTTGTACTCCCGAAAATGTTTGTGTGTGTTTTTGGTGACAAGTTCCCACAACACCACTAATATGTTGTTCTATTTAATCTGTAGGAGATTGTTTGGTGTTGTTGTCCCTTGTTAATTTCACATTGTACTTTAGAAATGTACCTGAATCGTCACCAACAAACTATCCTTTTTGGATGAAAACACACACAGGAGAGTAGAATTTCCCTAAAAAATTTTTATTAAGGGGTCACAACTATAAACAAAGAGGGAGGCAACGCTGGAGAAACTGCAGAAGTGGGTGAAGCCTTGGACCCCCAGGGCAGACATCAATTATTTAAAAGCAAAATTGGTGGCCTGAGGAGTCCTTATCTAAGGGAGGGCAGTCTGGTCCAGAAGTCCCAGAGTTCTGGAAAGCAGCAGATGACATCTGTGTCCCCAGGCTGTGGTCATACAAGAGACTGCATCTTCTGTCAGACCAGACTGAACCCAGGGTCATCACTCTTTGGTCTTCTTTCCACGCTTCCTTACAGACTTTGGCTGTGGTGGTGGAGTTGTGGCAGCAGGAGGAGGAGGAGGAGGAGGATCGTCCCTCTCAATGACATCCGTCTTGTGTGTCAGTTCCCCACTCAACCCCTTACGAAGGACTTTATAAATCAGGTCCTCAGAGATCTTGCGTTGGCCCTCCTGCATGCCCTGCAATTTTGTGGCAGCCATGCAGGCAAAGGCCTCTTCAGGACTGGGGAAGGCTCGGAGGGACGCCGAAGCCTCCTGGATCAGCCTGTACGCTGAATCCTGCACGGGACTCGGAGTGGCCTTCCTGGCTCGTTTATATGGCAGGCGGAGGGGAGGGATCTGAGACTCAGTCAGGCTGCGACTTGTCCCAGGCTTCTCTTGGCTGCCACTTAGCCCCGCCTCCTCCTGGCTGAGGTCTTCCTGTGTATGAAAAAGGGACATAGTTTTAGTTTTTTATTCATCAATCACACACAATTTTCACCTCCTGACTGCTGCAAATTCAATGTTAACAAATATAACAGTCTATCCTTCTGAGCCCAGCAGTTTTCATTCTTTTCCCAATTTTGGGTGCCCACTACTGTCTATTGATATGTAAAGCACTTTTTTTAATCAGCAATTAGTGATCAATAATAACATCTAATAAACATCATTTATTTATTGACCAGAAATCTGTAGAAGAATGCTATACCTGACTCCAGCTGGGCTCCTCCATTTCTTCCTGGCTGGAAGGCCCAGGTTGGACATCGGAAGCCTCAGCTGGGGTGGAAGGAAGCGTGGAAGGAAGAGTAGAGAGGGATTCCCTGACTTCAGTGTGGTCTGACAGAAATCGCAGTCTCTCATAGTACCACAGCCTGGGGACATAAACGTCATCTGCTGCAGCTCCGGACCTCTGGGAATCTGTGACCTTCTTGCGCTCCCTAAGATAAGTGCTCCTCAGGCCACCAATTTTTGCTTTTAAATAAGGGATGGTTGCTGTGGGGACCACTGACTTCACCAACTCCAGCAGTTTCTCCAGCACTGCCTGCCTCTTCTGTTTGTGATTATAGTGGGGGTGTCTCACTTGCCACAGACAGGGCAGCTCCCTGTACTTGTCTATGAACAGGGGCAGGAAATTGTGGTCGTTGAACCCATCCATTTTCTCTGTAAGACACAACACAAGACAAAGCCTAATGTCAGGCCAAACTCCCCTAATCTTGTTACAATATAGGCTTCCATTTCAAAGCAGTATAGGCCCAAGTTTAGATCCTACCTTCGTTAGCACGATCGGCGTCTCCGATGCTCCTTCCTCCGCTCACAGATCGTACGTAAGACACGCGCGTTACGATTTATACACACTGCGCATGCGCATAACTCCGCCCGCCCCTGACGTTCTTTCTAGTCTATTCCCCGTCCCTTTTCGTTCGGCGCAGTGGAGGAAGAGCACATGGTGGAGAGACAGCAGGACAGTGCTAAGTACAGCAACGAGGAGGAGGAGGAGGAGGAAAGGCTGGAGCCTGAAACGTCCCGATCCAGAAGGAGATTAAAGGACTCAAATATGTCCTTTGGGGAGATGTTGGAGATGGTGGACATCCTGAAGAAGGCCGACTATGATGGAAAGTATGGGCCTTACCCCAACCCCAATGTCAGAAAGGCCAAGATCATGGCGAAAGTGGTCAGGAGTCTGCACCGGAAATTCGGGGTACGACGATCGAAAGATCAGCTCAGGAAGCGGTGGTCGGACCTGAAATTACGAGAACATGAGCAGTACAGAAAGATCCGGAGAGTGCTGCAAAAAAGTAAGTAGTTGTGCTGTGTTCCTATTCTTTTTGTGTTTATTACGTTCGTGCTGCTCCATGTGCTTTTAGGAACTGTTGTACAGTTTAAAATGGCAACTTTCATGTTCATGGGCACATTATTCGTTCGGATCACACTTTGTTATTTCGGACGATAAAATACCATTGTTTAGGCCATATGCATTTGGCCACCATTTTGACGCCCTATACTTGTCTTCAAAGAATTGTGTTGTGTAGATGGCTTTGTTACTAGAATGAAATGCAAACTAGATTGTGTGTAAGGAGAGGACACTGAGCAGCTGTTTTCACATCTTGACACTGGAGCACTAGTGTGGGACACAAGAACACCATTTTTATTAGGGGGGCCACACAGGTGCTCCAGTGTATACTATAGGGGGGGGCTACATCTGTGAAGCTTTTACCAAACAGGTAAAGTATTGCAGCTTGACAAAGGGCACTAAAAAAGCTACATCTTGGAACTCGGCTAAAATAGACAATTGTACCCCACTTCCAAGCAATGTTTCATCTTTATAGTTCTGACATTAAATATCTGTGTGCTAATTATACCATTTTTTTTTTACATAGGGGAGAAAAAACTCGGAGGACACCCCTCATCCGAGGAGACCATAGCCCCCCCCCCCTCTGGAAGAAGGGGAAATCCACCCAACACAAGATGAGCAGGAGGAAGAAGACGTGGTGGAAGTAGTCACCACAACAGGTGAGTGTCTGCAACCACAGGCTCAGATAAGAGATGGATTGCGGCATTTTTTTGAAAACTAATTTATTTTGGGTTCCTCTCTTTTTAGGTGATCGTGAAGTTGTGGATCCAGATCCTTTCACATCCGAAAGTGCCCAGATCCTGATCGGGGAGATCGTGGGGTGTAATTTACAATCAGAAAACATCAAGCAAAACATCAATGATGTTATTCCAAAATATAAAAACATCATTGATGTTTTGGGGCGAGTTTAAAACCCCTCCAAATCACTTTCTTCTTTTGTCTGCTACAATGTGCGAAATGTTTTTGTGATTTTTCCCAAAGCCAAATTTGGAGGATGCACACAGTGTGCCAACATGTGCTATCTGCCATCACGGGAGATCAATGGACGCGTTTTGGGGGTGCAACCCCTTCCTCAATAATAAAGTAGCGGTGAGGAAGGGCTTTCTCCCCCAAAACACATCCCTTGATCCCCCCTGATGGCAGATAGCACATGTTGACATTGGGAAATTTGTGTGCATCTTCCAAATTTGGCTTTTCCAGGGGTGATTTCCCCCCATCTGAACGCTATATCAAACACAGTTCCTAAATACTCATGTCTGATATAGCCTTCCAGTTCTACCAAATGTGAACTTTGTAAGATCAAGATTTGTGTCTTTCTTGTGGGTTTTACACAGGCCTGTTTTCTATAAAATGGACATTTTGATTTTGGATAATGACACCACAAAAATTGTTATACAACAAACATGTTGGTTTGTCAGAAAAACCTTTGGTAAATGCACATGTGATTGTGCAGGTATTAAAAAGATTGCTCATCAAGAATGTGTGGATTATTGTCTCAACGCTACAACACTTTTGGGGTGATGTAATTGTTGTTTTATGAGAAAATGGGGGTTATTTCCTAAGGGGAAATCCACTTTGCACTACAAGTGCAGTTTCAGTGCAGTTGCAAGTGCACTTGTAGTGAAAAGTGTCTTTGCATTTAGTAAATAACAGCCAACAGTGCTTTGTATAAGGTTACACAATCACGACATTTTCTGCACTCCACACATTTCTGTCAGGGTCAGCTCAAACAAACACAAGCAGTAAATGTCCACAAAGAAGAGCCTGGGGAGAGATGCCAAATACCGCAAGGTAGCGATCAACCTCTGCTCCGGAGTGATGGCTTGCCTCATGCAGGTATCCTGCCTGCTAATATAGGGGGTCAGCGAAGCCAACAAACGGTGAAATACGGGGTCCGTCATCCTGAGAAAGTTCCTGAAATCATCAGGATTATTCTCACGGAGCAAAGGCATATGACAGAACTGGTCACACTGAAGCAACCAATTCTTGGTCCATGAACTCCCCCCCACCCTGTTCATGGACTGGACTTGTGTCAAGGTCAGGACCCCAACACCAAGCCCCCGCACAGCACGAACTGTACGAGGAGTACGCATACGAAACATGGCTAGAAAACGGTCGGCTGCTCAGAACGAAGTAACAGAACGCACTGAAGAACAGCAAGGCCTGTGAAGAGCGACCTGAAAAACAGCAACGAGCAGGCAAGATCACACAGAAAACTCTGATACGAACTGACTGCACGCACTGAAGAGCAGATACAAACCCACAAGCACAAACTGAACGGCAGAAAACGATCTGAAAGCCACGAGTCTGAAAAAGCGCGAATCGTCTCTCACCAAACTTTTACTAACACGAGATTAGCAAAAGGAGCACAAAGGGTGCCACGCTTGGTTCTGAACCGGCCTTTTCTAGTCTCGTCGTACGTGGTGTACGTCACCGCGTTCTTGGCGATCGGAAATTCCGACAACTTTGTGCGACCGTGTGTAGGCAAAACAAGTTTGAGCCAACATCCATCGGAAAAAATCCTAGGATTTTGTTGTCGGAATGTCCGAACAAAGTCCGACCGTGTGTACGGGGCATAAAAGTTTTTTTTGTGCAACAAACGTACATAGGTCAGCCCATTAAAGTGCATGGGCTGCCCTATAAATATTATGCAGAAACTTGCATAAATCACACTTAAAAATCCACAAGCGGGAAAGCTTGTTGCCAGTACATGAATGTGACCAGGGCCTAACAGGCACATACAGCACCCTGCCTAATCACTTTATTAAATGTTAAACCCTTCCATTACTCGTGCTTTTCAGCCTACCATAAGGAAAGACACCATGATGTAGGCAGTAATTACTAAGCAATCAGCAACTGCTGAGACAATAAACACTTTGGTCAGATGTATTGGTGGTCAGTGACTGACTGTAAAAATAATCTCCTCCCAACATGAGAGAATAGTGACTGCTAGCAAAAATAACCCTCTCCCATTGATGGAGGTCAGTGGCTGGCTGAAACAGTAAATCCCCCACATCCAGCTCTGGTAGTCATTGGCTGGCTGTAACAATAATTCCACTTTCAGAATTGGTGTTCAGTGGCTTGTTGTAACCAGGTCCACCAGCAGTAATTATGGGACCCCCTAAATCCCTTTTTTAGAGCCCCTGTACCCCCAAAATTAATTCCCCAGTAGTCTAGTGGGGAAAGTATACATTATATAGTATTCCCTGGTGGTCTAATTGGGCATTGTTGAAAAAAAAAAAAAAAAAACACAAAAAAACACCTTCGGGGGCGCACCACATTCCTCAGAGCTAGGGGTTGCGCCCTCAAAACGCATTAGCTGTACCCGTGTTCTGTGCATGTCCATGCAATGTTTTTATGGCCTTTTGTCAGTTGCATTTTGTGAGTACCCACTTTTATATAAAACATTTTTATTATTAAATTATCTTTGGTAATGCACTAGGTGTGCACGCCTTCCATTTCTGTTTTTCTTGTAGTTCCTTTCGAAGATGTCTAGAGGTGCACCCCACATAAACTACGCATTTGGTATTGCAGTTAATATAATCAGGTATTGTAAATTTTCTGCCTTTAGCTCGGGATACAATGGTTTTATGATTTTTGCTGTGTTTAATACAATAACGACATGCATTTAAACCACATCAAAAGGAATCATTAGTTCTCAACCAAGAGTTTTGATGAATGGATGATGGCAATAGACTAGGTGATAACAATCTGCCAAGAGTTTTGGCACGCCTGCTAGAAAACCTACAACTACTAGAGAGAACTGGAGCAAGATCTCTATCTGCAGACAATACAGTCAAACTTTTGCAAATAACATTCTTAATTTGATTGATTTGTTTAGAAAAAGTGGTAACAAAAGTGACAGGGATATCTTGAATAGGTTTGGATTGTGTTTTAAATCCATTTTGTTTTTGTTTTTATATTAGTTTATTTACCGTATTCTTGGTAGTTAATTAGAGATTCCACAATTCCCTAGACTAGAGGCATTTGTATCACACTCTTTAGCAAAACAAGTGGTGTTGGAACAATTTTGTCTAGTTCCAATGTATTCCCCTACAGGTATAGATTGGATGGTATGTTTGAGATGGATACATGTAACCTGTTCTGGCAGGTCTCTTTAAATAAATGTTTTTATTTCAAACCCATCCAAATTATTAAAATTTTCAGTTATAATAATGACATTAAAATATTATCACAATATATTCATGTTTTATGTAGTTTGCATACATACATGTTATATGGCAAACTCAATTTATATGGACTGTGGAAAGGTACACATGGGTATTGAAAGTCATTAAAAATGACAGTTGAAATCACTTTTAAGAAAAAGAAAAACAAACTTCCTTGTGATCCTAAAAAAGTGTTCCCCAACGCCTCTTATTTTGCCTTCAACGTGTTAAGAATTATTAAATACAAATATGAGAGAAAGTTATTCAAAGCAATCGGGAAATTCAAGATCCTTTAAGATTCCTTTTAAACACATGATTAAGTTTACTCCGGAGATTGTATCAAGAACACTTTCAAGAGCTTTATTAACATTGTTGAATAGAACATAGTTTTCCTATCTCAATAATTGTTTATCTGTAATTAGAATTTAATATTTTAATTAAAAATTACTTCTTTATGTAGAATTCTTTAAACAATGTATTTACAAGATCAAGCACTCTTTCTTTTGGCATCTATAGACACTATACACCCGTCATCTGTGCATGCATAATCACGTTTCCAATTGCAAAGAGTAATTGCTGCAGAAAACCTGCAGATTTGTATGGAGGGCATGGGGAGCACTGCAGATGCCAGTCTGTTAGGGATAAAACAGTAAAACAGTAAAACCTTCTCAAGATCCTCAGCCTTCTCAAGAACCTTAACATACACACATTCATTTTACAGAAATTCACTGAAAGTAATACTTTACCCAGTAGTATAGTTATTTCATAGAAAACAGGCTCCAAACCAGGTAGTAAAGGCAAACATAATATATTGCCATCCAATAGGCTTGGTAACTAGGCAAACATAAAATGGATTAACAATGGTAATAACACAATTAAGCATACAATGTGCT